>NW_024100910.1:0-300227 GCF_016161935.1 Mauremys reevesii
GAGAAGTATAAAATTACTCCAGAAAAGTCAAAGGTTGACAAGGACTCAGGTAGAAATCGCATGTACTAAGTGGTTGATTTTTCGCCCCAGTGATGGAAGCTATGGTGACCTGTGGCCCAGGTAAACTATTTTTAGAATGCTGCTCCTAGTTAAGTGGCATTGGTCTCACTCCTAAAGGATGCCATTATTAAATTAGAACAACTGTCTTTTACCATTTGGATCAAGTTTCATAAACACAGAGAGAAACATCTGATTGCTTCAGAGCCAATCCATGCCTATGGGTCCCAATCTGGCTGCCTTGTTGGACAAGAGAAGCAGTTCCATGCTGAGCAAATTATGGTAGCTAATGAGGAATGTATCAGATTCCAGAAGTTCAGACTGCAGGATACATGAATGCTGAGTCCTGACTCTGTGGTTTGGTCTCTTAGTTTTGCTATTAAGTCTTATGCATTTGTATCACTTCTCCACCTGTTGCTACTCTGAAAGATTAGAAAATGTGATAATAGAACACAAGTGTTTTTCTCATGATGCAGCCTTCCCACGTAGCGTGAGAGCCCTTACCTACACTTATGGGCGAAATGAACTCACATAAATGGAAGGCTCCTGGGTTATTGTAGAATGTGACTTCACACAAAACTCAATGGTGGAAATGGGAATTAGAAAACTGCCCTATAGGTTTATATTTTGTAATCTTTGAATAAGTTATTTACCAGTGACAATGAAATTAAACATGAAGTTAATTAGTGTAAAGTAAGAGGCTGATTATGTGATAACTTTCAGTGTTACTATATAATTCAGGTTTTCTTCTAGTTCTCTCCCGCCCCTCCTACTATATTGGAAATGGTGGCTAATCCTGAAAAGTAAAACCTCACTCCAAAGGAATTAGAGCGGGGAACATGTGGGAGAAATAGCATGTATGAAAATAGAGCCCCAGTGTAGACTGTAATTATTTCTCTTTCAAATGGAATTTACTTTGATAAACTTTAAAATAAATATTCTGTGAATAGGAAAATTGCTTGAGTCAAGATGTGTAACCTTCTACCGAGTTAGAGGTAACAGCCACAGAGTCCCCAATTTGCTTGTTTGCTAAACAAAGACACATCGGGCAGGAGAGGTCAGAATTTAAAATGGTGATGGATGCAGGATGATTGATTTTTGCAACCAGTTATTTTTATGGGTGCTGAGACCGTTTTCCTTTTGAGAGGCAGCTGTTGAGCCCAGCTGCTTAACCCTCAGGCCTGGCCATGAAACCTCCCGTAACTGGCCTTTGTTTCTTTCACATTGATACCTTTGGGGTTCACACGTCCACACTGCATGTGGTTTCTGGCAGCAGATACTTTGAGAAAACTGCCGGGCTCAGTCGGGCTGTTCCAAACTGACGTTGGCCCAAACTCTGCCTCACTTCATCTAGAGTGGGACATGTCTGTATCGAAGGATTGGTTCACACCTGATTTGCCCAGACACCTCGCAGGAGGTGTGGTAAGATGGGAGTAGCTGGAATCTACAACGATAAAGTAAAGGTAAGGGTGGGAGTCCTTCAGCTTTCAGCTCAACAAGCGTGTTCTGTTCATTCTCTCTGAAGCATCTGGCACTGGTCACTCTCAGGCAGCACACTGGGCTAGATGGCCCATTGGTTTGACCTAGTATGACCTGTCTTGTGTTCTTATGTAAGTCATCTAAGGAGACTGACTTCCAGGATCCCAGGACTGATCCCCTCTGGGAATGAAGCACAACAGTGACAGGCTGTGCAGCCTGCACTAGTCTCCTGTACCTGAAAAGCCTGCTGGCCCGAAGTGCTGGGCCAGCTATGCCAGTACCTGGTTCCTCAACTGCAGCTACAGGTCCTGCTCATGTGACTCCAAAGCCAAAGAGCTGCAGAGATCCAACCCCTCATAATCTTTGCCATTTATTTTCCTTTTTCTATTATTAGTGATGCAATAGTGAAATCTAAGGAAAACTAATTCACTTTGAGGCTGTGGGCTAAATATAAGCAATAATTTGGTTTCGGTATTGAAATGTTCAGCTCTCCAAATCTGGGATGCACTGCCTGGGTGAAAACCTCTGATTGGGGTTTTGGTACCACTAAATATGCACCTGCCTCCTTGGGTTGCTGTTCTAGGATTTATAAGGGTTGATTTTCTGCTGTATTCTTCTGATGGTTTGACTAAATTGATGACTTGATTCCAACGCAATATCCTAGTTAACTCGTTGATTTACTGATTTGACCTGAACTTTATCACTGCATTGTTTAACCCTTCATTAGCTAGTCGTTTAGCCTTAGCGATGTATGTTCTTAGTTGTATTTGTTCATGTTAATAAAACATGAAACTGGGATACTGAGTCATTTCTTTCAATAAGCAACAAGGGCTGGAACTGTGGAGAATGTGAGCGGAGATCAGACATTGGGCGTCTGAGCCTTATCAGATTCATCTAAATTAACACTGTGTTTCCCAAAGGGAGCAATGGAGGGCATCTATCTTGGCTCCAGCTGCGGCCGGGTGGGGAGGAGAGCTCAGACCATCACAAGGAAAATAAGCTCCCCTACCCAGGCTTTCAGGAATTTGGGGAGGGTGCAGTGTGTCTGAGTGAGGAGAGATCAGTGAGGTGGGGCTGATCTGAGTAGGGGTCAGGGTCTTGCTCTGCAGCCACTCTCATGGCCCTGCCCAATCCTTACCCCAGTCTGATTTGCCCAGGGTTGGGCCTTGTCAGGCCAAGATGGGGTTGGAGCTCTGGTTGGAAGGGCTGTAAAGGTAGTGAACAGTTTGTAAATTTCAGCCAGCAGGGTGTTGGTAGAGTAAATGTGTGTGTGTTAAAGGGACGCTGCTGACAGAGGACAGGATGAAGGTGGTGCAGGCAACTGTAACTGCGTCTCCTGCTTTTCAGAAGTTTGAGTTTGCGGCTGCAGAGGTTCTGCAAGGGGCTGATATTGCTCCAGCCAATCTTAACTCTGCATTAAGGAAGGGTTTCCTTTAATGATTAATTCTCCCTCAGTACTAACTGGGCTCTGAGGCTGACCCCCAAGCTAAATGCTTAGAAAGAAAACAATGAAAATATCAACTGTCCATGACTCGTTTAAAACAAATCCTGTCCCTCCTGTCTGCACTGGCAATGATGAGAGAAACCAAGCCAAGTGATTCATTGCCTCGGGAGAAGTTTAACCACTTCCATTCTCTGTATCTTTACTGTAACGAAAGGAACAAGAAAAGCAAATGGAGTTCACAGAGAAAAAGTGGCAGATTTCTTTTCTCTCCAAAGCTCTGAGAGCAAACCCTGTTCTCCACATGACCCTCTTCTTTATATTTAACTCCTCCCCATTGGGCTGGATTACTGCTAGTAGCACATCCTCGCTCTGCTTCCTTCAGCATCTCAGTGTGATTACGATTAGATGAGTAATGTCCGTCCTTTCCCCTTCAACCTGCAAAGGAAACTTCTGCTTCACCACACCAGCTAACAAGAAGTCATGAAAGCAGTTTCCTTGGGAATTCCAGTCCTTGTATTACCACCAAAAACACTAGACTGAGAAATGAGTGGTTCTTTAAAATCAATGTCTTCAACTAAGGCCTGGTCTACACTAGGTGGGGGGGGGTGTCGATCTAAGGTGCGCAACTTCAGCTACGTGAATAGCGTAGCTGAAGTCAATACCTTAGCTAGAATGCCACCCGTCCTCACGGCGCGGGATCGGCGTCCACGGCTCCCCGTCGACTCCGCTACCGCCACTCACTCTGGTGGAGTTCGGGTCGGCGGGGCGTGTTCGGGGTTCAATATCGCATCTAGATGAGGCGCGATATATCGAACTCCGAGAAATCGGTGCTACCCGCCAATCTGGCGGGGTGAAGACACCCTAAGAGGCTATATTCTGATCTCACAGGACCAGCCGCCCACCCAGGTCAATATATAACTTAGATATTTCCCCAAAATCACATTGATGCCAATCCTTCAGTATCTAAATGCTAAAGGTTTATTTATAAAAAGAAAGAAAGAAAGAAAGAAAGAAAGAAAGAAAGAAAGAAAGAAAGAAAGAAAGGTGAGAATTAAAATTGGTTAAAGGAATCAAATACAATAATTGCAAAGTTCTTGGTTCAGGCTTATAGCAGTGATAGAATAAACTGCTGGCTTGATAAGTCTTTGGGTGCTTCAAGTCACTGGAAGTTCCTCTCCCTTGGTTAGATGCTCCCATTAGTATAAGTCAGGGGTGTCAAACTACGGCCCAGCGGGCCAACTGCGGCCAGCGGGTCAGTTTTATTGGCCATAGCAAATTCTGAAAATATAATTGAATATGGCCCGCACATGGCGCTTGGCTCAACTCTGTTGCACTTCTCAGTTTCAACACTAGATGGAGCCAGTCACAGAAAAGGTGCTTCTCCACTAAACAACATTAAGCAAAGAAAAATAGTTACCACGAGTCACCAGAAATGGCAGCACCGAAGCGCAAGATAGCAAGTGAGTGTAGAACAGGGGTGGGCAAACTATGGCCTGCAGGCCACATCCGACCAGCAGGACCGTCCTGCTGAGCCCCGAGCTTCTGGCCGAGGCGCTCGCCCAAGGCCCCTCCACACTGTTCCCCTCGCCCACAGCCTCAGCTCGCTCGCTCGCTCCACTGCCGGGCCGGCACAAGGCTCTGCTGTGAGCTCCTTGGGCAGTGCAGCTGCGGGCCCGGCCTGACCCAGTGCTCTGAGCTGCGCGGTGGCGGTGGTGGCATGTCGGCTCCAGCCGGGTGGCGCGGCTGTAACACTGCCAGCCACTGGTGCTCAGGCAGCACGGTAAGGAGGCAGGGAGCAGGGTGGGTTGGATAGAGGCAGGAGAGTCCGGGGTGGTGGTCAGGGGCGGGGTGTGGATAGGGGTTGGGGAACAGGGGTTGAATGGGGCAGGGGTCCCGGGGATAGTCAGGAAGGAGGGGGTTGGATGGGGTGGCAGGGGGCAGTGAGGGCAGGGGTTCTGGGGGCAGTCAGGGACTGGGAGACGGGGTGTGGTTGGGGCTGGGGTCCCGGGAGGGCCGTCAGGAATGAGAGGAGGGGTTGGATGGGCGGCAGGGGCCCAGGGGCAGTCAGGGGACAGGGAGCAGGTGTGTGTGGATGGGGCAGGGTCCCAGAGGGACCATCAGGGAATGGGGCAGTTGGATGGGGCAGGAGTGCTGGCCGGGGTGGTAGATAGGAGGTGGGGCTGGGCCATGGCCCCTCCTAACCGGCCCTCCATACAATTCTGAAACCCGATGCGGCCCTCAAGCCAAAAGTTTGCCCGCCCTGGTATAAGTCCATAGTCCAGATGTTTGAGCAGGAAAGAGGCTGGAGCAGGTTAGAGGCACAGTGGAGATGTTTCCAGGGCCTCTTTTAACTTCTGCCATATGAAGGAAACCCATTGTTTCAAAGTCCTCAGCACAGCTAGTGGAAAATCACAGGTGAAAGATGGGAGCTTGGAGTCACATGGGCAAGTCCTGTCCATGCCCCATTTTGCTCAGTCATTGCAGGATGGATACTTTGCAGGATCGTCAGATAGAACATTCACAGAAAAGTCCGTTCAGTGTAGATGGGTGCCTCCCATGGTCCATTGTGAATTAAGTGTCCGTTCGATGGGCCACTCACTGGCTAACAGCTCACTTCAGCGGATGCATAGAATGGAACACAGAAAGAAGATATTTATACATACAGAGACCGTGAAAGGTGGAAGTAGCCATACCAACTCTAAGCGGCCAATCAACTGAGATGAGCAATCATCAGCAGGAGAAAAAAACCTTTGAAGTGATAATCAAGATGACCCACAGAAGGTGTGAGGATACTTAACGTGGAGAAATAGATTCAATTAGTGCAATGACCCAACCATTCCCAGTCTCTGTTTAAAACCCTGCCCCATCCACCCACCCCTTCTCCCTGTCCCCGACTGCCCCCAGAACCCCTGCCCCTCACTGCCCCTGCCACCCCATCCAACCCCTCCTTTCTGACTATCCCCAGGACCCCTGCCCCATTCAACCCCTGTTCCCCCAACCCCTATCCACCCCGCCCCTGACCACCACCCGGACTCTCCTGCCCTCTATCAACCCACCCTGCTCCCTGCCTCCTTACCGTGCTGCCTGGGCACCAGTGGCTGGCAGTGTTACAGCCGCGCCACCCGGCTGGCAGGACATGCCACCACCGCCACCGCGGCTCAGAGCACTGGGTCAGGCCGGGCTCTGCAGCTGCACTGCCCAAGGAGCTCACAGCAGAGCCTTGTGCCGGCTCCGGCAGTGGAGGCGAGCGAGCTGAGGCTGTGGGCGAGGGAACAGTGTGGGAGGGGCCTTGGGCGGCGTCTCGGGCTAGAAGCTCGGGGCTCAGCAGGGACGGTCCCAGCGGGTCGGATGTGGCCTGCAGGCCATGGTTGCCCACCCCTGTTCTACACTCACTTGCTATCTTGCGTTTCTTCGGTGCTGCCATTTCTGGTGACTCGTGGTAACTATTTTCTTTGCTTAATGTTGTTTAGTGGAGAAGCACCTTTTCTGTGACTGGCTCCATCTAGTGTTGAAACTGAGAAGTGCAACAGAGTTGAGCTCAAGCGCCATGTGCGGGCCATATTCAATTATATTTTCAGAATTTGCTGCGGGCCAATAAAAACTGACCCGCGGGCATAGTTGGCCCGCGGGCCGTAGTTTGGACACTGACTTATACTAATGGGAGCATCTAACCAAGGGAAGGAACTTCCAGTGACTTGGAAGCACCCAAAGACTTATCAAGCCAGCAGTTTATTCTATCACTGCTATAAGCCTGAACCAAGAACTTTGCAATTATTGTATTTGATTCCTTTAACCAATTTTAATTCTCACCTTTCTTTCTTTCTTTCTTTCTTTCTTTCTTTCTTTCTTTCTTTCTTTTTATAAATAAACCTTTAGCATTTATATACTGAAGGATTGGCATCAATGTGATTTTGGGAAATATCTAAGTTATATATTGACCTGGGTGGGCGGCTGGTCCTGTGAGATCAGAATATAGCCTCTTAGGGTGTATTCACTCCCCGCCAGATTGGCGGGTAGCAATCGATTTCTCGGAGTTCGATATATCGCGTCTCATCTAGATGCGATATTGAACCCGAACACGCTCCGTCGACTCGGAACTCCACCAGAGTGAGTGGCGGTAGCGAGTCGGCGAGGAGCCATGGGCGTCGATCCGCGCCGTGAGGACGGGTAAGTAATTCTAGCTAAGGTACTTCGACTTCAGCTACGCTATTCACGTAGCTGAAGTTGCGTACCTTAGATCGACCCCCCCCACCTAGTGTAGACCAGGCCTTAGTTGAAGACATTGATTTTAAAGAACCACTCATTTCTCAGTCTAGTGTTTTTGGTGGTAATACAAGGACTGGAATTCCCAAGGAAACTGCTTTCATGACTTCTTGTTAGCTGGTGTGGTGAAGCAGAAGTTTCCTTTGCTGGTTGAAGGAAAGGACGGACATTACTCATCTAATCGTAATCACACTGAGATGCTGAAGGAAGCAGAGCGAGGATGTGCTACTAGCAGTAATCCAGCCCAATGGGGAGGAGTTAAATATAAAGAAGAGGGTCATGTGGAGAACAGGGTTTGCTCTCAGAGCTTTGGAGAGAGAAGAAATCTGCCACTTTTTCTCTGTGAACTCCATTTGCTTTTCTTGTTCCTTTCCGTTACAGTAAAGATACAGAGAATGGAAGTGGTTAAACTTCTCCCGAGGCAATGAATCACTTGGCTTGGTTTCCTCTCATCATTGCCAGTGCAGACAGGAGGGACAGGATTTGTTTTAAACGAGTCATGGACAGTTGATATTTTCATTGTTTTCTTTCTAAGCATTTAGCTTGGGGTCAGCCTCAGAGCCCAGTTAGTACTGAGGAGAATTAATCATTAAAGGCAAAACCCTTCCTTAATGCAGAGTTAAGATTGGCTGGAGCAATATCAGCCCCTTGCAGAACCTCTGCAGCCGCAAGACTCAAACTTCTGAAAAGCAGGAGACGCAGTTACAGTTGCCTGCACCACCTTCATCCTGTCCTCTGTCAGCAGCGTCCCTTTAACACACACACATTTACTCTACCAACACCCTGCTGGCTGAAATCTACAAACTGTTCACTACCTTTTACAGCCCTTCCAAGCAGGCTCCACCCCCATCTTGGCCTGACAAGGCCCAACCCCTGGGCAAATCAGACTGGGGTAAGGATTGGGCAGGGCCATGAGAGTGGCTGCAGAGCAAGACCCCTGACCCCTACTCAGATCAGCCCCACCTCACTGATCTCTCCTCACTCAGACACACTGCACCTCCCAAATTCCTGAAAGCCTGGGTAGGGAGCTTATTTTCCTTGTGATGGTCTGAGCTCTCCCTCCCCACCCGGCCGCAGCTGGAGCTAAGATAGATGCCCCTCCATTGCTCCCCTTTGGGAAACACAGTGTTAATTTAGATGAATCTGATAAGGCTCAGACGTCAATGTCTGATCTCCGTTCACATTCTCCACAGTTCCAGCCCTTGTTGCTTATTGAAGAAATGACTCAGTATCCCAGTTTCATGTTTTATTAACATGAACAAATACAACCAGAACATACATCGCTAAGGCTAAACGACTAGCTAATGAAGGGTTAAACAATGCAGTGATAAAGTTCAGGTCAAATCAGTAAATCAACGAGTTAACTAGGATATTGCGTTGGAATCAAGTCATCAATTTAGTCAAACCATCAGAAGAATACAGCAGAAAATCAACCCTTATAAATCCTAGAACAGCAACCCAAGGAGGCAGGTGCATATTTAGTGGTACCAAAACCCCAATCAGGGTTTTCACCCAGGCAGTGCATCCCAGATTTGGAGAGCTGAACATTTCAATACCGAAACCAAATTATTGCTTATATTTAGCCCACAGCCTCAAAGTGAATTAGTTTTCTCCTTAGATTTCACTATTGCATCACTAATAATAGAAAAAGGAAAATAAATGGCAAAGATTATGAGGTTGGATCTCTGCAGCTCTTTGGCTTTGGAGTCACATGGAGCAGGACCTGTAGCTGCAGTTGAGGAACCAGGTACTGGCATAGCTGGCCCAGCACTTCAGGCTAGCAGGCTTTTCAGGTACAGGAGACTAGTGCAGGCTGCACAGCCTGTCACTGTTGTGCTTCATTCCCCAGAGGATCAGTCCTGGGATCCTGGAAGTCAGTCTCCCTTAGATGACTTACATAAGAACACAAGACAGGTCATACTAGGTCAAACCAATGGGCCATCTGGCCCAGTGTGCTGCCTGAGAGTGACCAGTGCCAGATGCTTCAGAGAGAATGAACAGAACACGCTTGTTGAGCTGAAAGCTGAAGGACTCCCACCCTTACCTTTTACTTTATCGTTGTAGATTCCAGCTTACCCCATCTTACCACACCTCCTGCGAGGTGTCTGGGCAAATCAGGTGTGAACCAATCCTTCGATACAGACATGTCCCACTCTAGATGAAGTGAGGCAGAGTTTGGGCCAACGTCAGTTTGGAACAGCCCGACTGAGCCGGCAGTTTTCTCAAAGTATCTGCTGCCGTAAACCACATGCAGTGTGGACGTGTGAACCAAAGGTATCAAATGTGAAAGAAACAAAGGCCAGTTACAGGAGGTTTCCATGGCCAGGCCTGAGGTTAAGCAGCTGGGCTCTAACAGCTGCCTCCTCAAAAGGAAAAACAGTCTCAGCACCCATAAAAATAACTGGTTGCAAAAATCAATCATCCTGCATCCATCACCATTTTAAATTCTGACCTCTCCGCCCGATGTGTCTTTGTTTAGCAAACAAGCAAATTGGGGACTCTGTGGCTGTTACCCTCTAACTCAGTAGAAGGTTACACATCTTGACTCAAGCAATTTTCCTCTTCACAGAATATTTATTTTAAAGTTTATCAAAGTAAATTCCATTTGAAAGAGAAATAATTACAGTCTACACTGGGGCTCTATTTTCATACATGCTATTTCTCCCACATGTTCCCCCGCTCTAATTCCTTTGGAGTGAGGTTTTACTTTTCAGGATTAGCCACCATTTCCAATATAGTAGGAGGGGCGGGGAGAGAACTAGAAGAAAACCTGAATTATATAGTAACACTGAAAGTTATCACATAATCAGCCTCTTACTTTACACTAATTAACTTCATGTTTAATTTCATTGTCACTGGTAACAACTTATTCAAAGATTACAAAATATAAACCTATAGGGCAGTTTTCTCTTAATTCCCATTTCCACCATTGAGTTTTGTGTGAAGTCACATTCTACAATAACCTAGGAGCCTTCCATTTATGTGAGTTCATTTCGCCCATAAGTGTAGGTGGAAGGGCTCTCACGCTACGTGGGAAGGCTGCATCATGAGAAAAAACACCTGTGTTCTATTATCACATTTTCTAATCTTTCAGAGTAGCAACAGGTGGAGAAGTGATACAAATGCATAAGACTTAATAGCAAAACTAAGAGACCAAACCACAGAGTCAGGACTCAGCATTCATGTATCCTGCAGTCTGAACTTGGAATCTGATACATTCCCTCATTAGCTACCATAATTTGCCCAGCATGGAACTGCTTCTTGTCCAACAAGGCAGCCAGATTGGGACCCATAGGCATGGATTGGCTCTGAAGCAATCAGATGTTTCTCTCTGTGCTTCATGAAACTTTGGATCAAATGGTAAAGACAGTTGTTCCCAATTTAATAATGGCATCCTTTAGGAGTGAGACCAATGCCACTTAACTAGGGAGCAGCATTCTAAAATAGTTTACCTGGGCCACAGGTCACCATAGCTTCCATCACTGGGGCGAAAAATCAACCACTAGTACATGCGATTTCTACCTGAGTCCTTGTCAAACCTTTGACTTTTCTTGGAGTAATTTTATACTTCTCTGGTGTAGAATTCTTCACCAAGCACATAAAAGATCAGTAGCAATAGTGAAGTATAACTCCTCCCCTCCCCCAAATATGCCCTTTATTTCTTTAATCTGGTGGCACAGATTTAAATTAGGGACTAAATTCAGGTGTGGCTTAGAATCCTTGTAAAACACCAAATGTCAGGTATCTATGGAAAATAGGTCTCTTTCTGCAGCTATATCACATTCAACACAGTTTCATTTTCTACATATTTGCAGCATCGCCCAGGGTGACTGAACAGAAACATCACTTCCATTTTCCCTTCCCTACCTAGATGGGAATTGCATTTCCCAAATAACAGGCAACCCGCACCTGATTAGGAAGGAGATCTCTTCACGAGCAACCTCCTGCAGGGCCTGGGCCACAACTGCTTTGGGGCCAAATGCATGGGTATCTTATAGTCTCATAGAGTTTAAGGTCAGAAGGGACCATTATGATCATCTAGTCTGACCTCCTGCACAATGCAGGCCACAGAATCTCACCCACCCACTCCTTCTTCACAGCCCTTTAGAAAATATATGGACCTTCCCAACTGAATGGTTTGGATGGTGATAGGAAGCCCTCTGACTTACCTAGCTTCTTCTGTTGTTAGAGAGGGTGAAGTGACATTTTCCCCTATCCCTGCCCTGTTCATAGAATATCAGGGTTAGAAGGGACCTCAAGAGGTCATTGAATTCAACCCCCCTGCTCAAAGCAGGACCAATCCCCAGATTTTTGCCCCAAATCGTCCCTTCAAGGCTGAACTCGCAACCCTAGGTTTAGCAGGCCAATGCTCAAACCACTGAGCTCTCTCTCCCAGTTCCATCTCTTTGTTATAGTTCAATATATTTTAAGTGAGAAAAGTGGTAGTAACAATTTGTTCTCAGCACAACCTGAAGCAACATCAGAGCAACTGGGAACAGAAACAATTTGTTGATGACTAACAATTGCTTTGAAATGGGAACAGTATAACCGTAATGCTCAGGGTTTGTTTAGACTAGGAAAAGTGATGGAGTTTAGGTCAGGTCAAAGGAAAGCTAATGCCAACCACTGCACCTGGGCTGCAGCTGCAGCTGCACTACAACTATAACTGTCTTTTTACACCAAGGTCACTAGCAGGCAGCCAACACCATGTGCAGCCCTAGTGGATGGAAGGCCCAGGTAGTTTTGCCTCAGTGTGGCTTGTTGGGATCAAACCTCTCTCTCCCCACCTGGAGCTGATGAACATTCCTAGCTGGAGGGACACACACTCCTACGACTCAAAGGAAAAAGTTGATAGAAAAGAACGCAGGATTGACCCCAAAGAAGGGTCAGCTGCAAAAGGCAAGCAGGCAACCCATCTGCAGGAGCTGAGAGACCACAGTGAAGATGATGTGAAGATCACTTTGTGGGAATTAACAAATGTGATTTTAAAAAAAAAATCTTTGGCCAACCCTAGTCAAGGCATTTATTACAGTTCTCTCTCATGTGAATTTTCTGATGTCTAATAAGGCTTGAGCTCTGATTGAAGGTTTTCCTTCCTTCCTGGTCTACACTACGAGTTTATATCGAATATAGCAGTGTTTTAAACCAAATTAACGCTGCACCCGTCCACACAATGAAATCCTTTATTTTGATATAAAGGGCTCTTAATATCGATAGCTGCACTCCTCCTGATGAGGAGTAGCGCTGAAATCAGTTTTGCCATTTCAATTAGAGTTAGTGTGGCTGCAATCTAACGGTATTGGCCTCCGGGCGCTATCCCACAGTGCACCATTGTGACCGCTCTGGACAGCAATCTGAACTCGGATGCACTGGCCAGGTAGATAGGAAAAGCCCCAGGAACTTTTGAATTTAATTTCCTATTTGCCCAGCGTGGAGCACTGATCAGCACAGGTGACCATTCAGTCCCAGAATCAAAAGAGCTCCATCATGGACCGTGCGGAGATACTGAATCTGATCTCTGTATGGGAGATGAATCTATTCTACGAACTCCGTTCCAAAAGACAAAATGCCAAAACATTAGAAAAAATCTCCAAGGCCATGATGGACAGAGGCCACAACAGGAACTCGGCCCAGTGCTGCGTGAAACTTAAGGAGCTGAGACAAAGCGTAACAGAAAGCCAAAGAATGAAATGGATGCTCACGGAGGAGGGCGACTGACGACTGTAGCTATCCACAGTTCCGCACTGTCGAAAACCATTTGAATTCTTGGCTGAGCTTCCAAAGCCTGAAGTGTCAAAAACATTGTTGCGGGTGGTTCAGGGTATATGTCATCAGCCCCCAACCCTCCTCTGTGAAACCAAGGGAAAAAATTATTTCCGCCTTTTTCAATGTCACCGTATGTCTACTGGATGCTGCTGGCAGATGCGGTGCTGCAGTGCTACAGCAGCATCCCCTTCCCTTCCCTTCCCTTGCAGATGGTGCAGCATGACTGATCTCCGTCATCGTCGTCCCCTGATTGCTCCTGGCGGCCTCGGTGAGGTCGGCCGAGCGCCTGGGCGAAAATGAGAATGATTCCCAGGTCATTCTCTTCTTTAAGTTTTGTCTCCTGAAGATTCACTCCTGCCTGGAATATCATAGCAGCTGGAGGCTGCCCTCCCCTCACACCTTTGATCTCTGCTTGCAGAGGCAATAAAGTCAGTGTTGTTTCAAATTTATGAATTCTTTATAACTTCATCACAGAAAAGGGGGATAACTACCACGGTAGCCCAGGAGGGTGGGGAGGAGGAAGCAATGGTTGGGATTGTTGCAGGGGCACCCCCTAGAATGGCATGCAGCGCATCATTTCTGCAGGATATCTGGGGCTCTGATCTGGGCGGCCATTTGCCTCTCTGGTTTTTAGTAGGCTTGCCTGATATTCTAGGCAGGACTGACTCTCCTTTAGACAAAACTTGAAGAAGAGAATGACCTCAGGAGTCATTCCCATTTTGTCCATGCGCCCCCAGCTGACCTCACCGAGGCCGGCCAGGAGCACCCATGACAGCAGCAGACGGTACAGTATGACTGGTAACAGTCATTGTCAACTTGCAATGCAGCAGACGGTACAGTAGAGCTGGTCACCCTCTTGGCTAATTTGCAAAAGGCAAGGGGATGATGCTGTGTTGAGCTTCAGTACCGCATCTGTTAGCAACATCCAGTAGACATACGGTGACAGTGAAAAAAGGCTGAATGGGCTCCATGGTTGCCGTGCTATGGCATCTGCCTGGGCAATCCAGGGAAAAGGGTGTGAAATAATTGTCTGCCATTGCTTTCACGGAGGGAGGATTGTCTGATGACATTTACCCAGAATCACCTGCGACACTGTTTTGCCCCATCATTCATTGGTATCTCAACCCAGAATTCCAATGGGCAGAAGAGACTATGGGAACTATGGGATAGCTACGCACATTGCAACGCTCAGAATTCGGCGCTAGCTTCGGTACATGGATGCACACCGCTGAATTAATGTGCTTAGTGTGGCCACGTGCACTCGACTTTATACAATGTTTCCAAAAATCGGTCTCTGTAAAATCAGAATAATCCAGTAGTGTAGACATACCCCATGTGGATTTTCTGATGTTTAATAAGGTTTGAGCTCTGATTGAAACTTTTCCCACACTCAGAGCATGTGTAGCGTCTCTCTCCTGTGTGGATTCTCTGATGTGCAATCAGGGTAGAGTTCTGATTGAAGCTTTCCCCGCACTCTGAGCATATGTGGGGCTTCTCTCCTGTGTGGATTCTCTGATGTGAGATGAGGCTGATCGATGAATGAAGTGTTTCCCACACTCAGAGCATCCATGAGGTTTCTCACCTGTGTGGATTCTCCTATGTTTGATAAGGTTTGAGCTCTGATTGAAGCTTTTCCCGCATTCAGCGCATGTGTAAGGCGTCTCTCCTGTGTGGATTCTATGATATGAGATGAGGTTGAACTATCAATGAAGCGTTTCCCACACTCAGAGCATTCATAAGGTTTCTCGCCCGTGTGGATTGTCTGATGTGTGGTAAGGTGTGGCCTCTGACTGAAGTGTTTCCCACACTCAGAGCATCCATAAGGTTTCTCACCTGTGTGGATTCTCCGATGTGTGATCAGGGCAGAGCTCCGAATGAAGCTTTTCCCGCACTCAGAGCACATGTAGGGTTTCTCTCAGTGTGGGTTCTCAATGTGTGAGAAGAGTTGAGCTCCGATTGTAGCTTTTCCCACACTTTTGGCATCTGTAGCGTGTCTCTTCCAGGTTGATTCTCTTGCATGTAATAAGGTCTGAGTGGCTACTGAAGTTTTCCTCTGGCCTGTGCTGAGTCTCCCAGGCTTTTGCTTTTCTGGGAGTGCACAACTCCGTAAACATTCCTTTGGATCTTCCTGATAATGTTCCACGTGGTTCTACTTGTTCAGCATCTTCCTGCTGGGGTTTCTCCTCCTCATTCTCACTCACCATCCCATCACCTGATGGCAGATAGAACAATCCAGACATAGGTCACTCCCTATGCTGGAGAGAAAGGAATCTCAGAGAGAGGAATGGAAAAGGGATGAACAAACCAAAATATGTGCAGGAGAGATCAAACCTATCAGGATCTGATTTTCCCAAATCCTTCCCCAGAGGAGAGAGGAAGTGATCAGTTTTGGTCTGTATCTTATGAGATCATTCAGGAGAAAGTGAGATTGGGAGGACCTGTTTCCAGTTGTCAGTCAGAATAGATGGGAAGCCTTGAGTGACATCTGCCATAATGGTTCCACATCTGCAGAGAACAATCCTGAACTTGGAGAGCTCACAAGGTCTTTGTAGGGTATTTGTATTTGTCAATCTTCCACTTCTTGTAAGCTGTTTTTGTGTTTTCACTGTTAAGCCAAGCTGGTCGCCTGCCATATTTACTTTTCTTCCTACACATCAGGATGGTTTGTTCCTGCAACCTCAATAAGGATTCTTTAAAATACTTTTTAAAGTATTTCCTCGACTCCTTTCCCGTCATGTTATTCTCCCAGGATCCTGCCCATCAGCTTCCTGAGAGTCAAAGTCTGCTTTTCTGAAGTCCAGGGTCTCTCCTTTCTTCCTTGTGTCAGGATCCTGAACTCGACCATCTCATGGTCACTGCCTTCTAGGTTCCCATCCACTATTGCTTCCTCTCCTATTATTTTCCTGAAGGGGTTTGATTTGGGGGTGCGGCAGGGCAGACCAGGGAAAAGGTGGGGTGGTGCTTTGGGAAGAGGTGGAGTGGGGAGGGCCTGGGGCAGAGCAGGAGTTGAGCACCCACTGGCCAGAGGGAAGTTGGTGCCTACTGAGGGGATGGACAAAGGACTGACAGACTCAGAGAAGATGAGGTTGAAAAGGACTTCAGGAGGTATCAGTCAACCCCTGCCCATGGCAGGACCAACACCAACTAAATCATCCCAGCCAGGGTTTTGTCAAGCCGGGCCTTCAAAACCTCTAAGGAAGGAGATTCCACCACCTCCCTAGGAACCCATCCCAGTGCTTCACCACCCTCCTAGTGAAATAGTGTTTCCTAATATTCAACCTAGACCTCCCCCACTGCAACTTGAGACCATTGCTCCTTGTTCTGTCATCTGCCACCACTGAGAACAGCTGAGCTCCATCCTCTTCGGACCCCCGCCCCCGTTTCGGGTAGCTGGAGGCGAGGGGGACCAGATATCCCGGTTGTGTAGGGATAGTCCCGATTTTAGGTCCTTTTCTTGTATAGGCTCCTATTACCCCCACCCCATCCCGATTTTCACATTTGCTGTCTGGTCACCCTATTGAAGGCTGCTATTAATTCCCCCTCGCTGTCCTCTTCTGCAGACTAAATAAGCTCCAGCCCCTGGTCATTTTCCTTGTCGTCAGCTGGACCCTCTCAATTTGTCCACACCCTTTCTGTAGTGGGTTGGCCCCAAACCAGACACAATACTCCAGATGTCCAGATATGGCCTCACCAGTGCCCAATAGAGCGGAATAATCACCTCCCTCGATCTGCTGGCAATGCTCCTACTAACGCAGCCCAATATGCCGCTAGGCTTCTTGGCAAGAAGGGCACACTGCTGACTCATAGCCGGCTTCTCGCCCACTGTAATCCTCAGCTCTCGTTGACCAGCCCCAGGGCTGACCTATGAGTCCG
This sequence comes from Mauremys reevesii, assembly GCF_016161935.1. Lineage (NCBI taxonomy): Eukaryota > Metazoa > Chordata > Testudines > Geoemydidae > Mauremys > Mauremys reevesii. The sequence continues at coordinate 16,883 of NW_024100910.1, forward strand.
TGGGGAGGGTGGAGGAGAGGAGGCCACGGTGAGTGGTGAGGACCCCAGAGAGGGGTGCAGTGGAGGAGAGGGGACTCAGCCAGGCAGCAGTGGGCGATGGGGATGGGAGAAGGGGAAGCAGATACAGGAGGAGATGGAGCACAGGCTGGGCACCAGGGCCCAGGCATCCAGGGCCTGGTTGGCGGCAGCTGTGCCAGGGCCCCACCTGTTACCAACCGCCTGTGCTTCCACTGAGGATCTCCAGAGTGTCAATGTTCCCCGGGCTCGCCTTCCTGACAGGCCTGAGCAAGCAGAGCTTGTCCCTAGACCACTCCCAGCCTCCCGCGGGGCGTATGGACCCAAACAGGCTGGAGACAAGTTATCGCAGAAATCACTGGGGACTCGGGAGCATCTTCAGCTGTGGAGGTGACACACCCCACAGGAGCTGAATTTCTGACTCGGGGCTGAGCAGTGCAGGGTGGATGCACAGCACAGCTGTGAGGCTGTTTGATGCGATCGATGCACCCAAGTCGGTTTAGTGGGGTCTAGTGAAGACCCACTAAATTGACAGCAGAGTGCTCTCCGGGCGACTCTGGGACTACACCGGGAATGACAGGAGTAAGGTAAGTCTCCGTCGGCCCAGCACAGCGTAGACACAGCAGTAAGTCGACCTAAGCTACCTCGAATCCAGCTGTGTTAGTCCGTAGCTGGAGCAGCGTCATAGGACGACTTACTGCAGAAGGATGGACACAGCCTGAGGCCTGAGTTTCCACTGCAGTCTGGATGCTCAAACACCAGCAGCAACACAAGTCACCAAGCCCAGGCCATGCAGAGACAGGCTCAGTGTGCAGTGTGGATACCCCTCAGACAAGCCCAGGAGTGTCACATGAGAAATCAATCTTTTCGTTGGACTTCCTGGCAGAAGAGCCCAGTGATGGTGGAGCTCCCCGACCGTCAGTGACAAACACAGCGCTCCAGCAACTGAGCTCTAGGGCTCGCTGCTGAAAGAAAAGCTTCACGAGTGACAAAGGGCAAAGGGAGGTGCTGGTCTTTGGCCAAGGGCAGAGCCCCACCCTCCAACACAGACCATTTCCCTCGTTGTCTGTCTGTGCTGGGGCAGGAGCAATAACACGGCCTCCTGCTTTTGCTATTGCAGAGAGTTGGTTATGACGGTCTCCTCAAACACAGGGTGCGGAACAGGCCTCAGACCTGACTGGGTGTAAAGAAGAACTACGCAGCTAGACTGAGCCAGCTGGGAATTCAGATGTGCCCCTTTCCTGGAGGATGGACTGACCTGTGAGGGGACTGGAACCAGAGCTCCCAATGTTTAACTTGCACTCGTTCAGCATCTTTCCTGTGAGTGCCGTCACTGTAGGTTAAATACTCCAGCCCCAGGCTCCCCGCCAGCTCTCCTTGTGATTGGATTCTGTACAGCAGGGTGCAGGAACCAACAGGTGCATCTGACTCCTTGGTGAGGTTTTGCGTGCAAGGTGTGTGTGTGAGTCTTTGTGTGTCGGAAGCATGAGTGTGGCACTGTCACTGAACTGAGAGAGGGCGACGGTGGTGGGAGAGAGACAGTGGAAGAATAAAGGGGCAGCGATGGGCATAACGATGATGATTGTGTTGTGTTTCATTCCTTAGATCTGGTGCCACTGCCTGTCCCTTTAGCCTTGTAGTTTACCAAGAGTAAAACTAAATATCTGTTCAGATACAAGGAGTGTCTGTGTCCATTCCTGTTAGCTGCACAGGGTTTGACGTTGCTGCTTTCAATCCTCCGGCTCTGCTGGGATAAGGAACAATTCAGGCCGTGACTGAACTGAAGGAGGAGATGATTTTCTGACAGGAGGGACGGCGCCTCTCAAAGGTGTTTGGCAGGCAGCCTCCTTCCCAGGTCTGAACCAACAACACCCAGTTGAAAGGACCCTCCCAGCCCTCCTCAGCCCGGTGAAAACAGGCGAGTGAGTGAGCGTGGGGAGAGCGGCGACGGAGGAGATGGATTGAGCGGGCCGGGACCTCGGTGAAGGGGCGGGATGAGGTGTTCGGTTTTGTGGGGTCAGAAAGTTGGCAACCCCAGATCCAGAAACAAATCAAACACCCAACGAGTCTGGCCAGGGCAGGACATCAGCTTTGAGGAGGGTGGGTGTGGCAGTGAAATCACAAAGGCCTTTTGCAGGACCTCGGCCTATTGGGCAAGGTGGTGGGGAGGGTGACCTCAGAGAGAGAGACCCCGACATCAGCCGGGCAGGACAGAGGCGCAGGGCCAGGCCAGTCTCTGAGACCTCCCGGCTTTCCTGCCGCAAGTCTCCTTTGCGAGGTCTCTCCTCGAGGGCTGAGAGAATTAGGATTCAGAGTTGTGAGCATGAGGAGGAACCTCTGTGGAGTTTTCTCCTTTCCTCCCACTGATTGTGCCGAAAACAAACTTCCCTTTGAGAAGGTAAGAGGCTCAGAGAGGTTTGGAACCTGTTCCGTCTGATCCACCTGGCGCAGGCAGCATTCTAGGCCCAGACAGCACTGGCTTCAGGTGGCAGAATTTGATTTCCTCCCTAGGTTTTGATGATTGGAATCCCTGGGGACATTGGGGTGTATCCTTTTTGGTTTATCTTTTCCTCTTTCCTCCCTCCTCTTCTCTTGCTTCTTTTTTCCCTTTTCCAGCTTCCCTCCCTCTACCTAGGAGGGACGGGTCTGGAGTGCGGGCAAGGGAGGGGTATTGCTCTCATTGCGGGAGGTCCTCACCAAGAGGTGGGTCTGGGTCTGAGAGTGATCCCCTCTGATGGTGTCCTGGGCCGTCCTTTGGGACATCTGGTGAGACCCCTCAGCCTCCTGCCCCTCAGAGTCTCAGTGCTGATTGGCTGAGCAGGGGGCTATCGACACCAAGGAGACAGGTCAGTTTGGTCTCTTTTCAAATCAGGCAAATAAGTCACAACCAATCCAATGTATGGAATAAATCTTGCTGCTTCTCTCCATTAATTGTCTCTTGTCAGGTCTTGATTTTCAATAATGTCCTAGGTCTTCTAAAATACTTGCTGAATAATTACTATGAACCACTGTTGGTCTCTAGCTCACTTGAGGGCAGTTTATTCTGATCACTCAATGTGTGAAATTCAAGAGAGGCTGAAAGTCAGGAGCAGTGTTTCCTCTAATTTGTTATGTCCATGTGTGGAATGAATTTTGTTTTGGGCACAAATATGGAGGTGCGGTGTGACACAGCACCTGCCTAGTGCGCTCTTACAAAATTCATTCTGCACATGGATGGTGTGTGGCAGGGTGAGGCTGAAAGGTTTGGAGTGTGGAGAGGCTCGGGGTTGGGGCGCAGTGATGTGAGGGCTCCGGCTGGGGTGCAGGCTCTGGAGTGGGGCTAGCGATGAGGTCTCAGCATTGGAGCAGAGGGTAGGGCGCAGGGGTGTGGGCTCTGGGGGGGGGCTGGGAATGAGGAGATTGGGGAGCAGGTTGCCCCAGGGAGAAAGAACTGCCCCCTCAGCCCTCTCTCCCCACAGCAGCACAGGGCCAGATGAGAGGGCACCTGTCTCAAGCCGCAGCAGCGCCGGTGGGGCTGGGTTGGGGCTGAGGAGGCGACAGGATTTATTTTCCGAAGTCAAAGGAGGAAGGGATGGAGTTATGCTTCAGTTTTACCTCATAAACGTATTCCTGTCTAACCTACAGGACACTATGTGAATAAGACACTAAGTAATGTGGTGACATCACAAGAGCAGAGGATGTGAGAACTACAGCAACTGAGAGGAAGGGGATTTAGAGTCGGATTGTTTCAAATGCTGCATTTGTCGGCTGACATTTAACAGCAACGCTTAGCTAACACAATGGAGAAAGGAATTCTCTGCTAAAGATTCAACTTGCCCCTTTGGCCAACTCTGCCCCTTCCTGACCAGGTGTGCTCAGAACAGCCCCACCTTCCCCGCACACACACACACACACAAGCCCACAGCTGGGCACCCAGCACAAAGCCAGGAAGTGGTTGCTTGGCTCGTTTTACTTTTGCTTTGCAGAAGGTTTTCAAAAGCATTTTCTGCTCCTGTTCCCCATGGTGAGAAGCAGATGGTTGTGGGAAGGAACCTGACAGCGGTGGAGCCAGGGCAGTGGGGGAGTTGGGGAGGCTGAGGAGGGCAACAGGAGGCTGGAGGTGACTGGGGCGATGGGGAAAGGAACAGTTTGGAGGAGGCTGAAGGGAGATGGGAGCAGGACATTTGGGGGCGCTAAAGGGGCAATTGGGGCAGTTGTGGGAGGCTGAAGAGGCTGATGGGGAAGTTGGGGAGGCTAAAGGGAGCAATGGGGAAGTTGGGGAGGCTGAAGAGGGTGATGGGGAAGTTGGGGAGGCTGAAGAGGGCAGCAGGAGGCTGGAGGTGACTGGGGCGATGGGGAAGGAACAGTTTGGAGGAGGCTGAAGGGAGATGGGAACAGGACATTTGGGGCTAAAGGGGCAATTGGGGCAGTTGTGGGAGGCTGAAGAGGGTGATGGGGAAGTTGGGGAGGCTAAAGGAGCAATGGGGAAGTTGGGGAGGCTAAAGGGAGCAATGGGGAAGTTGGGGAGGCTAAAGGGAGCAATGGGGAAGTTGGGAGGCTGAAGGGGCAATGGGTTGAAGGAGGCCGGGGCAGAGAGGCTGTTGGGGGCTGCTCGTCCCCACGGGAGGAGGAGGAAGAGGAGCTGCCCTTCTTTCTGAAGCTGTTTCCTGTTAGATCTTGCAACGTCACTGTTCCTGAGCAGGGTCCTGTGATGAAAAGGAAACTAGAGAGATTCGTGGTCCTGCTTTCAGCAGAGGTTAGGCTGGATGACCTCCTGGGGTCTCTTCCAACCCTAATTGTCTAGGATTCTGTGTTTCTGTGGAGGACAGGTCCATCAATGGCTGTTTTGACAGACAGAGGTTAGGGCACCATCCCTGCCCACCCTGGTGGGCAGGGATGGTGCCCTGCTCTGTCTGTCAGAAAGCTGAGTGGGCGACAGGGGATGGCTCCTGGATGATTCCTGTCTGTTCATTCCCTCTGGGGCACCTGGCACTGGCCGCTATCGACCGACAGGACACTGGGCTAGATGGAGCTTTGGTTTGACCCAGTCTGGCCGGTCTTCCCTTCTAATGCTCTTCTCACATGCTCAGTAACAGCTGCAAGCTGCTGCCCTCACGCACCATCAGAATCTGCTCCCTGCAATCAAAGGCCGGAAAATCCCCTGAAGGGGAATCGGAGGCGGGATGGGCAGAGGACAAAACTGGGAGAGGATCAGGGGTTCAGACAGGGCTGCCCTGCCAGGTAGGTGCAGAAGGAAAACCCCAGCTAGAGGGAGGCAGAGGATAGAAGTCCCCACAGATGGGGTGAGCCGGCAGCAGCAGTTCCAAACCAGGGTGTGGTGGATGGTAGAAGGACTCGTGTTCCTCGCAGGATGGTCCATCTCAGCCCCCCCTCCCCAGGGCTGTGGTGTTAAAGGCCCCAGTGGCCCAGTGCCCAGGCTCCACCGCTCTGCTCTAGCTGAAATGGTGACTGAGCTGCCAAGGAGATGTGATTCAGGGAAATAGTTTAAACCTCCCTCCCCCCATCCCCTCATCGTAAAGCAAACTGATACTTTTAGACGTGTTTACGCCGTTTCAAAGAATTCCTGGCCAGTTTCCGTCTCGGTAACATGTCTGCTTGGAGCCTCAGAGTAGCTCAAGATTTGTCTTATCTGCTGCTCTGATTGCCTGAGTTAGTCTCCCTGTCCTGAGCTCCTGGAGTTCTGCACCTTTTCATTGTTTATTTCTAGCAATGGTATTTGGATGACAGTGTCCAGTAGTTCAGGCACCCAGCTGAGAGGCAGGAATTAGGACACACCGGGGAGCTGATCCCCCTGCCCCACTCGCGCTCATTAGTTAGCCCCAATGAACCCCCTTCAAAGGGAGAGCTGGACAGAGCCCCACCACGGCACACTGCTTCGTGCACTGACCTGAAACATGGGGGACCCTGGTTCAAATCCTTTCTCCCTTGTGGACAGTGGCGGGGGGCGGGGGTGATGCTGGCAGCCCCAGCTCATGCCTGTGGCCTCAGGCCTCCCTGAGGCACAGATCTAGCCAAAGGCAGACTTGCCTAGGTGGCAGGATAGCCCCGAGTGCCCAAGGGGACTGTCTGTGACTCCTGCTCAGGCTGTTCGTGTGCCTGGGAGTTCGCTCTCGGGGGTGGAAGCTCCCAGTCCCCATGGGGGTGCCCTGGTGTGTAACAGTCTGCCCTGAGCTTGCTACTCACGTCCCTGAGCTACTCTCTGCAGCTGGACAGAAGGAATTGAACCTGGCTCTCCCACATGGCAGGTGGGTGCTGGGAGCACAGGACCTATCTGTGAGAGAGGGGCAGGGCTAGGACACCTCCCCGTTGTCAGTGTCTCCCTGGGCGGGCTTGGCTGGCTCCCTGCCTGGGGAGCTGGTGGTTGTGAGTTGTGTTGTAAGGTGCCTGTGTCGCCCGTGCATCGTACAGGGAGTTCAGGCCCCTAACTCCGCTTAGTGGATCACTGGGTTGTTCCTGTAAAAGCAGCAAAGAATCCTGTGGCACCTTATAGACTAACAGACGTTTTTGCAGCATGAGCTTTCGTGGGTGAAACAACAATTCGGTTGTTCCTGGATTTTCTCGCTGCTGAAACCAGGTCCTGTGACGCTCAGCACAGCCCCCCCTCAGTCCCGTCACGGGGTGTAGCCAGTCCGGTCTCTGCAGAGCCCAGCTGAGCAATGCCTGATTGACATGGGTGTGCACAGGAGAAGAGACAGAGCACAGGCTGGAAAGTGACACATCACAGCAAAGCCCAAACGCTCCTCCTAGGGGCACGATATTCCCTGTGGGTGCTGGGGGACACGCTGTGATGGGATCCGCTGTGCCCCCGAACCCTCTCCAGCCTGGGCTGTCTCCCACAATGCCCTGCTACTGACCAGCAGCAACCCCTCCAGGCGCTGTTATCCCTCGGCACAACGGCATGTGGAGCGGCTTGATTGCATGGATGCTCCCGGAACCACTCGTGAATCCCACAGTGAGGTGCTCGCCAGATCCCCCCAGCTCCCAGCACTGCGCCTCAGGAATATGCTGTGTGTGTTAGTAATTGGTTCCCCACTTCCCCACTGGAAGGTGGAGCTACACCAGGAACGTGGGGTCTGTGGTGTCGCGGTTTGGGTGGGTTATTGGAAGAGCGGGGAGGACTAGTCTATGGCAGAAGCCTGCGATTTGCCTTGCCTGCCCGGCTTGCGCTTTTGGCTTCACTTTTGGTTTTTGATTTTTTTCCTCCACTGTCATCAGTTCATCCCTTCCCACTGAACTGCCCAGTGCCTGGCTTGGAGGTGGAGGCAGGAGGAGAGAGACAAGAGTGAGATTTCAGCATCTCCAGTAGCCCCAACAAACACTGTTGGGTTTTAATTCATAGCTGTTGTCGGTCTGGGGGAGACCCTGGTGCACCAGCGGGGGAGGGTGTCTGATGGGGTTGGTGGTCTGGCTGGGGGCAGACATTGCATCCCCTTTCCCACTGCTAATTGAATGAGAAGACAGATGTCCCTGTGGAGCAGATAAGAGCCTCAGAGAGGTTTCATGTTGTTGTTTCATGTTGTCCTAGGTTTCCTTCCTATGGACTGCATCACCAAGTGGATTGTGCTGCTTCTCTGCATTAATTGTCTCTGAGCAGTTCATGATTCTCTCTAACATTGCAGTTCTCCTAAAATACTGGCTGAATAATTACTGTGCACACTTGTTGGACTGGAGCTCATCTAAGAGCACTTTATTGAGGTCATTCAATGTATGAATTTCAAGATCCGATGGTTAATTTAAAAATCAGGTCTCTGGGGGTCCTATTCCCAATTCAGCCATTGACTGGCTTTGTGACCTAAGACAAGTCAATTCTCCTTTCTCAGCCTGAGCGTCTCCCTCTTTCAAGTAGGGATAATAATGATCCGCTCCTACCTACCTCAACACACTCACTCTTCCCCAACACACACACACACACTGTCTCTCCCCACACACAAACAGTCTCCACACTGCAGCTGAAAAGCAGCTGGCAATCTAGTAGGATGACCCTGGAAAAATGGGATAGAGAAACCTGCATCACTGAAAGTGCAGCCACAAAGACACCACACACCAGCTTCCCCTAGCTGGCAAGAATCAAACCTACACAGAAAGATTCCTGTGGTATCGTAGGCCAGCTTCCTAAGGCCTCAGCCTCAACCACTTAACACAGGGGCCTTTCTACACTCTGGTTCTGTTCTAACGGAAGGATCATTTCCAATTGTTCGCTCAGACCAGCTTGCCCAGCACCCTCACTGCTGTGCATCTCTGTATGTGTGGCCATGGCTGAACAGCAAGAATTCCTGCCCATTTCCCTTCTGGCTGGAGCATGCTTAGAGTGTGTTTGTGGTTAATGATTTTGCTGTAGATTGTTGGCTTGCTGCTTTGGCAATTCAGACAGTCCCTTTTCCCAACATATCTCAGCACATCAGTCCCTGGCTGAGTCTCCTGGGCAGTGGAAAACATCCCTTGTTTGGTGCTGCCAAGGGGATCGTGCAGAGCTGAGATGTCTCTCGGCTTGGATCAAAGGGGAATGTTGGATGGAATTTATCACACAACCCTCCCTGCTCCGCAGAACCCTATGGGGAGAATGTAGAGAAGGGAGTCATTCCTCCCCTGCACTCCCAGAAGAGTTGCTAGGACTCCTTCCTGCCAGCTACTCACCCCTGGATTCATCCTTAGCTCCTAGGATCTTTCTGCTCCAAAGGCTCCATAGTCCTGGGGTGGGGAGGGTGTCACTGCACAGTCTGAAACTCAAGAGAGGTTTCTGGAATTGAAGGAAGGAGCAGAAAATGGAGAGGAAAGAAACAGAGAGAAAACGCCTCGTCTCTCTCCCCGCCCGCCCCCGCCCCCCACAAGAAATGGGACCAAGGGCCAGCGTTAGGAAACGGTGCCTGGGCAAAACTTGTACTTTGGCAAAGTTCTTGGTTCAGGCTTGTAGCAGTGATGGAATAAACTGCAGGTTCAAATCAAGTCTCTGGAGTACATCCATAACTGGGATGGGCCATTCAGTCCTTTGTACAGAGCTTCAGTTTGTAGCCAAGTCCCTCCAGAGGTATGAAGCAGGACTAAAGACCAGATGGAGATGAGGCATCAGTCTTTTATAGTCTCTTGCCATGTGGTCTTTGCTTTCTTTGTCCCAAGGACACTCTATCCAGCACGCGACATAGAAAAACCTTAGAGTTCTGTCCATAGGCAGGTCCCTGCACACCTTGCTGAGCCACAAGGCATATCTGCCTTCTCTCAATGGGTCAGTTGTATAGCTGATGGTCCTTAATGGGCCATCAAGCAGGCTAGGCAGAGCTGACACCAATTTGTCTGGCTGGGGTGTTCCCCAGAAGCATAGCACAAGTTGGAAATACAGGCAGCATAGAGCCAATATTCATAATGTCAACTATAAAATGATACATATCTAGAGATAGCATAATTATAATCAGCCAATCATAACCTCTCCATAGACCCTTTATGTGACCACCTTTATACAATATTGGCTGCAAATATAGAACAGTGGTGGCAACGGTGATCTATACAGTTACAGATTATGTCAAGAACGTCGCAGGAGGTGACATGGTATCAGTCAGACTGATACTGGAATACTGCCTCCAGTTTTGGTGTCCTCATTTGAAAAAGATGGTGTGAAATTGGAGTTGAGGCAGCAAAGAGCCACCAAATGTTCTGAGGGCTGGAGAAAAATGCCTTCTAGTGAGCTATTGAAAGAGCTCAACCTGTTTAGCTTCTCAAAAGAAGATTGAAAGGTGACTTCACTGAAACGTTGAAGTGCCTTAATGGAGAGAAAAGATTGGCTATTAAAGGGCTCTTTAATGTAGCAGAGAAAGGCATTAAAAAACCCAATGGCTGGAAGGTGAAAAGAGACAAATTCATATTACAATTAAGGCACAAATATTCAACAGTGAGGATGATTCACCACAGGAACAAGCTACCAAGGAAATTGGTGCATTCTCCATCTCGTGACGTCATTTCATGAAGACTAGATGCCTTTCTGGAATGTGTTTACCCCAAAAGTAGCTCTTGTGTCATACAGGAGGCCTGTGATATGCAGGGGTGAGATTAGATGCTCTAATGGTCTCTTCTGGCCATAAAGTCAACTAATTTCTGAAAAACTAAGTGTAGCATTGGGAGCAGCGTCTGATGTTTTACTGTCTAGCTGGCTTGCTTCCTAGAACGAATGCTCCTTGAGTGGGGTGATCCACAGGGAGTAGCTCAAACCTCCAAAGTGCCTGGCCAGGGGCAGGACATTAGCACAGCAAGGGAGGGTGTGGCAGTGACATCACAAAGGCCTTTTGCAGGACCTCAGACTATTGGCCAAAGGTGGTGGGGAGGTGGTGACCTCACAGAGAGATGCTGACATCAGCCAGGCAGGACAGGGCGAGGGCCAGGAAAGCTCAGAGACCCTGTGGCTTTGCTTCAGCAAGTCTCCTTCTCCAGGTCTCTCTTTGAGGACTGAGAGTATTCGGGTTCACGGACGTGAGCGCCAGGGGGAACCTCTTTTGAGTTTTCTCCTTCCTTTTAGTGATTTTACTAGAAAACAGATGTCCCTGTTTAGAGGGTTAGAGCCTCCTCGAGGTTTGAAACTGTTCAGTCTGATCCATCTGGTGACAGTTGAATTCATGGAAAGCATGATCTTAAGGAGGCAGAATTTTATTCCACAGCTGGGATTTTGTCCCTTAGAATCACTGGGGACATTAGGGTTTGTCCTTTTTGTTTCAACTTTTCCTCCATCCCCCCCCCTCCTTTCTCTTCCTCTCTTGCTTCTTTTGTCCTTTCTCCTGTTCCCCTCCCAACACCAGGAGGTGTGTGTGTGTGTGTGTGTGTGTGTGTGTGTGTGTGTGTGTGTGTGTGTTGCGGGGGAGTGCTCGGCAGCTCTCACTGTGGGAGGTCCACCCAAAACTGTGGAGCTGCAGTAGTGCTGGGGCAGTGATCCCCGCCAGTGACCTGGGCCATCCTTTTAGCTCTCTGGTGAGACCCCTCAGCCTCCCCTCCTCAGTCTCTACCCTGATTGGCTGAGCAGGGGGTTATTGACAGGGAGGAGACTCAGGTCCTTGTTGTTCTCTTTTAAGACCAAGTAAATAAGTCATAACCAGTTATATGTTTGACAAATTTTGCTGCTTCTCTGCATTAGTGGTCTCTGAGCAGTTCATGATTCTCTCTAACATTGCAGTTCTCCTCAAATACTGGCTGAATAATTGCTGTGCACACTTGTTGGACTGGAGCTCATCTAAGAGCACTTTATTGAGGTCATTCAATGTATGAAATTCAAGATCCGACTGTTAATTTGAAAATCAGGGCTCTGGGGGTCCTATTCCCAATTCAGCCATTGACTGGCTTTGTGACCTAATACAAGTCAATTCTCCTTTCTCAGCCTGAGCGTCTCCCTCTTTCAAGTAGGGATAATAATGATCCGCTCCTAGCTACCTCAACACACTCACTCTTCCCCAACACACACACACTGTCTCTCCACACACACAAACAGTCTCCACACTACAGCTGAAAAGCAGCTGGCAATCTAGTAGGATGACCCTGGTACAGCAGGATAGAGAAACCTGCATCACTGAAAGTGCAGCCACAAAGACACCACACACCAGCTTCCCCTAGCTGGCAAGAATCAAACCTCCACAGAAAGATCCCTATGGTATCGTAGGCCAGCTTCCTAAGGCCTCAGCCTCAACCACTTAACACAGGGGCCTTTCTACACTCTGGTTCTGTTCTAACGGAAGGATCATTTCCAATTGTTCGCTCAGACCAGCTTGCCCAGCACCCTCACTGCTGTGCATCTCTGTATGTGTGGCCATGGCTGAACAGCAAGAATTCCTGCCCATTTCCCTTCTGGCTGGAGCATGCTTAGAGTGAGTTTGTGGTTAATGATGTTGCTGTAGATTGTTGGCTTCCTGCCTTGGCAATTCAGACAGTTCCTTTTCCCAACATATCTCCAGCACATCAGTCCCTGGCTGGGTCTCCTGGGCAGTGGAAAACATAAGAACATAAGATGGCCGTGCGGGTCAGACCAAAGGTCCATCTAGCCCAGTATCTGTCTACCGACAGTGGCCAATGCCAGGTGCCCCAGAGGAGTGAACCTAACAAGCAATGATCAAGTGATCTTCCTCCTGCCATCCATCTCCATCCTCTGACAAACAGAGGCTAGGGACACCATTCTTACCCATCCTCGCTAATAGCCATTTATGGACTTAGCCACCATGAATTTATCAGTTCCCTTTTAAACATTGTTATAGTCCTAGCCTTCACAACCTCCTCAGGTAAGGAGTTCCACAAGTTGACTGTGCGCTGCATGAAGAAGAACTTCCTTTTATTTGTTTTAAACCTGCTGCCTATTAATTTCATTTGGTGACCTCTAGTTCTTGTATTATGGGAATAAGTAAATAACTTTTCCTTATCCACTTTCTCAATGTCACTCATGACTTTATATACCTCTGTCATATCCCCCCTTAGTCTCCTCTTTTCCAAGCTGAAGAGTCCTAGCCTCTTTAATCTTTCCTCATATGGGACCCTCTCCAAACCCCTAATCATATTAGTTGCCCTTTTTGAACCTTTTCTAGTGCTAGAATATCTTTTTGAGGTGAGAGACCACATCTGTACACAGTATTCGAGATGTGGGCGTACCATGGATTTATATAAGGGCAATACTATATTCTCCGTCTTGTTCTCTATCCCCTTTTTAACGATTCCTAACATCCTGTTTGCTTTTTGATCGCCTCTGCACACTGCATGGACATCTTCAGAGAACTATCACAATGACTCCAAGATCTTTTCCTGGCGCGTTGTACCAAAATTAGCCCCCATCATATTGTATGTATATTTGGGGTTATTTTTCCCAATGTGCATTACTTTACATTTATCCACATTAAATTTCATTTGCCATTTTGTTGCCCAATCACTTAGTTTTGTGAGAGCTTTTGAAGTTCTTCACAATCTGTAACTATCTTGAGTAGTTTAGTATCATCTGTAAACTTTGCCACCTCACTGTTTACCTTTCTCCAGATCATTTATGAATAAATTGAATAGGATTGGTCCTAGGACTGACCCTTGGGGAACACCACTAGTTACCCCTCTCCATTCTGAGAATTTACCATTAATTCCTACCCTTTGTTCCCTGTCTTTTAACCAGTTCTCAATCCATGAAAGGACCTTCCCTTTTATCCCATGACAACAATTTACGTAAGAGCCTTTGGTGAGGACCTTGTCAAAGGCTTTCAGGAAATCAAGTACACTATGTCCACGGATCCCCCTTGTCCACATGTTTGTTGACCCCTTCAAAGAACTCTAATAGATTAGTAAGACACGATTTCCCTTTACAGAAACCATGTTGCCTACTGCTCAATAATTTATGTTTTTCTATGTGTCTGACAATTTTATTCTTAACTATTGTTTCAACTAATTTGCCCGGTACCGGCGTTAGACTTACGGTCTGTAATTGCAGGATCACCTCTAGCGCCCTTTTTAAATATTGGCATTACATTAGCTAACTTCCAATCATTGGGTAATGAAGCCGATTTAAAGGACAGGTTACAAACGTTAGTTAATAGTTCCATAACTTCACATTTGAGTTCTTTCAGAACTTTTGGGTGAATGCCATCTGGTCAGTGACTTGTTAATGTTGAGTTTATCAATTAATTCCAAAACCTCCTCTAGTGACACTTCAATCTGTGACAGTTCCTCAGATTTGTCACCTACAAAAAGCCAGCTCAGGTTTGGGAATCTCCTAACATCCTCAGCCGTGAAGACTGAAGCAAAGAATTCATTTAGTTTCTCCATAATGACTTTATCGTCTTTAAGCGCTCCTTTTCTATTTTGATCGTCAAGGGGCCCCACTGGTTGTTTAGCAGGCTTCCTGCTTCTGATGTACTTAAAAACATTTTGTTATTACCTTTGGAGTTTTTGGCTAGCCGTTCTTCAAACTCCTCTTTGGCTTTTCTTATTACACTCTTGCACTTAAGTTGGCAGTGTTTATGCTCCTTTCTATTTGCCTCACTAGGATTTGACGTCCACTTTTTAAAGGAAGTCTTTTATCTCTCACTGCTTCTTTTACATGGTTGTTAAGCCACGATGGCTCTTTTTTAGTTCTTTTACTGTGTTTCTTAATTTGGGGTATACATTGAAGTTGGGCCTCTATTATGGTGTCTTTAAAAAGGGCCCATGCAACTTGCAGGGATTTCATTTTAGTCACTCTACCTTTTAACTTTTGTTTAACTTTTGTTTAACTAACCATCTGCTTCCTCACCATGGGGAACAGGGGCAGAAAATGCTTTTTAAAAAGCCTTTTGAAAAGTAAAAAGTAAAACAAGCCAAGCAACCCCCTCCCTTGCTTTGTGCTGGGTGCCCAGCTGTGGGCTTGTGTGTGTGGTGGGGGAGGCTGGCGGGAGAGGTGTTCTGAGCACACTCCGGTCAGGGAAGGGGTGGAGTTGGCCAAAGGGGCAGGTTGAATCTTTAGCAGAGAATTCCTTTCTCCATTGTGTTAGCTAAGCGTTGCTGTTAAATGTCAGCCGACAAATGCAGCATTTGAAACAATCCGACTCTAAATCCCCCACCCTCTCAGTTGCTGTAGTTCTCACATCCTCTGCTCTTGTGATGTCACCACATGACATAGTGTCTTATTCCCATAGTGTCCCGTAGGTTAGACAGGAATAAGTTTATGAGGTAAAAACTGAAGCATAACTCCATCCCTTCCTCCTTTTGACTTCGGAAAAATAAATCCTGTCGCCTCCCTCAGTCCCAACCCAGCCCCACCGGCGCTGCTGCAGCAGAGACAGGTGCCCTCTCATCTGGCCCTGAGCTGCTGTGGGAGAGAGGGCTGGAGGGCAGTTCTTTCTCCTGGGGCAACCTGCTCCCCAATCTCCTCATTCCCAGCCCCACCCCAGAGCCCTCACCCCTGCTACCCTCTGCTCCAATGCTGAGACCCTCATCGCTAGCCCCACTCCAGAGCCTGCACCCCAGCCAGAGCCCTCACATCACTGCACTACCCCCGAGCCTCTCCCACACTCCAAACCTTTCAGCCTCACCCCTGCCACACACCATCCATGTGCAGAATGAATTTTGTAAGGAGCGCAATATGCAGGTGATGTGTCACACCTCACCTCCATATTTGTTCCCAAAACAAAATTCATTCCACACATGGACATAACAAATTAGAGGAAACACTGCTCCTGACTTTCAGCCTCTCTCTCACATCTTGAATTTCACACACTGAGTGATCAGAATAAAGTGCCCTCAAGTGAGCTAGAGACCAACAGTGGTTCATAGTAATTATTCAGCAAGTATTTTAGAAGACCTAGGACATTACTGAAAATCATGACCTGCCAAGAGACAATTAATGGAGAAGCAGCAAGATTAATTCCATACATTGGATTGGTTGTGACTTATTTGCCTGATTTGAAAGAGACCAAACTGACCTGAGTCTCCTTGGTGTCGATAGCCCCTGCTCAGCCAATCAGCACTGAGACTCTGAGGGCAGGAGGCTGAGGTCTCACCAGATGTCCCAAAGGACGGCCCAGGACACCATCAGAGGATCACTCTCAGACCCAGACCCACCTCTTGGTGAGGACCTCCCGCAATAAGACCAATACCCCTCCCCTGCCCGCACTCCAGACCCGTCCCTCCTAGGTAGAGGGAGGGAAGCTGGAAAAGGGAAAAAAGAAGCAAGAGAAGAGGAGAAAGGAGGGAGGAAAGAGGAAAGATAAACCAAAAGGATACACCCCAATGTCCCCAGGGATTCCAATCATCAAAACCTAGGGAGGAAATCAAATTCTGCCACCTGAAGCCAGTGCTGTCTGGGCCTAGAATGCTGCCTGCGCCAGGTGGATCAGACGGAACAGGTTCCAAACCTCTCTGAGCCTCTTACCTTCTCAAAGGGAAGTTTGTTTTCAGCACAATCAGTGGGAGGAAAGGAGAAAACTCCACAGAGGTTCCTCCTCATGCTCACAACTCTGAATCCTAATTCTCTCTCAGCCCTCGAGGAGAGACCTCGCGAAGGTGACTTGCGGCAGCAAAGCCGGGAGGTCTCAGAGACTGGCCTGGCCCTGCACCTCTGTCCTGCCCGGCTGATGTCGGGGTCTCTCTGTGAGTCACCTCTCCCCAACACCTTTGCCCAATAGGCCGAGTTCCTGCAAAATGCCTTTGTGATGTCACTGCCACACCCACCCCTCCCCTCAAAGCTGATGTCCTGCCCCTGGCCAGACTCGTTGGGTGTTTGAGTTGTTTCCCCTGGATCTGAGGTTGCCAACTTATGACACAAGTTATCTGCACTATCTAGCACAAGTTATCTGCACTGTTCACACAAGTACGAGGCATCTCTGCTCACTTTGGCTAAAGAGAAATGGGTCCCTTTGCAAAATCAAACACTGACAAATAAGAGAGCAAGACACTGTATGATTTCTAGAGCTGATATAGGGCAATTGGTTCAGCTTCATTATGATTTCATCATCCATGACTTCTAGGAATAACATGATGCAATTCATATCATGTATGAGGCAATACCAGCTTCAGACTGTATCCTTCATTGTTTTGCCTAAAAAGCAAGTACTGTCCAAAGCCATTCATAGATTTATTCATAGATCCAGTCAAAGATGTAGTTTAGTCATTACTGGTTTAAATTGAGATCCCGTCCCTTTATAACTCACTTATCCTCCGCCATTCCCAAGTCAAGGGTCATAAATACTGACTCAATAGCATATCTTGAAAACTAGAGCCAATCAAGAATTTTAAGCATCATTTTCGTTCTCAGTGACCCAGAATTAGTAAAGTTGGACTCCATTTATTTCAGAAGCATTTTGGCTGTAGAGCAGTGTAACAAGCCTCTCCTAGCTGCCTCCTGGTGTGGGGAGGCTGGGGAGCTGTGGGGACCTGTTTGAGAGGGTCACTAGTAGCAGCGTAGCACAGGAGGTGTCCTATCGGGTTGAGTCATTGCAGATGATGATGTAGTGCAGCAGACCCCCGTTTTGCCAACCTTGCATTAGGCAGCTTTCCATGTTAAGCGAACTCCCAGTGCCCACAGGTGCAGCAGCCGGCGATTTGTCCTGTGGCCGCTAGGTGGCGCTGCAGCCTCGCACTTTCCCGTTCCCCCGGGTATGGGAATGTTTGATAAGGTGAGCTGGCTCCACCCGGCCCCCGGGGAGATGCCGTCAGTGGGGTCTGCTGTGTAAGGGCTGAAAGTCAATTTTACTGGCATTTTATGATCTTTCAATCATGAAGGGGAGCAACTGCTTACCCTGACTGAAGCATCATATCTCATTTCCAAATTGAAGTGTCTCCTCTTTGTGTGCGAAGAGACAGTTTAAGGGGACGCCACAAACGGGAGATGCTTTTGGTTTGGAAAACGAAATATTTTTGCAAAGATTTTTCATCCAAATTGATTTAGGATTAATGGGGTCAAATTCCATGCTGTGCCCTGTGGCTTTAAGGCATTGGAGAACTGCTGAAGAGGTTAAAGGCCGCAGAGCTGGGTAGCTGGGTGTGGGGCCTCCAAAGTTATTGTGCTCTGGTGAGACTGAGCAGTTGTGGGGCTTGTGCAAGCTGTGGTGTTTACATGCACATAGAAAATGTAATGAAACTCCATTTTTAAAACCACTCATGTCTGGGAATGGAAGAGAAGCTCTTTGAAATAAGTGTCCCCTTCATACTCTTCAAGATCACTGGCTCCAACACTCAGCTGCCTCAGGGAACTCAGTGGTGGTGCATTTGAGGGTGGATCGAGAGGTTTCTGGTTCAAGTCCAGCTGCTCTCTTACATGTCCTCTTTTTTAAGTGATCTATATTTTCATATCCATCTCCTGTATGTTCAGGAGTTCCGCTGAACGGGGACGTGAAATGAATTTCATCATTCAATATCTTCCTGTTAAAATGTACAAACACTGAGGAAAGCTGTCCATCAGCTGAAATCCGTTCTGGTCCTCTGAGGCGGTAGTTTGTTTTCATTCTTGAAACAAAGATAGACTACGACTGTAGATGTGCAGGTCCTTGTTCTCCACGAGCGATGCTGTGCAGAAGAAGAAGAACCAGTGGCTATCAAGTGGACACTAGGGAGTTTAGACTTGCCTTCCAAGGGGAGTATTGGGGGCAAAAGACATATCTGGCTTCAAGACTACGCTTAATACGTTTATGGAGGGGATGGTATGATGGGCTAGCCTAATTTTGGCAATGAATTTGGCAATTGATCTTTGATTCTCAGCAGGTAAGTATGCCCAGTGGTCAGGATGGGATGTTAGATGGGTTGGGATGTGAGTTACTGCAGAGAATTCTCTCGTGGGTGCTGGCTGGTGAGTCTTGCCCACATGCTAAGGGTTTAAGTGATCAGCATCTTTGGGGTCAGGAAGGAATTTTCCTCCAGGGCAGATTGGCAGAGCCCCTGGAGGTTTCTTGCCTTCCTCTGCAGCATGGGGCACTGGTCACTTGCTAGAGGATTCTCTGCAGCTTGAGGTCTTCAAAGCACAATTTGAGGAGTTCAGTAAGTCAGACATAGGTTAGGGGTTTGCTATAGAAGTGGATGGGTGAGATTGTGTGGCCTGCGTTGTGAAGGAGGTGGGACTAGATGATCATTATGGTCCCTTCTGACCTTCGAGTCTATGAGTCTATGAGCCCATGAGACCATGGGAGGGTGGGGAGGAGCTGTGAGGCCGGCGGGTGTGTGCGGTGCAGGGCATTTGGAGTGTGGGAGCTGCTGGGGGGCCGGTGGGTGCCTGGGCTGCTGCTGCTGCCCCAGCCGGGTCTGTATGGGGGAGAGATCTGCATTAGGCCCCTTTGTGCCCAGCTCTGGGGTCAGGGAGGGTTCGGACTCTGCGGTGGCTGGAGCCAGCCGCTGAGCCGGAGCCTGCCAGCGAGGGGAGAGACCTGGGGGAAAGAGCTGCAGCTGAGCAGGAAAGTGAGTCTGGAATTCAGCTCTCACCGCCCCAGATCTGCCGCTGAGGCCAAAGCAGAGGGTTCTTTTGGTTCAGTTCTTGGGTAACCTGCATTGAGCTGTGCGCTCATTGCTTACAATCCCTTCAAGCCTATCTTTGCATAGTTAATCAATGTGTGTTCTATTTCCCCCTAAAACTCTTCGTTTTGCTAGATGTGGTTGGGGCACCTGCTCAGGACCAGAGACTGGTGCATGATCCTCTCCACTTGGAGGGAGGAGCAGACTGGGTAATAAAGTGATCCCGTCAGGCTTTTGGCCAGGGCAAGACGCTGCAGCACTGGGGACCTAGGCTGGGGAGCTGGGGAGAAGCTTCCTGGTCCCTGCAGCTGGGTGTGTCCCTGCCTGTGCAAAGGTTTGTGTGAGTGCAGGGACGGGAGCGAGCTGCATCTTCTCCCAGCAGCAGTGTGAGAGGGAGCCCAGGCTGGGGAGACAGAGAGCTCAGCGGTACCCCAGCTCCAAGTTGCACCCCTGGGGGCCTTTAAACGTTAGGAACCATCAGAGTTAAGGTGACGTTTATAAACTTTGTGCAGTGCTGTTGTGCATGCGTGTTATGATACAGACTCACAAGCGTGGCCTTGGGGTGAATTCTCTGCCCCCGACATCCTGTGAGCGGGAGGAGGAGCCTCCTTGGGGTTTTCCCCTTTCCCACTGCTAATTGAGTGAGAAGACAGACGTCCCTGTGGAGCAGATAAGAGCCTCAGAGAGGTTTCATGTTGTAGCACCTCAGCTCCTACCTATTACTTGGGAACAGCTCGGCTCCTACCATTTTCGGGGCATTCAGAGAAATGGACCCCTGAGCCCCAGAAGGAACTGCAAGGGAAGCCCAGAGCTCTCACTTCAGATGCCAGGCAGAAGCCCTGAGCCCAGGTACCCAGAGTGCCATCAGGAGTTGGGAAGGGCATGAAAGTCCTGAGCCCAGTGCCCCAGCCCTGGCTGCAGCCACAGGGGGCCAGAAGCTCTGAGTCCGGGCACCCAGAGATGTGACTGGAGCAGAAGCTGCCAAGGCCAAAGCCCTGAGCCCAACACCGGGCTGATGCAGCACACTCACTTCTGCATTGCCTCTGCAAGTGCGTCTGATATCCCCACGGAGAGGAAGTCCTGTCCCCAGCCGGGCACAGAAACAGCTAGGAAGCCCCTACTGGGTTCTCCTGGCTGGGGGGTCCAGCAGGACAGGGAGATCGGATTTCACGGGGCAGGGCTAATTCGATCTAGCCAAAAATGGCACAACAAGAACCAATGGCTGTCAGCTGAAGCGTAAAAATTTCGTAACCTTTTAATCATTTTTGAAAATCCTGACTTTCTTTTCCTAATTATTTTATGGTTTATTTTATTAATGAAAGCAAACTTAAGTAACGTTAAATGAAGGGGTTTTGGTTTGTTACTTTCCTTATTTTTTTCTTAATATATAATAGTTTTTTCTTTCTATGTACTGTTTAAACAATGAAGCTCTTACTCATCTGTTCTTTTCAATATATATTTTATTGCCATTCTTATTTTTGTGAAGGTCCCTTTTTCAAGGAACTCAAATGAGCACAGCAGGAGGCTATCGCGGCTATCCACATCTGGCCCTGTTTCTTTACAAACTTCCTTTGTGTAATGATGCTCTGGTAATAAGGGGGCAATCAGTCATCAAAGGTAGCTCTTGCCATGGTAGCCAGGTTGCTATTCATTCTCCGCAAGTATGCAAATGAACTGGAGGGACGGGGTGCTGAGTGGTGGATCCTCTCTGATGTCACAATGCTACTGCTCAGCCAGCACCAGGTAGCAGCAAATGTGCAGTGTGTATGAGGAGGAGGGTTTCCCAGGGCTCCTGTTTCCCAAATTTCCTAAAGAAGACAATAACCTAACTAATAGAACACGCATTAATGATGATGCCACACACATGATAATTAGTCACTGAAATTTGATTCAAGTCTCGCATGGCTTTTTTAGAAACAAGGGTTCCAAAAAAGGAGAGACCTTATAAAACAGAAAATGTTGATGCTCTGATGTATTTGCAGTTGTGTTAAAATTGAATACTGTGACGTTACATGTTGGGCAGCGTTTCTGTATGTGCTTGCATGCTAGGCAGCTCAGTAAGGCAGAACAAACTTGGGACTTAGCACCAAAAGAACGTTTTCCAGCACAACATTTATTTCAGCTGGGAAATGTTGATTCCTTGTAATTGAGACATTCCCTGGGAACATGTCCATCTCAATGAGATGTTGTTTGGTGGGCTTCCCCACCAAAATGGAAGAGTGGAAGAGTTCAAAGGTTGTTGTAGGAGAGTCACAGCATTGCCACCCTCACTGCCGTCCTGCCTTCAGACCTGGGCTTGGAGGGAAGGAGCCACCAACCGTTCTGAAACTACAAGACATTCCCAAATGTGGAGGTGGCCACAGGGGTCAGAAGCCCTGAGCCTGGGCACCCAGAGATGTGGCTGAAGCAGAAGCTGCCAAGGCCAAAGCCCTGATCCCAATGACAGGCTGATGCAGTGCACTTGCTTCTGCACTGCCTCTGGAGGTGCATCTGATATCCCTACGGAGAGCATCAATACAGGGAAGTCCTGTCCCAAATCCAGAAGACAAACAGCTAGGAGGCACCTACTGGGGTGCTCCTGCCTGAGGGCTCCCAGCAGGACAGGAGATCGGATTTCATGGGGCAGGGCTAATTCAATCTAGCCAAGAAAGGCACAACAAGAACCAATGGCTGTCAGCTGAAGCCTGAGAAATTCAAATGAAATGTAAGGCACACATTTTTGACAGTGAGAGACACTAGCCACTGGAACAAATTACCTAGGGGAAAGGTGGATTCTCTGTTTCCAGCTATCCTCACATCACAACTTGTTATCATTCTGGAAGGTGCCTTTTAGTGAATTCCTACAAGCGATTGGGCTTAATATGGTGCTAAGTGTGTGAAATTTCATAGCCTGAGAAATAGAGGCCGGATTAGGACATCAAATTGTTTCTCAACTGACACCTCTGTGAAAAACTCATTGTGGGGTGAGGAACAGACTCTGCTGTTTTACTGGGTAGGAGATACTTTGTGAGTTTTTTTCATTTCTGTGTTTAGATTTTGTCGAAAGAAGTCATCACCTGTGTAGAAAGTAAGACAAAATATAGGCTCTGTGTACAAGATAGAGGATTCAAACCTGGGAACCACCAACTCTGAAAAAGACTTGGGGTCATGGGGGATAATCAGCTCCCCATGAGTTCCCAGTGGCCAAAGGGGCAAATGTGACTCTTGGAGCCATACAAAGAGCAGAATCTCAAGTAGAAATAGAGAGGTTCCATATTTGTGTACTGAGCACTGGTGCAACCACTCCTGGAAAATTGTGTCCACAGTTTGAGACAGATGCTCTCACATTGGACAGGGTTCACAGAAGAGCCACATGAATGATGAAAGGATTAGAAAACCCTCCTTGTGCTGACAGAGTACAGGAGCTCATTCAAAGAGAAGGGTAAGTGGTGAGCCTAAGGGAAGAAATATTTACTAATGAGCTCTTCACTTTAGCAGATAAAGGTTAAGAGCAGACAATGGCTGAAAGTTGAAGCCTAGACCAATTCACACTAGAGAGAAAGCGCGCATTTTTAACCTCAGGGTTTGGAGCCATTCACCGAGGGTTGTGCTGGATCCTCCACAACTGGCCTTTTTTAAAAAAAATCAAGATTGTGTGATTTTCTAAACAATCTGCTTTAATTTCTGTGGGAATTATTTTCAGGGAAATTCAATGGCCGATGTTAAACAGAAAGTCAGACCAGAGTTGTTCCTTTTGGCCTTGGAATTTATGAATCTGTGACTCGCTGCGGGTGTTTGAAATTTGTCCTTTTGGGCTTCCCTCTTCCTCCTTTCCTCTTTTCTCATCTTCTCTTTCCTCTTATTCCATTTCTTCCTGCTGATCTTCTTCCTGGGATCAGGTAATGAAAGACTGCATCATCAAGGAAATGCACAAGAGGACTGAATTAAGGGTGCCCAGGGCAACACTTATTTGGACATTTGCTAACAAGAGAACGTAAAATTTCGTAACCTTTTAATCGTTTTTGAAAATCTTGACTTTGTATTTCCTAATTATTTTATGGTTTATTTTATTGATGAAAGCAAACGTAAGTAACGTTAAATGAAGGTTTTTTTGGTTTGTTAATTTCCCTATTTTTTTCTTAATATATAATAGTTTTTTCTTTCTATGTACTGTTTAAACAATGAAGCTCTTACTCATCTGTTGTTTTCAGTATATATTTTATTGCCATTCTTATCTTTGTGACAGTCCCTTTTTCACCACTCAATGCTGTGTTTATCAGAGAATTGAAAGTAATTAAATTAAACTGTATTAAAACAAAACTCATTTTATGCAACTTCAGTTTCAGTGAAAGTTCTAAGCTATTACCCTGAATGTGCAAGGAGCAGATAAACAATATCCAACAAAAAGCTGGATTTTTTCATCTTATTTTCACCTAGTCCCTACTAAGGAAAGTAGCAAACAATTGCCCTTTGTAAAGAAACACTGCACCGTACTACAGTACAAACCCAAATGAGCACAGCAGGAGGCTATCCCGGCTATCCACATCTGGCCCTGTTTCATTACAAGCTTCCTTTCTGTAATGATGTTCTGGTAATAAGGAGGCAATCAGTTGTCAAAGGTAGCTCATGCCATGGTAGCCAGGTTGCTAGTCATTTTCCCCAAGTATAAGAACATAAGAACGTCCGTACCGGCTCAGACCAAAGGTCCATCTAGCCCAGTATCTGTCTACCGACAGTGGCTAATGCCAGGTGCTCCAGAGCCAGAAGGATACCCTGAAGTGACCTACCACAGGACAGGCCCAACAAAGAAAATAACAAAACGCCACTAGCCGTCACCTTCAGCCCCCAACTAAAACCTCTCCAGCGCATCATCAAGGATCTACAACCTATCCTGAAGGATGATCCCTCACTCTCACAGACCTTGGGAGACAGGACAGTCCTCGCTTACAGACAGCCCCCCAACCTGAAGCAAGCACACACCACACAACAACTATAATAACCAAGGAACCTATCCTTGCAACAAAGCCAGTTGCCAACTCAGTCCACATATCTATTCAGGGGACACCATCATAGGACCTAATCACATCAGCCCCACCATCAGGGGCTCCTTCACCTGCACATCTACCAACGTGATATATGCCATCATGTGCCAGCAATGCCCCTCTGCCATATACATTGGCCAACCCAGACAGTCTCTACAGAAAAGAATAAAAGGACACAAATCAGACGTCAAGAATTATAACATTCAAACACCAGTCGGAGAACACTTCAACCTCCTGGACGCTTGATTACAGACCTAAAAGTCGCAATTCTTCAACAAAATAACTTTTCCAAAAAAATTTCCCCATGCTAATTTTTCCCCTAGTGTTACTCACACCTTCTTGTCAACTGTTTGCTATCCTGATTATCACTACAAAAAGTTTTTTTTTCTCCTGCTGATAATATCCCACCTTAATTGATTAATCTTGTTAGAGTTGGTATGGCAACCCCCATTTTTTCATGTTCTCTGTATATATATCTTCTTACTGTATTTTCCACTGCATGCATCTGATGAAGTGGGTTTTAGCCCATGAAAGCTTATGCCCAAATAAATGTGTTAGTCTCTAAGGTGACACGAGTACTCCTCGTTCTATAAACTACAATAGGGCCAGGATTTCATCCCATGATATCAAAATTCATCTTAGTAAAAGTATCAATGAATCAGTTTGCAGGATTTATATCAAGCATCCTAAAGTAGTTTACATATTGCTCTAATTAAGAGATCATCTCTCTGCTGGAGAATGTTATCTTAGGATAATGGTCTCCCGCTGCCGAAGCATTTATGGAAAAAATGTTGACGTGTGATATTTATTTTCAAAACCTAAGGCTTTGATCCTCTCTCAATGTTCTGTTACGATGACTTTGTTTCTGTTCAAATTATCAGAATATATATCTAATAATTTTCTCAGCTGAATGTTGAAGCAGTAACGTAACACATGTTTCCCAAACAGTTATTGACCTGAAGCATCGTGATTCGTTTAGAACAACTTATTGTTTGACTCAGCCAGTCAGATCAGTTCAGCTTATCCATAAAAACACGTCCAGAGAAAGTTGACAATGGTGATGGAGAGGGGGTGGGTGAGAGGGGCTGAGCTGTTGTCTTAAATACTCTTTATGCATCTGATTAATTAGCACAGATTTAATTTAATATACATCTAGTTTAAAATTGGAAGAACTTTACTACTTACTCTCTACTTTCTCTTCATGTAAATTCAAGCATTGCACTATGCAAACTTGGGACAGCTATAATGTTAAAGAACCTGAATCTCTAAACAGGACTCAGGGAGGGCATTCGGATAAAAATCCCAGCACCTTCCCTCTTCTGACATTTGGGGAAGAGGAGTTCTCTGGGCTTCTCCCCAGGGCATCGCCCTGATCCCACCCCCCTATATTTCATATTTACTGCTGATTGATAGATTTAACCCTCCAGTTGGTTTGGTGGCTTTAGCTGGTTTTGTCAAGCTCTGTTATTGTCTCTAATTCCTTCATCAGCACAGGAAAATACAATGAATCAGCCTGGCTGATTCTCCTCTGTGTGTCTTTAAAAATACAGTGAATTTAAAAGACACTATTATTGTTTATTTTTTGTTTGCACAGGTTCCATTCTGGGAGCTATGTATACAAGTCATTGTTAAACCTCAGGAACATCTGAGTTCAACTCCTTTAAAATAATGTTTGAACTATAAAGAAAATTAAACAGTGATTTCTTTTGAAATGTCAAGCTATTTTGCCCTTTTTCTAAAAAAATTCTCCGTGTCAACTAAGTCCTTGGATTGTTTGAAAACAAAATGTATTTTTGCATGGGGTAAAATTTAATTTCAATAACCACATTAGTAACTAGTGGGTGCTGGGAATCCTTGCAAGGGGACACAAGGAAGCACTCTCCCTCCTCAGTATGCAAAATGGGAAAAGATCAATGGCTGGAGTAGCTTCCACTGCTCTAATACCCTATTAAAGTCAATGATTTAGGTACATAACTATAGGCACTCAAGTATGGAAATTTTGGCCTATGTGACTTGACCAGGGCCACAGTGGGAGCCAGTGTCAACGCTAGGATTAGTCCTTTGTTCTCATCCCTGAGCCCACTACATACTATATTGCCTCTTCTATTTGTCTGCCCCTTTTTGTGGTCAAACGTCATGCTGGATGCTCAGCAGAAGAACTTGTGATGGTCCTAGTGTATCAACGGTAGCCTGAGTGGTGCTGCCCACTCCAGCTGCAAAATGATCTGGGGCCTTCCCAAAAATCAAAGAGCTTCTGGCTGTGATTTGTCAGTCTTCAAAGGCCAGCCAGGTGACTGTAAATAACTTACAATCATTAGGAAAAATTAGTATCAAGATTCCAACTCTAGCAGTCAGACAACATTGGTTCAATTTACAAGAGATTACTTTTTATATTCCTTGGTTCCCCCCAAATTAGGAAGGGCCTGTGACCACAGGTCCTGCAGGGTACAAAGGGCAGGTCTACATCCCTTTTCTCTTTGTGCATAGTCCTGCCTGCTACCTTTTCAGTTTCAGTTCTGCTACCACAGCACTGATCAGCACATAAGAATAGGAAAGGGCACACACACTCCCCTCCTGGTGTTGGGGAGGGAACACAGGAATGTTATGTGCTCTTATTCAGCACATAAGAATGTTATGGCACATAGGAATGTTATGGAATAACATAGGAATGCCTTAGGGCACATAGGAAAGGGCACGCTGGTAGCACACGGCCAGGCGGACCAGTGTGCCTCTGCCTCCCAACGGGGCTGCGCACCTGTGTCTGTCTGTCTCCCCCCCAGCTCCACCAACGTGGCCTGATAGTTCACGCTTGCGATCTGGTCACCCTCCCCCTCCCTCCATCCTTCACTCCCTTCCCTGCGTCTCTCCATCCTTGTCCTCTGTCCCGTCCCCTCTGTCCATCCGTCCCTGCCCCCTTCGTCCCCTCGGTCCCGTCCCTGCACCCCCCAGCCCTGTCCTCCGTCCCGTCCTGTCTCCATCCGTCCCTGCCCCCTCCGTCCCCTCCGTCCCGTCCCTGCATCCCCCCAGCCCTGTCCTCCGTCCCGTCCCGTCTGCATCCGTCCCTGCCCCTCGCGGGGGCGGGGGCAGCGGGCGGTGACATCACAAGTGGGGCGGCCCGGGCGTGACAGTTCCGACGGACAGTGTCAGCGCTCTGGGCGCGAGCCCGCCCGCGAGGACACCCCCCACTCCACCCCCCGCGCACCAGCTCGCAGCAGCATCGGCTCCCCCCGGCAGCGGCGCGAGCAGGGAATCCCCGGGAGCCGTCTCGCGCCGCCCCCTCCTGCTGCTGCTGCTGCTGCTGCCCGGCGGCGGGACCGCGGCTGGCCCCGCCCCCCTGCTCCGGAGGCCCGTACGAGCTGTAATTAAAGGGTTTTTGTCTGGCAACTTTTTCATATTTTTGGTGCAACGTTTTTACCCCCCCCCCCCTTTTAGCCTATCCCCACCTGGACTCTCCGCCGGGCTCCCAGCCCGAGCAGCCCCTGACACTTCCATGGGGGGGGGGTGTCCCCCGCTCCCGTGGCACTTGATGGGTCTCGGTGGCACAGCAGCGTGGATCCGGGTCCCGAGCAGCGGCTGCGTTACAGGGCTGTCTGGTTCTCTCCCCCGTGTTGTCTGCAGGCAGCCACCCGGCCAATTGGACACGGCTCTCAGCGGCACGCTGCTGCCCTCCCTGGCGATCCTCGCGGCGGGCAGGGAGAAAGCCCTGAGGCAGGCAGGTGTCAGCAATGCGAGTATCCCTCCCCACCCTGCACAGCCTGCCCGGTGCTCCGCGGTGCCCGGTGCTGGATCGCAGCGCAGGGGAGCTGCCCGGCCCCAGCTGGCGAGAGTGACCGGGGCTGAGCTGGGCTGCAAATGAACGGGAGGGGACGGATGGAGACAGGGGACGGGACAGAGGACAGGGCTGGGGGGATGCAGGGACGGGACGGAGGGGACGAAGGGGGCAGGGACGGATGCAGACGGGACGGGACAGAGGACAGGGCTGGGGGGATGCAGGGACGGGACGGAAGGGACGAAGGGGGCAGGGACGGATGGAGACAGGGGACGGGACAGAGGACAGGGCTGGGGGGACGCAGGGAAGGGAGTGAAGGATGGAGGGAGCGGGAGGGTGACCAGATCGCAAGCGTGAACTATCAGGCCACGTTGGTGGAGCTGGGGGGGAGACAGACAGACACAGGTGCGCAGCCCCGTTGGGAGCCAGAGGCACACTGGTCCGCCTGGCCGTGTGCTACCAGCGTGCCCTTTCCTATTGGGGTGCGCCCATGCTGTGCCACAGAGCTCCCCTGCCCAGCGCCCCCCTACAACTCTTCCACCACAAATGCACAGTGCTGTGCACACACACCTCGCCCAGCACACCCCTGCCCACAGCCCCACCACAGCTGCCCAGCACCCCACACAGAAACCCCCACTCTCTAGTTTCCCAATACACACAGATTTCCCCTAACTTCCTTCCTCCCTCCCAGTGCCCTTCCCCACAGCCCCACACCATAACTGCACAATGCCCCACACAGACCCGCAGTGCCCTGACACACACAGATCTCCCCCATAGCCCAGCACACTGTTTTTCACTCTTCTTTTTCAAGACCCAAAGGAGAAATCCTCCCTCCTCCTACTCCATGGGAGGAGGAAGCGAGATTGAGCTTCTCTATGAATAGCTCCAGTGCCTGATTCTGCTTGAACTTACTTTTCCTGAAAGAGGCACCATTTTTCTCATTTTTACCGTCACCCCTGGGGTTCTGAATAACAGCAGTGAAACTGACCAAAGCTGCTAGTGCTTGGCAGCATTGTGAGGCGGAATAGAAGCTCTGGAACTGCCAGTTTGCAGACTCAGGAAGACAGGTCTGCACTGGTTTACATTTGGAAGGTTATCTTCAGATAATGAAAGCTGGGCATGTGCTTTCTTCAGTCCCTGACAATGCATGGCAGAGAATACAATTATTAAAGAAAAACAGTTTTAGCCCCTTTTTGCACAGTTACCTGCACTTATACAGGTTGCAACCTGATATTCCTTGCACAATCTACAAGTTTGGGTGCATCTGTAATGCCCTAATTGTATTACCGTTGTCGAAGAAAAACTCAGTTCTCACTTTTTGTTTGGATGCACCGTGATTTTGCTTGGTTCTTTTTAACCAAGGTGAAGTATTCCTAGAAAATAGGTGAAACATTTGGATTTGTAACAGTAATGTAAATACTGTGATAAATTCAGTGCCCTATTTCCCATGGTTCCACAATCATAGAAATGGCACTGGAATTTACTTTTATCTTCAGAATTCTTCCCCCCTCCCTCCGCAGATCACCATAAGAACTTCAGGAAGGGCATTTGAAATAACACATAAAAGCAATTCCATGCACAAGTCTAGAGTGTTTTCTGTTTCTCTGGAATTTGGCAGTCTATGGTGCTTAATATGGGCATATATGTTTGATTACTATAGAAATTTTTCAGATCCTGTAAAAAAAAAGTCTGTCTTCACAGAATCCTCTCATCATTGGTACAGAAAGTGAAACAGAAGTGCTGCAGTATTTTAGGGTTTCTGGATTTGTTTTTCTCCAGGAAACAATTTTGGTGCTTTTATTATGCCAGATAATTACAAAAAATGTACTATCTTAAAAATACTGGTGATTGGCAGCAGTAGCCCTGGAAACGAAAATGGGTGAGATTTTCAAAGAGAGTAAGTGATTTAGGAACATAAGTCTCATTAACTTTTAATGGGACTGGCATTTCTAAGTCATGCAGTTTTCAATGTCTCACCCATCATGTAAAATAGGGCTTGAATTTTCTATGATTTAGTTGACCACTGGCATGTACTTTCAGTATTTTCAAAGGCATATACCAAATGGTAAATTAGAACATGCTGTAGCATGGCTAGTGCTGAATTATCAGACAAGTAGTTTCAAAACTTCCAATTTTTATGCAGTATGTAGATATTTATTTGTTCTAAAATCCATACTCTTACTGGCAGACTATTCTCAGACCTTGTAACCTTGTATGACTCTTACATAAACAAAGTTGTAGCTTCTAGTAGAGACTTAACTGATTTGCTCCGCTCTTTGTGTTATAGAGGAAAATCTTGTTCTCAGATGCCGATTCTTGAAATGATGAGGGTTTGTCGATCCCATAAATCACCTTCTTTCAAGGCCGGATCAGATATTCAAACAAGGTTATGAACCTCCTTACTTGTACAGTCATAATTCCAAAACAGGTCGATCAAGAGGAGTTAAGTCCCTGCCCTGTATAATTTATAAACATGAAGCTGAGTAACCTTGGATGACTAAATTAAACTCTAAAATAATAATGAAAAGCTTAGCTTTATTTTAGCAAACTGGTATTACAAGTTTCATGACATAAATGTTAATTATCAATATCTTTGGCACTAGAAAATGGATTTTCTCTGCACAAAGTCCATTTCTTGGCAGAGGATACATTGGGAACTATCAATATAAAAGGATTAATGTGGAGACATGAAGAATAATAAAACATTACGGATGTTATCTAAATATTTCAAATAGAGAGAAAGAGGTACATGTCTACCTATAATATGAGTTTTAGGATCAGCGGGCTCAGTTGTTTACAGATTCTGAATGATGCTTTGTTTTGATTCTTGTGAAAGCTTCCTTATTTATTTTCGTGGCCCAGGGTTGTCTCCCTGGTTTCCCTGTTTATATATTATATAATAAGCATGTTAATCAAGGGTAATCATGTTAGGTTCTTTTCATCCATGGTTTAAAACAATTAGAGAAACTCTTTCTTTTCCCCCCCTTAGCTTAGTCTGCAGAAAAATTCACAAGATGAAATAAGCTCTGTGTGGGTTTTTCCCATGTAGAGCAGTGAAATTGTGCTATTTGTTTTTCTATTTCATATTTCTGTACATGTTAATTTATTTTTATTCCTAAACCATTCCATAAGTTCCTATGTTTAAATATAATTTGAAAGTCAGAGTCACTCTAGGCAAAAATTAGAATTAAATTCTTTATTAGAAGTACATCATTAAGCATAAAGAATGAGGAGTACTTGTGGCACCTTAGAGACTAACAAATTTAATAGCTCTGTAAAGGCAAAAAGGGAAAGGGCATGGGTGGAAATGAAAAAGTGCAGGCATTTGAAGAGGGATTTCACTGGAGAGAGGATGAGGCTTGGAGATGGTAGCACACATTTAAAAAAAAATTCATATTGCTTGTGTTTCAGGCAAAGATTAGGCATTTATTTACCTTTAAAATACATTTTTAACTGGATTTTCAAAACAGTTGCTCTCAGAAACCACTGTGTAACTTAACCCCCTTAATTTAATTGTCTAGTAATTGATAGAATTAGAAACCACAGATATTAAGAAAGATTACACCAGAGGTTATCAAGGTAATTCACTGGACTGCATTTCTGGCATCTTTTGGATGATGCTGCAGAATATTTGGGGCACGGGACCATTGTTTTGTTAGACAGTGCCTAGAACAACGAGGCCCCGAACCCTGATTGGTACAAATCATAATAGAAAGAACTGGGTGGAAATTGCAGAAGGGCCCGATCTTGCTCTAATTGAAGTCAATGGAAAAAATTCCATTGATTTCAATGGTGTAGAATTGAACCACAAAGGAGGCAGTTGGGGGAGGGATACCGCTGGGATAGGTTTACAGAAGGACAAGTGGCATTTGGGACTTCAGACACCTTGCAGAGCCAGAATGAAGTGACATACACAGAAGCAAAGACAGAGGGGTGGTTGGTGAAGCTATTAACAGCTGGGAGGTCCAGATATGTGAGCCACACTCAACAAAGTGAACATGTACAAGCACCGGGGCCAGAGTTTATTGTTTCCTGGATACTTTAAACAGGATCATTACATGCTGAAATAGATGAGTATTGCTAGAGTTATGAAGGCAAAATTGTCCTGTTAGATTGCACCTGGGGAAATCTGGATTTTGTTTTATCTGTTGGTTTTATGGTTACTGTATATTTTGTTCCTGTCCTCTTTATAAAGTGCTGCTGATTTTTTTATATTGTTCCTTATTCATTTGATGCCAGGGCCTTATTATATCCCGTTGTTGTTTTTAGGCTACTCTTGTGGAGTATGAAATATAATTAAAAGGCCACATTTTCAAAGGATCCTCCTCTATTCAGGCGTGTAGAAGTTTTCATGCAAATAGCAGCATGTGCATGTTTCAGGTAACAGCAGATGCATGCACAGGTGATAGATTCAGACTTGCAGTGCTCAGAAAGTGTGCATACAGATATTTGCATGGATTTAAATAGAGGCCACTTTTTGAAAACGTGTCAAAAAATATCAGTAAGTTAGGCCACCTTATAACTAGGTTACATTTAAATAGCTACATAAGTGGGATCAGGGAGATCTACTTTGTCCTGAGCTGTTACAATTGAAAAGTGCTGGGTCACTTTAATAATTTCAAACCCCTATAAAGAACCCCTTGTTATGGCAGGAGTCTTGTAGGTGATGTATGTGATGATGAATATGCCAGAAAAATTCCAAGATATCGTGTGTAATTGAGCAAAACCCCAGGTTTAATGGAATTGAAAAGTACTTGTGTCACAGATGTAGGCAATTACTGTTCACAAAGGGGCACCCGCAACTTGAAAATCATTTTAATCAGAAAATGCTGCATCTACTATTGTTACAATTAGCCACGGAGGTTGCTGTCACTGAAAGGGATTAATGAAAAAATAACATTTTCATCTCTTGTTTTCATTTGTTTGCTGTGTGCATTTGGCAGGTCTCTGTTTAATAGTCCTTGTGTGATGGTGCCTGCCCTTCCCTATGCTACTGAAGAATGTGCTGATCAGTACTGTGGTAGCAGAACTGAAACTGAAAAGGTAGCAGGCAGGACTATGCACAAAAGGAAAAGGGATGTAGACCTGCCCTTTGTACCCTGCAGAACCTGTGGTCACAGGCCCTTCCTAATTTGGGGGGAACCAAGGAATATAAAAAGTAATCTCTTGTAAATTGAACCAATGTTGTCTGACTGCTAGAGTTGGAATCTTGATACTAATTTTTCCTAATGATTGTAAGTTATTTACAGTCACCTGGCTGGCCTTTGAGGACTGACAAATCACAGCCAGAAGCCCCCTCGAGGTTTGAAACCTGTTCAGTCTCAGTCATCTGGTGAGAGTTGAATTCTAGGCATGGAAAAAACAAGCTTAAGGAGGCAGAATTTTATTGTGTACCTGGGATTTTGTCCCTTAGATTCACTGGGGACATTGGGGTTTGTCCTTTGTTTCACCTTTTCATCCATCCCTCCCTCCCTCCTTTCTCTTCGTCTCTTGCTTCTTTTATCCTCCCTTCTATTCCCCTCCCAAAACCAGGAGAGGGGTGTGTGTGTGTGTGTGTTGCGGGGCAGTGATCCCCACCAGTGACCTGGGCCATCCTTTGGGCTCTCTGGTGAGAACTCTCAGCCTCCCATCCTCAGTTTCTACCCTGATTGGCTGAGCAGGGGGTTATTGCCAAAGAAGAGACTCAGGTCTTGTTGTTCTTTTTTAAGACCAAGTAAATAAGTCATAAGCAGTTGTATGTTTGATGAATTTTGCTGCTTCTCTGCTGTGAAAGTAGAATGAATTATGTTACAATATAGATAGGATTAAAGAAATGCTGTCTGTACCTTTAAGGAAAGTCGCTGGAATGCTGGAGTCCAGGTGTCAGGAAAACAGACATTAACATAGAACAATTTGCACCGTTTAAGGGCAATTGGTGAAGCATTAGCCTTAGATCGATAGGAGTTAGTAAGGAAGTAGGATATGCATGCTATGCCCCAGGTGAATTTTGCTGTTTTCTCCTTTGTCCTTTTGTTTGATTCCCGCTCTTTTATCTGTATAAATAAGACTGTTTGGATCTTGCATGGCCACTCACATTATCTGAATGTTATTGGCGAAGCGCTTTGCTAATAAAAACAGAGTGGTCTGACAAATTGTGAGTCTTGATTTTAACTTTGACAATTTGGAGCTTCCACCGAGATGGCAACCGTCTTCACTGGGGCTGTGTGATTCCTGACTGTTTTTGTAGGATGACCGTGGCAGCCGGCACCTGGGCATTTGGCCCGAGTGGTCCTCCACTATAACAAGAAGGGTGCACAACCACAGTGAAGTCTACGCCATCGAACCTGTTGGTTCCCACTCTGTTCTGGTAGGGATCCCAGGATCTGGCATCAGGATTCTGGTCAGGTAATTATATCTGTGTTTTGTCCGGACTGAGGACTGTCCTGTCTCTGTGTCTATCCGTCTTCCTGTGGAGTGTTTGAGTCTGGGTGCCATCTCCGTCCGGGGATTGGCCGACCAAGGGGTTCCTGTCCCCGCGGTCTGAGTGAGTGGAATCTGCACAATCGCAGCCGCACCGCACTTTGGGTAAAAGCCCTGGTGTGAAAGCAAGGGCGATTGAGGCAGTAGCCTGTAGGCTCCTAACCCGAATTTCCTTCTTGTGCGATTGGTGTGTGAAGTCCTCCTGTATGGGTAACCAGACGTCTAAGTCAGGACAGTTCCCTAAACGAACGCTGGCTCATTTTATATATTTAGGATGGGTCCAGACTCCTGTAAGAAGGGTCCGGACTCCTGTAAATTTCTGGAAAAATGGTCTAGGCTAACTCAGGGGGATCCCAAAACTCAGTGGCCACTGTTAAAATCTTGGAACAAAGACCGAGTGGACGTCTTAAAGGACAAACTCGGCCAACCTAAAACTAAATTGGCTAAAGAGGAGGTTAATTGTTTCATTCAGTGGTGGGAAGAGGCAAATCGTAGCTGGACAAAGAAAAAAAAAACTCGCCTCTCTCAAATATTCAAATAATCAGTTAAAAGCTTTATTAAAAGCCTCCTCTCCCACCACCAGACCGAGCGCTCCCCTTTACCCCGTTCTCAAAAACCCACCCCGGATCGATCCAACGCCCTTAATACTCCCATCTCATTGTAAAAAGGACAAAAAGCCCCTTGTTCTGTTCCCCTTTGTTGTCTGCCTCAAAAACTGATTCTTTAGAGTTCCACTACCAATTCAGCAAGGAGGGTTGGCTCCTCAACTAGCCCCCACCCTTCCTGGTCCCTTTCCTTAAACATTTATTTCAAAATTGTGAAGTGACCACAATATCACTCACAAACAGTTCATTGAAAAAAAAAAAAGCAGGATCGGGCCCAGAAAAGCAGGCAAGCAACAGATAAAGAAACTGAAAAACAGGTTGGAAGCCCTAAGGGCATAGTGTTGGCAGTAAGAAAAGCAGTAAGTGCAGGCATGAACCCCTGGAACAATACTTAAAATGGTGAAATCTGAGGTGATAAAGGTGTTATTTTGGGAGATAAACGAGTGATTTAAGGAAAGAGTGAAAAGTTAACTCTACAAAGGCTGGAGAGAATTAAGCAGTTAAACTTTGTGAAAATGTTAAAAAGGACCATGTTAAAGAGAGAGAATTCTTGGTTTCTTTGCAGCCATTCTGAAGGGCAAATGGGCCCTTTTCCAAAAGAATGCCTGTAAATAATCCAAATATATATAGAGCTATGTAAAAACAAAGCAGTGTAAAGGAATAGAAAATGTGTATGTATCTATTTGTCTGTGAAAATATGTAAAGTTCTAAGAAGCTAAACCAGCACATCTGGTTTGTAAAACTCCTGTTTTGTAGGTGTAAGTAAGATAAATTGGTTTTTTTTTTTTTTTTAATGCCACTAAAAATTCATTTGACTCTTAATTCAAAGTTGCAAAACTGACAGACCTTTTTGTAAGACACAGGTAATTAGTGTTGTTTGGCTTTGGGATTTAGCATTTAACCCTTAAGGGGTAACTTGATTCTTTATAAAATTTAAAATGTTTTTTTTAAATAAAAACCAAGTCATGGCTGCAATAGGGCAGTCAAAATCAGGAGAATAGGGAGAGATTCTGGAGTCTTTTTGTTTGTTTGGTTGTTTTTTTTTTGTAACAATAGCAGATATGAACTGTAGTAAAAAAAAAAAATTTTAACAGTGCCCCTCTGAAGCAACAGGTGAGGTGCATAAAACAAAAAGAAGCAATGTTAAAAACATTGAGCCTTAAAATGGCTCTGTGTAATCAGACTGTCACTTTTGATAAGGGTACATGAAAACTCTGTAAGAAAAAAAAAACCAGTTACATCGTATGTAAAAATTGATATGGCTAATGTTTAAAAAAAAAAAGTTGTAGTATAGAAGGAATGTGCTTTTTCCCTAGAACATGTGCAGTGTATATTGTAAAAAGGGGTAAAAGAAATACAAATGAAATATGCTACTGAATTAAAATCCTATTAGGGCTCCAAAAAGAGCGCAATAGACTGTTTTCTTTTTCAGATCTCTGTGTGTTTTGTAAGCAGGAGTTGAAAGTGGAAAGAAATCAAAACTCTGGTGAAAGTTGATTGTGTCCCTTTTAAGGCAGAGTCTCTGAGCTCTGCTGATGGCTTTGAATCCAAAAACAACAACAACAACAAAAAAACATGGTATAACAAGATATCTTTAATAGATTTGATGCTAATGTGATTGTTTAATATTAAACATTGAAATAAATGTAATATTAGTAAGTACCCCTGTAACAACGTATAGTATGTATGATTTTTGGAAAAATCCTTTAAGGTAATATGGTAATGATGCTTCTCAGCTATTACCTGTGAATAAACTTAAAGCTTAACACAGCAGGAAAAACATTACAAACTTGGTCTGCTATATAAGAAGAAAAACTTGAGGTACACCATCTCATGAATTTAATAACTAAACAGTGGAATAATTTCCCCATAACCCTTAAAAAGTAGAAGCCATTAAAACCTGGCATGCCTATATAAAAAAAAAACCACAGGAAAATATGGAGGTAATTCCTCTGTTTTCCCTGCAATCAGCAAGGGTATTTGTAAAAGAAAGGAATCTTTTAAGCGACAATCAATGCCACCCTGAAAGGGGTAGAAAAATGTTTTTTGTCTTTCAGAAAATCAAAAAAAAAAAAAAAAAGCTAATACCAGCTACAGAACAACCTATTACAAAAACAAATGAAAGTTAAAAAAAACATACTGCAATAGCTATGAAATGTACTGAAATGCAGATATTTAGAACATAAAATGTTTTGTGGATGCAGTATGTCTCCAGTACGGTAAGACAAAATTTGTTAAGTGAAAAAAATTGTTATTAAAATTGCACACCAACAGGCTCTGGAAGCAAAGATATGGAAAGTTAGCCCACTCCACAGATTGCACCTGGGATCCTTCTGGCTACCTCAGACCTCAAGCCAGTGGGCTGGGGAGGAAGGGAAACTATTGGACACTAGCGGTTGTACCAAGTGGACTCCTCAAAAGTGGGTATGCTTATCCATGCCTGTTGCTCCAAAGCCCTGTAGTAAAGGCATCTCACTAGGATCCTGTATGTGGGATACAATTAATAATTAGGCCAAAGTATTGTATAACGGGCAATGTGTGTGTTAATTCTTGGAAAGAAGTGTTTTAAAAGGATAAAAGTGTTAGCAACCCATCAGTAGACAAATGTACATGTAATGTAAGTACTGTGTTTACCAATAATCACATTTACTATTTGCCACAACCAAAAAGTCTCAGCTTACTGTAA
The DNA here is from genome assembly GCF_016161935.1 of Mauremys reevesii. Classification (NCBI taxonomy): domain Eukaryota; kingdom Metazoa; phylum Chordata; order Testudines; family Geoemydidae; genus Mauremys; species Mauremys reevesii. The sequence goes on from NW_024100910.1 coordinate 54,347, forward strand.
GCACTGATTTAGCTGAGTTCTCTATCAGTCTTAGCATTGAATGGCAAACAGTTACCAATTATCTGTTTAAAAAGGTAAAAAGGTAACATAGTTCCTAAAAACAAACAAAACAATATGGGAAACAGAACCATTCATATTATCTGGATGGTCTCCCACAACTACTGGCATACTAATGTTACTACCCTAATTGTTTTTGGTTTTAAATTGTATGTGTTTAATTGAAATGTTTAAAATATACTGGTGGATAAAACAAATGTATGCAAAGCTAGAGCCACAGGCCCAAATCACCTCCCAGTATTTTACTACATAAGAAGTGACACTGGCGATGAATAATCTTAGTGTCAAAAGGGGGATATGTAGGAGCTGGACTTTATAATGTATAATTTGATTTCATCCTACCAGCCACCCTTTTGAATAGCAGAAAGAAATGACCCTCTGGGACTATAAGATTCTGTTTTCCCATATGCATTACAAATTGGGCCCTCTCTCTAACTCTTTGTTTTAAGATTTAGGTAGTAAGAGACAGGATTCTCTATTGTGTCTATGTTAAGTAAATTAGAGAAACATTGAAGGCCTGGGTCTCAATGTAAATTGTCTTGGTTATTAATTGTAAAACTTAGCAAGGTTCAATTTGCAATGCCTTTTTTTGCTCTATATAAAATACTACTGTTTGTATTCTCAATCTGTTTGTGTGCATGAGGAATGAATGCATCAGGAAAAGATAAGGTGTGAAGGCCATTGTTATAGCCAGAGTCAAGGAAAGAAGCAAAAAGACTTAAAGAGTATCAAAGAATCATCAGGCACTGCTTACTACCCAGATGGCTGTTAAACTGTCTGGCATCCGCAGCATGAGTACATGCTTTGCCGTGTAAGAATGCACCACCCCCAGTGAACCAATCACCACCTCAGGACCACGCAGAGTCAATTTTGACTCCAGAAGATGACGTAGAGGAACAGCCTGCAATACCTTACAATCTACGTTCTCGTAAGGGTTGCCAGAAGCAGACGACTACCTAAAGCAAGGCCCAAGAAAAAGCAGTAGTGAGCCTAGCGCCTGCTGCCTGGTGGACATAAAACTGTGACTACAGTTCCCTCAGTTGAGGTTGTCAGAACCAGAAGGGCCCTGCCTCCAACATGTGGTGCCTGTTCCTCGGCTGTTGGTGTCTGAAGGTCTGGGGAGTCCACAATGACAATTCTTTTATCCAGCAGCAAGTGTGGATAGCTCAGACCCTTAATATTTCTAAATGCTGGGCCTGCAGCCACATCCCAGCCCACTCTCAAACTGATGTTCCTGTCCTGGCTCAATTCCCCAGACCTCACTGGAGGACCTTGTCCGTTTAACACAATATGGAACAGTAATGACACCTGGGAAGAGACTATTGGCAGTTCCTTTATCCCACTTGGGGGAGTAATACACCATGCAAAAAGGCTCCTGAGGTTACAAGCAGTAGTTGAAATAATGGCAAATGAAACCGGAGAGAGTTTAAAAACTCTGGCCAAAGAAACAGGGGTGATCCGACAGGTGGCCCTTCAAAACCGTCAGGCATTGGACATAGTGCTGGCGGCCAAAGGAGGGACCTGTGCACTCATTGGAAAAGAATGTTGTGTGTATATACCTGACAATACCAATGAGGTAATAGATCGCGCTAGCCACTTAGAACAAATCGCATATCTTCCCCATGAAGAGCCGAGTTCTTTATGGAAGTGGCTAAGCAACCTGTTCAATTTCTCTGGCCTAGGAAACTGGTTGTTTCAGGGAGCCCTGATTATCCTGTTTGGAATCCTAGTGATTTTTGTATGTTTTCAGTTAATCTCCTGTTGTATCCAAAATTGTGTAAAATATGCCACCCAGGTGACTGCCCCAAAACAGAGTGCTAATATGATGATTTTAAATATTGCTGATGAACAAAAAGATAAAGAACGGTTAATATGTGGAACCCAGTCCATCGTTGGTCATGGCGAAGCGTGACCAAAAGGAGGGATTGTGAAAGTAGAATGAATTATGTTACAAAATAGATAGGATTAAAGAAATGCTGTCTGTACCTTTAAGGAAAGTCGCTGGAATGCTGGAGTCCAGGTGTCAGGAAAACAGACATTAACATAGAACAATTTGCACCGTTTAAGGGCAATTGGTGAAGCATTAGCCTTAGATCGATAGGAGTTAGTAAGGAAGTAGGATATGCATGCTATGCCCCAGGTGAATTTTGCTGTTTTCTCCTTTGTCCTTTTGTTTGATTCCCGCTCTTTTATCTGTATAAATAAGACTGTTTGGATCTTGCATGGCCACTCACATTATCTGAATGTTATTGGCGAAGCGCTTTGCTAATAAAAACAGAGTGGTCTGACAAATTGTGAGTCTTGATTTTAACTTTGACACTGCACTAATTGTCTCTGAGCAGTTCATGATTCTCTCTAACATTGCAGTTCTCCTAAAATACTGGCTGAATACTTACTGTGCACTGTTGCTGGTCTGGAGCTCATCTGAGAGCACTTTACTCAGATCATTCGATGTAGGAAATTTAAGATCCGATGCTTAGTTTGAAAATCAGGGCTCTTGGGTCTTATTCCCAACTCTGCCACTGATTATGCGACCTAAGACAAGTCAATTATCCTTTCTCAGCCTTATCTTCTCCCTCTTTCAAGTAGGGATAATAATGATCCGCTCCTACCTACCTCACGGTGGGTGGAGATAGGGCCAACTCTAGGTTTTTTGCTGTCCCAAGCAAAAAAAAAAATTGGCTGCCCCCACCCCAGCCCTGGGCTCCTCCCTGAATCTCCCTGCTGCCCCAGCCCTGGGCTCTGCCCCCTCCACCCACACCCCCTGCTTCCCCAGTTCTGGGCCTTCCCCCCCAACCTGTACCCCCCTGCTGCCAGCCCTGGGCTCTCCCCCACACACCCGCACCCCATGCCATCCCAGCCCTGGGCTCTCCCCCACACACACCAGCACCCTCTGCCACCCCAGCCTTGGGATCTTCCCCACACATGCACCCCGTGCTGCCCCAGCTCTGGGCTCCCCCCGCCCACTTGCACCCTCCTTCCACCCCAGCCCTGGGTCACTGGTAACTTGCTCCCAGAGTGGGTCATTCAGCAGGAATTTTGGATGTGCACAGAACACAGACAGGATTGGTTCCCATATGGTTACAGAACTGCAGTAACATGGAACAATTTCCAGCTTGTGTGATTAAAGGATATCTGGATGCATATTATAAGACTGTCCTACAGAAATGAGGAAATGTTGAGGTGCCTTTATTATTCTTATGTTCCATTCTTTGTTTCTATGGGCAATTTGCCAATGCAATATCACTGTCTTCCTTTTAAACAAATAAAACTATAAAACAAACAAACAAAGGCAATGGCTGTTGAAAATAGCAATTCCAGTCCTAAAAACCACTGGGAAGCATTTCTTGCTCAAGTTTATCCACCTTTTTTACAGCAAATTACAGTGAATCAGTATATTTGATTTTGGAGAAATGAAGTAACAGCTGCCCAAATTGAGCTTCAGCACTCCTGAATTTTGAGGGTGTTCAAATCTGGAAGGCAGGTGCTAGATTCCCTTTCTGAATATTAGCTAAATCTGGAAAGGAAAAGTCAATTTCTGCTTCGATGGCTCAGAAGTGGAAATCCTCTACGTGCCTGGTACTGTATCTAAAGCTGCCCAGGTCCAGTAGAGCCTCTCCTCCCTTACTCTTAAATTCTAGTGGGATCCACCCAATTCCTTCCTTGGGGGCTGCAAGGTGTGGTCACACCAGTATCTCTAATCCAGTCTGGGGATGTCTTCTGAAGGGGATATCTAGGGCAAAGCCTTCTACAACTTGGGCACACTCGTTCCCCATTCACAGTGCCACCCCGCTCTAGCAGTGAGCTCTCCATTGACAGCAAGCTGCAGCTTGAGGTTTCAGCTACCGTACTCCCTCCCCCTCCCTTTCCTGTTGATAGCGGCCAAGGGAATGCTGAGAAATGTAGTTTTTTTCCTGCTCCAGAGCTGGCTCTATAGGCAGGGAGCTAACCAAGGAACTACAGCTCCCAGGGCCCCCTGTTGGTTCTCAGCGCCCAGGCTGGATCCCTGCTGGCTGCCGCCCCTGCAAATGGGCTGCTCCAAGCACCTGCTTGCTTTGCTGGTGCCTAGAGTCGCCCCTGCCTCCACCCATCCTGCACCCCCACCCTGTGCCCCAGCCTGGAGCCTGCACCCAGCACCCAAACTCCATTCCAGAGCCCAACCTCTCAACCATCCCACACCCCAAACCCCTGCCCCAACCCAGGGCCTGCACCCGAGACCTCCTCGCCCGACCCAAACTCCCTTGCAGAGCCTGAGGCAGGTGAGGGGCAGAGTTCGTCGGGGGGGGAGGGCTTTGTGCAGTAATATAGTGACTCCTTGGGTCTTTGAATGAGGCTTTATACTTGGGGTGGGGGGGTGAGGAGGCAAGCAGCGAGTCGGTGGATGGAGAGGGGCAAATCTCCCAGATTCAAAATCTGTGACTGTGTCTGTTGGTCCTTCTAGCTGATTTTCTCTGGGCTGGGGTTTGTTCCCACAGGAAGGTGTTTGCTTCTTATCCCCGAGGCCATCAGTATGTCTGCTCTTCTCTAGTCAGCCCACTTGCCAAGCTTGATTGTCCTTGGTTGGGCTGCCAGCCCCTCTCCAAGGATTGCAGCTGTCTGGAGGTACTGCCCTCCATGCCTTCCTCAGTCACACCTCATTCATGCAACAGGGCAGTTGATTACAAAGTGGGGAGGAGATCTTATTCTACTTCTAGCAAAAAGACACTTTTCTTTTACCTTAATTACACTACCTTAGGGGCCCGCTATAACATATTACCAAGGTTCAATACAAAGTCATATACAAGTTATACAAAAATGCATAATGCAGAGATTTATCTACAACTGCATTGATTGACTGCATTGATTGACTGTGCAGTAATATAGTGACCCCTGGTCTTTGAATGAGGCTTCATACTTGCCTCATTAATGCAGAGAAGCAGCAAAATCCATCAAACATATAAGTGGTTATGACTTATTTACTTGGTCTTAAAAGAGAACAAAAAGGCCTTGAGTCTCCTCCCTGTCATTAACCCCCTGCACTGTACAAAGACTGAATGGCCCATCCCAGTTGTGGATGTACTCCAGAGACTTGATTTGAACCTGCAGTTTATGCCATCACTGCTACAAGCTTGAACCAAGAACTTTGCCAAAGTACAAGTTTTGCCCAGGGCACCATTTCCCCTAACACTGATTTTCATATTAACCATCAGATCTTGAATTTCATACATTGAATGACCTCAATAAAGTGCTCTCAGATGAGCTCCAGACCAACAAGTATGCACAGTAATTATTCAGCCAGTGTTTTAGGAGAACTGCAATGTTAGAGAGAATCATGAACTGCTCAGAGACAATTAATGCAGAGAAGCAGCAAAATCCATCAAACATATAAGTGGTTATCACTTATTTACTTGGACTTAAAAGAGAACAAAAAGGCCTTGAGTCTCCTCCCTGTCATTAACCCCCTGCTCAGACAATCAGGATATAGACTGAGGATGGGAGGCTGAGGGGTCTCACCAGAGAGCTCAAAGGATGGCCCAGGTAATTGGCGGGGATCACTGCCCCAGCACTACTGCAGCTCCACAGTTTTGGGTGGACCTCCCACAGTGAGAGCTGCCGAGCACTCCCCCGCAACACACACACACACACACACACACACACCCTCTCCTGGTGTTAGGAGGGGAACTGGAGAAAGGACAAAAGAAGCAAGAGAGGAAGAGAAAGGAGGGATGGATGGAGGAAAAGGTGAAACAAAAAGGACAAACCCTCATGTCCTCAGTGATTCTAAGGGACAAGATCCCAGGTTTGGAATAAAATTCTGCCTCCCTAAGATCATGTTTTCCATGAATTCAACTGTCACCAGATGGATCAAACTGAACAGTTTCAAACCTCGAGGAGGCTCTTACCTTCTAAACAGGGTCGGCTGTTTTCAAGTAAAATCACTAAAAGGGAAGGAGAAAACTCGAAAGAGGTTCCTCCTGGCGCTCAGGTATGTGAACCGCAATATTCCCCCAGTCCTCAAAGAGAGACCTGGAGAAGGAGACTTGCTGAAGCAAAGCCACAGGGTCTCTGAGGTTTCCCTGGCCCCTCGCCCCTGTCCTGCCTGGCTGATGTCAGCATCTCTCTGTGAGGTCACCACCTCCCAACCGCCTTTGGCCAATAGTCTGAGGTCCTGCAAAAGGCCTTTGTGATGTCACTGCCACACCCCTCCCTTGCTGGGCTAATGTCCTGCCCCTGGCCAGGCACTTTGAAGGTTTGAGCTACTCCCTGTGGATCACCCCACTCAAGGAACATTCGTTCTAGGAAGCAAGCCGGCTAGACAGGAAAAGATCGGACGCTGCTCCCAATGTAAACTCCCAATGCAGTTTTAAAGAAATTAGTCGACTTTATTGCCAGAAGAGACCATTAGAGCATGTAATCTGACCCCTGCATATCACAGGCCTCCTGTATGACACACTAGCTACTTTTGGGGTAAACACATTCCAGAAAGGCATCTAGTCTTCATGAAATGACGTCACGAGACGGAGAATCCACCACTTTCCTTGGTAGCTTGTTCCTGTGGTGAATCATCCTCGCTGTTGAATATTTGTGCCTTAATTGTAATATGAATTTGTCTCTTTTCACCTTAGGACCCTGCGAGGTGGGAGTGTGCCAGACCTTGGGCTGCAGCCCAAGCCGGAACTTCTACATGACAATTAAACAGCCCCACAGCCTGAGCTGTGTGGGCCCAAGTCAGTGGTACGGGCCAGCCACCGGTGTGTAACAAGTTTGCGTGGAGAATTTGCGGCAAAACTGGGAACTGAACCCAGATTGTTTCAATTCTTGCCTCCCCCCTTAACCGCAAGCCCAGCGTGTGTGTGTACAGCATTGTTTTGGTCTGTGTTTGCCTTGCATTGGCTTCCAAGGGAGGCTGTGGAATTTCCTTCATTGGAGGTTTTTAAGACCAGGTTAGAGATACGCCAGTCTGCAAATGTCTAGGGATACTTGGTCCTGCCTTAGCACAGCGGGCTGGAGTAGATGACTTCTCAAGATCCCTTCCAGGCCTACATTGAAATAATTCTCTTTTGTGCTGCGTCATGTTCTACGCTGAGCTGTTTTGCATGGTGCCATTTGGAACTGTGATCGCACCATGTCGTGTAGCAGTTTTATGGTGAATTGTTTTGCCTCAGCTTGTTTTCCATTGTGTACTTTTGTCCTAGGATGTCATAGTTCGCATTGTGTTGCTTTCTTTTCCTTTGTATTGTCATTTTATGCTGTGGAGTGTAGGTTGTGTTTTTTTTCCCCCTGAGTTTTATTCTGTATGTTGTGTTTTTATATGTATATATTGCATAGCATCCTAGAAATGTAGGGCTAGATAGGACCTCAAGATGTCATCAAGTCCAGCTTTCTCTGCTGAGGCAGGACCAAGTATATGTAGATTATCTATGACAGAGCTTTGTCCTATTTGTTCTTAAAAACTACCAGGAAAGAGACTCCCAGCCCCTTGTAAGACTGTTCCAGAGCTGAACTGCCTTAGCTCTGGGGACACCCACACAGATTTTAGTGGTGAGCAGCTCTGGAGAGAGAGGAGACCCCAGTGAGTGGGCAGTTGGATAAAGAGACTAAAGTTGGGAGGAGAAACATTGACGTGTCCAAGGTCACCCAGGCTGTCTGTGACCGAGCTAGAAATAGGTTCTAGTGCCACCGTACTGCTGTTTCTGAAGGTCTCTGCCACACTGCTGTTTTAGGCACTGGTGCAAACCCTTAGTGTAGACAGAATTTACACTAGTGCACTCTGGCACTGGTGCACCATGTCCCAGTTTGAAGGTTTGGGGTGGGGAGAGGGGCTGTGACCTCCTGAGGCCTGAGGCTGACTGAACGGTGCAGCTGGTAACGGAGGGGCAGCAGTGAGTGCTGGAGGTATGAGCCAGGAGCACAGCCCCACAGGACTGGACACTGACTTCTCCTGACCCAGGGACACACCCCCAGCGAGGTGGTTTGTCCATGGATGTGCAGGCTGTCTTGGCAGAGCAGCTCATTTGCAATCTCTGCACAGCTCTTCCTACAGTGTGCACTGGGGACCTTTCCAAGCTGCGAGTGACGGGGCTCGGGAGTTAACAGGATCTGTTCCTGGCTCTGTCATGGACCTGTTTGGTGACCTTGGGGAAGTCACAGCTCCTCTCTCTGTAACACTGTCTTCAGTGACTCGAGAGCACTAGCACCAGCCTCAGGCAGACTGGTGAGAAGCAGGGCACAAACCCCAAATTGGGTGTGAGGTCTGTATGGAGATTTCACCAACCAAGTATCCAGTGTAAACGCTTCAGGCATTGTAACAGCATTAACATGGAATCACAGACAGTCCTCTTGGGTGATCCCATATATCTCACCACGCAGGTGAGCTCCCCTTTGTGACAGGTGGTCCCTTACTCCAGGGGTTCCCAACCTTTTTCTTTCTGAGCCCCCCACCCCCTACCCCCCCACGCCCACACACGCTATCAAACTCCCCTGCCCATGTGGGCCACAATAACTGGTTTTCTGCATATAAAATCCAGGGCTGGCGTTAGGGGTAGCAAGCAGGGCAACTGCCTGCGGCCCCATGCCACAGGGGCCCCCGCAAAGCTACATTGCTTAGGCTTTGGCTTCAGCCCTGGTGATGGGGCTCAGGGCCCTGGACTTCAGCCCCATGCGCTGGGACTTCAGCTTTCTGCCCTGGGACTCAGTGAGTCTAATGCCGGCTTTGCTTGGCAGCCCCCTGAAAGCTGCTCACGGCCCCCCAGGGGGGCCCTGGTTGAGAACCACTGCCTTACAGCATGAATCACAGCAATGTTCAAGTTACTGCCAGTCCCAAAGGACCCGTCACTTCCTTAGGTCAATTAAATCTTAGATCTTCCAGCAAAGTCACTTGTAGCCAGTCCTGTCATAACCTGTATTAAGACTTATTTAAAAGGAAACGAGAGTTGTTAACAAAGTTAAAGCAGGTAATCCTATAGATGCAGATGAGTTGCAGTCTTAAATTTCAAAGGTAATAGAAGCTTCTGTAATAAGCAAGCTCTACATATTCTTTAGGACTAACCCAGGCTAAGCAGCTAGGGATCTCTTGCTTATGCCTAGAAACTTTGCCCCCCCCCCCCCGAGTCCAGGCAGCATACAGACAATCAGTTCCTTCTCTATGGGGTTTTTCATCCCCTTCCTACCATGTGGTCTGAGCAGGAAAATTAGCTACTGGGAAGTGAAGAGCACAACAACAGTCTTGTGTCTTTGTTAACATCCCATAATAGTCTCTCTGGTGTTGATGGACCTTTCCTGCCAGGCAGGGTGTAATGCATTCTGTTGCCAATCAGCACTTCACATAGGTAAAGTCTCTCTCCTGTCTGGTGATTTACAGAGCCACAGAGGCTCACTATGCAACTAGTCAGATGTTAACTCAGGCAGCAACTTACAAGCATTCAATAAAGTCTAAACACAAAACACATTCTTATGTTCACAGTCTGTATGAGGAGTATCTACTCATTTGGACTCACTGGGGAGCCACAGAAAGAAACAAGGTGTGCTGAGGCAAGAAGACCCAGTCTCAGAGCCCCCAGGGTCACGCTTCCCAAAAGCTAAAACTAGGCCCAGCCCATGAAAGGGGAACTCTCAGGAGAGACTGTATAAAGGCTGGAGCATCAAATAACTTAGTTAATCTGAGAGAGCTGCCTTGGGGACAATGACAGGGAGAATCCCCAGAGTGACTTCTTTGATTCTGCTCATCTCTGGCCTTTGGTTCATAGAATCACAGAACTGGAAGGGACCTTGAGAGGTAGCTAGTCCAGTCCCCTGCACTCAAGGCAGGATGAAGTATTATCTAGACCAGGAGTGGCCAACCTGAGCCTGAGAAAGAGCCAGAATTTACCAATATACATTGCTAAAGAATCATCAGCTCCCACCCCCTGCTCCCAGTGCCTCCCACCCATGGGAAGCCACACTAATCAGCACCCCCCCACTCCTCGCACTCATTGATAAGAATGTTAAATAGCACAGGGCCAAGAACCAATCCTTGTGGGAACCCCCTAGAAAGAAATCTACTCAAGCATGGTTACCCATTTAGAATCATAGTTTTTAATCTGTTTAATGTATGCTGTGTTTATTTTGTATCTTTCTAGTTTTCTATTCAAAATATTGTGCTGAACCAAGTCATATGCCTTACAGAAGTCTAGGTAATGTTTTCACCTCTCAGCTCATCAATACTATTAGCTGCAACCAAACTTTTGATCTCACCCAATAAGGATATCCAGTTAGTTTGATTGGATCTGTTGTCTCTGAACCTTTGTTAATTGGTACTAATTATATTACCCTCTTTTACCTCTTTATTAATTAAATCCATATTCGCTGCTCTATTATCTTGCCCAGTATCGGACTAACACTCTTGTAATTAGCTTGGGCATCTCTTTTACACTTTTTAAATATTGGCACAGCATTAGCTTTATTCCATTCTTCTGGAATTTCCCCATTGGTCCAAGTTCTAATTAAAATCAACATTAACAGTCTTCCACCGTTCTTTCAAAACTCTTAATACACGTTATCTGGACCTGCTTATTTAAACATGTCTAACTGTAAGAGCTGCTCTTAACATCCTCGTGAGTTATTGTTGGGATGGAAAGACTGTCGTTGTCAACGTCTTATATGATTACATCATCTGTTTTTCTCCAACTCCAGGAGTGAAATATTTATTGAACACTTTTACCTCTTCTGTATTATTTTGATAATTCTGCCATTTCCATCTAGTAATTTACCACTACCATTGTTAGGGATTAATTTTGTACTTAATATACTTTTTTAAAACTTCCTTCTTATTTTCATTAAGTGGTCATTGATTCCTGATAGCTTCCCTTACCAATTTTCTACAATTCTGACTTTCTAACTTATATTCTTTACTGTTGACTTCCCCTTTCTTCCATATAATTTATTTGGAGATTCCTACCAGGGAGCCACCAGCAGGGTCCAGAGACAGCCCCATCTCTGGAGTACATCCCCCGCTGGGATGGGTCATCAGTCCTTTGTGCAGAGCTTCAGTTTGTAGCAAAGTCCCTCCAGAGGTAAGAAGCAGGATTGTAGACCAGATGGAGATGAGGCATCAGCCTTAGATAGGCTTTTCCAGGTGTAAGAACCTCTTTGTCCTTACTGTGGAAAATTACAGCAAAATGGAGTCTGGAGTCACATGGGCCAGTCCCTGCATACTTTGCTGAGTCACAAGGCGTGTCTGCCTTCTCTCCATGGGTCAATTGTGTAGCTGATGGTCCTTAATGGGCCATCAAGCAAGCTGGGCAGAGCTAACACCAACTTGTCTGGGATGTTTCCCAGAAGCACAGCACCAACTTGAAATACAGACAGTATAGAGCCAATATACATAACTTCAACTAAACATGACACATGCACACAGACAGCATAATCATAACCAGCAACCCATAACCTGGTCTTAGACACCTTATATGACCCCCTTTACCTAAGATTTGGTGCCACTACAGGACCTTGGTTGCAAACCATGTTCTATATGGTTCCAGTTTATACCAATAACGTCACACTCCCTCCCATAACAGGGCCGCTACCCAGGCACAAATGGGCACTTTGTTGATGATGTCACTGGGTGGTTGTGTAGCCCGTACAATTGTTACACCTATAAGATTACATATTCCGAAGCCCTTCACACCACTCGGGCTTATCTCTATACACCCATACAGTCTGTTCCCCAGTGTTCCCTTCCCAGCTCTGATGCTGCAGAGCATTTACCCCCGTCCTCCTTCCCAGCCTTGCCTGTGTCCCTGTTCCTGTTCCCCCCACTTAATAAACATGATTCCAATTTCCCTTCCCCCTCCTGTTTGACCCCAGTTTATATAGTCATATTGCCAGCTACACCTAGCACGATTGATTGTACAGAAGAGAGAAACAATTAGAGAACCAGACAGATAAACAACAGAAAAGTGAGGGCCATAAAGATAGAACAATACAGAAATGAGAGTTTCGCAGTCAGAGCCATTGATAAGTGATTTCTTGCCAGACAGGATGCTGTCAAACTAAGTTTCTTTTATCCATCTTAAGATCTGTTTCTTTATCTGGTGGTGATGGGCATCATACAGACAGGATCGTCTTCCTAACAGCCTAATAGCACCTTATTTCAGTGTGACTGGTTTGGGATGAGAGGATGTGACCCTTCGCTTCCCAGCTAATGGCTGCCCCTGCTGCTTAGCCAAAGTCCTTAGCCTAAGAAAAAGGCCTCAGACTATCCTAGTGAGAGAAGACCCATACACAGGCAGACTGAGATTTTCATTCTTTGTTTTCATACTCCTGTAACTAGTTAAGTGATAACAAACACTTGTATGTTCTTAATGTATAGGCTTTACAGGCAGGCCTGAATATCTCTATTCTAACAGAGGATTCTACCCCTTCCCCCATTCTGTGTTTGTATTTTCTATTTAGATTGTAAATTCTTCAGGGCATGGGCCATCTACTATTCTGCGTTTGTACTGTGCCTAGCACAATGGGGACCCCCTGTTAGTTGGTCCCTAGGCACTGAGGTAATGAATATGATTTAGAATAATAACTCTCCTGCCACATTGAGCCAAGGAAGCTGGCCCTGGGATGTTACTGCTTAAAAAGGAGATTGGCTTAAAACCATGGACTATTATTTGTGAAAAGTATCCCACAAATTCCACTGACCTCCCTTGATTTCTTTGCCTTGAGTAGAGTTTCCAGTTTCCAAACCTGATGTGATCTCGCAGCTGGAATGAGGGGAAGAGCCGTGGGTCCCAGGTCTCCAGGGCTCTGAGAAAGAAGTGCCCTTGAGAGCTGCCTGCACAGGTGGGGAATTGGTTAAACCAACTCAAAAACTGTCCAGGAAACATTTGGGATGCCCTACAAAGACTTTGTGAGCTCTCCAAGTTCAGGATTATTCCCTGCAGATGTGGCATCATTAGATAGATGTCACTTACAGCATCCCACCTATCCTGACTGACAACTGGCAGCAGGTCCCCCCCCAATCTCGCTTTCCCCTGAGAGTTCTGGTGAGATGCAGACCAAAACTGATCCCTTCCATTCTCCTCTGGGGAGAGGTTTGGGGAAAATCTCCAACATATATTTTGGTTGGTTCATCCCTTTTTCCATTCCTATCTCTGAGATTTCCTTTCTCTCAGGCACAGAGAGTGACCTATGTCTCATTCTCTCTGTCTCCCATCAGGTGACGGGATGGTGAGTGATAACAAGGAGGAGAAACCCCAGCAGGAAGATGCTGAGCCAATAGAACCACATGGGACATTATCAGGAAGATCGAAAGGGAATGTTTCCTGGAGTTGTACACTCCCAGAAAAAGCAAAAGCAAAAGCCTGTGAGACTCAGCAGAGGCCAGAGGAAAACTTCAGTAGCCACACAGACCTTATTACAAGTGAGAGAATCAACTTGGAAGACACAGATTACACATGCCATGAGTGTGGGAAACACTTCAATTGGAGCTCACACCTTATCTCACATCGTAGAATCCACACAGGAGAGAAACCTTATGGCTGCTCTGAGTGTGGGAAATGCTTCTCTCATAGTTCAACCCTCATTTCACATCAGAGAATCCACACAGGGGAGAAGCCCTACACATGCTCTGAGTGTGGAAAAAGCTTCAATCAGAGCTCACACCTTATCAGATATCAGAGAATCCACACAGGAGAGACGCCCTACACGTGCTCTGCGTGCGGGAAAAGCTTCACTCAGAACTCTACCCTGATCGCACCTCAGAGAATCCACTGTGGAGAGAGACCCTACACATGATCTGAGTGTAGGAAAAGCTTCAGTCAGAGCACAAACCTTATTAAACATCAGAAAATCCACATGGGAGAGAACTGTAATAAATGCCTTGATTAGGGCTGGCCAAAGGTTGAGGGGGAGTTTTTTTGTTGTTTTTATCGCATTTGCTCATTCCTGCATTGTGGTCTTTGCTCCATCTTCACTGTGGTCTCTCAGCTCCCACACATGAGTTACCTGCTTCTGCATTTTGCAGCTTACCTTTCTTTGGGGTCAGTCCTGTGATCTTTTCTATCAACTCCTTTCCTTTTGAGTCGTAGGAGTGTGTGTCCCTCCAGCCAGGAATGTTCATCAGCTCCAGGTGAGAGAGAGGTTTGATCCCAACAAGCTACACTGAGGCAAAAACTACCTGTGCCTGACATCCTCTAGGGCTGTACATGGCATTGGCTGCTCAAGTTAGTGATCTTGGTGTAAAAAGACAATTATAGTTGTAGTGCAGATGCAGCCCAGGTGCAGTGGTTGGCATTAGCTTTCCCCTTGTCCTGACCTAAACTCCATCACTTTTCCTAGTCTAAACAAACCCTGAGCATCACGGTTATACTGTTCCCCCATTTCAAACCAAGTGTTAGTCATCGAGTTCCCCCTTTGGAAACCAATTGTTTCATTCCCAGTTGCTCTGATGTTGCTTCAGGTTGTGCTGGAGAGCAGATATTTTTATTATCATTTTCCTCACTTAAAATATATTGAACTATAACAAAGAGCAGGAACAGGGCAGGGATAGGGGAAAATGTCATTTCACCCTTTGTAACAACAGAAGAAGTTAGTGTAAGTCAGAGGGATTCCCTTATTCCTGATCACCATTCCAATCCGCCATTTGTTCAATTGGTTAGGTCACTATTTTTTCTAAAGGGCTGAGAAGAGGATTCCCTAGTAAATGACCTGGAACGAAGCAAAATACCCATGGATTTCACTACCAAAGTCGTTGTGGCCCAGGCCCTGCAAGAGTCGCTCCTGAAGATATCTCCTTCCTAATCAGCTGCTTATTGCCTATTATTTGGGAAATACAATCCATATTGAGGTAGGGATGGGAAAAATGGAAATGACATTTGTCTTCAGCTCACCCCTGGAGGTGCTGCAAATGTGTAGAAAATGGAATGTGTGTTGAATGTGATATAGCTGCAGAAAGATGCCTGTTTTTAATAGAGACCTGACATTTGGTGTCTTACAGGGATTCTAAGCTGCATCTGAATTTAGTCCCTAATTTAAATCTGTGCCTCCAGATTAAAGAAATAAAAGGGCATAGTTGGGGGAGTTGTACCTCACTATCACTACTGATCTGTTGTGCAGTTGGTGAAGAATTCTACGCCAGAGAAGTATAAAATTACTCCAAGTAAGGTCACAGATTTGACAAGAACTCGGGTAGAAATTGCAGGTACTGGTGGTTGATTTTCACCCCCGAGATGGAAGCTATGGTGACCTGTGGCCCAGGTAAACTCTTTTTAGACCCCTGCTCCCTAGTTAAGTGGCCTTGGTCACACTCCTAAAGGACACCATGATTAAATTGGGAACAACTGTCCTTTACCATTTCAATCCAAAGTTTCATGAAGCGCAGAGAGAAACAGCTGATTCCTTCAGAGACATTCCATGCCTATGGATCCCAATCTGGCTGCCTTGTTGGACAAAAAGCACTTCCATGCTGGGAAAACAATGGTAGCCAATGAGGGAATGTATCGGATTCGAAGTTCAGACTGCAGGATACTTGAATGCTGAGTCCAGAGTCTGTGGTTTAGTCCAGGAATGCACAACTCGTAAAGCGGCAAGGGCAATAGTACTCCAAAGAAAACAGCTGAGGGCCAAAACCCCCCTGGCTCCACTGAAACCCCCCAGTGCCACCCAGCCCCACAAAACACCCCCCCCCAAACACTGTCCGCCCTGTGGAAACAAACCCTTCTTCCCCAGCACCACCCCGCCAAAACAGCAGTATTGAATGTTGGTAATAAGTTATAGCAGGCCCCTAAGGTAGTATAATGAAGGTAAAAGAAAACTCTCTTTTTGCTAGAAGTAGAATAAGATCTTCCCCCCACTTTGTAGTCAATTATGCTATTGAATGAATGAGGTGTGAATGTGGAAGGCAACACCCCCAGACAGCTGCAACCCTCGGAGAGGGGATGGGAGCCAGACCAGATCAGTAGAACAGGTCAGCCACTGACTCACTACTCGCCTTCTCAGCCTCCCACCCCCCGCTCACCTTCTCAACCCCCTTCCCCACCGCCAGCTCACCTGCCCACCCACCAATTCCTGCCCGCTCACCTCCTCAGTCCCCCAGCTCACCTCAGCTCTCCCCTCCCCAGCTCGCATACTCATCCCCTGCCACTGCCTGCCTGCTCTCCTCCTCAGCCTCCCACCCCCCTGGCCAGGGATGAGCTACCAAAATCTTAACAACCAGTTCCCTCCTCACCCCAGGGGGTTGTGTCCCCCCGGGACTCCTGCGCCTATCCAACCCCCTGCGTTCCTTTTATGCCCCCCCTCTGGACCCCACCCCATCCACTGCCCTTCCCTGTCCTCTGACTGCCCCCTGTCACCCCATCCAACCCCTCCTCATTCCTGATGGCCCCCCTGGGACCCTTGCCCCATTCAACCACCCCTTCTCCCTGTCCCCTGACCACCTCTGGAACCCCTGCCCCTGATGGTTCGCGCGGGACGCCTGGGAGGACTGAGAAGCAAATGGCGCCTTCACACTAAGGCCCAGGGTGGCAGAGGGGAGGTAGGTGAGCTGGGGTGGGGAGCGGTTCCCCTGTGCACCCCCCGGGTTACCTGCTGTGGTGCGGGCGGCCCCCCTGACCCAGCTCACTTTGTCTCTGTCTCCACCTTCCTGGGCCTGAGCGCGAAGCTGCCACACCGCTTCTCTTCCCTCCGAGGCTTCCTGCGCGAACAGCTGATTCACGGAAGCGGGGTGGGACATTCAGGGGAGTAGGTGGAGCGGAGGTGAGCTGGGGTCAGCCGCTGGCTCACCTGTCCCCCCGCCACTGCCCACCTCCTCAGCCCCCTCCCACCCACTATTGTGTCATACAGGAGGCCTGTAATATGCAGGGGTCAGATTAGATGCTCTAATGGTCTCTTCTAGCAATAAAGTCGACTAATTTCTAAAAAACTGAGTGTAGCATTGGGAGCAGCAGCGTCTGATGTTTTACTGTCTAGCTGGCTTGCTTCCTAGAACGAATGCTCCTTGAGTGGGGTGATCCACAGGGAGTAGCTCAAACCTCCAAAGTGCCTGGCCAGGGGCAGGACATTAGCCCAGCAAGGGAGGGGTGTGGCAGTGACATCACAAAGGCCTTTTGCAGGGGCTCAGACTATTGGCCAAAGGTGGTGGGGAGGTGGTGACCTCACAGAGAGATGCTGACATCAGCCAGGCAGGACAGGGGCGAGGGGCCAGGGAAACCTCAGAGACCCTGTGGCTTTGCTTCAGCAAGTCTCCCTCTCCAGGTCTCTCTTTGAGGACTGGGGGAGTATTGGGGTTCACGTACCTGAGCGCCAGGAGGAACCTCTTTCGAGTTTTCTCCTTCCTTTTAGTGATTTTACTAGAAAACAGATGTCCCTGTTTAGAGGGTTAGAGCCTCCTCGAGGTTTGAAACTGTTCGGTCTGATCATTCTGGTGAGAGTTGAATTCTAGGCATGGAAAAAACAAGCTTAAGGAGGCAGAATTTTATTGTGTACCTGGGATTTTGTCCCTTAGATTCACTGGGGACATTGGGGTTTGTCCTTTGTTTCACCTTTTCGTCCATCCCTCCCTCCCTCCTTTCTCTTCGTTTCTTGCTTCTTTTATCCTTTCTTCTGTTCCCCTCCCAAAACAAGGAGAGGGCTGTGTGTGTGTGTGTGTGTTGCGGGGCAGTGACCTGGGCCATCCTTTGGGCTCCTGGTGAGAACTCTCAGCCTCCCATCCTCAGTTTCTACCCTGATTGGCTGAGCAGGGGGTTATTGCCAGAGAGGAGACTCAGGTCCTGTTGTTCTTTTTTAAGACCAAGTAAATAAGTCATAAGCAGTTGTATCTTTGATGAATTTTGCTGCTTCTCTGCACTAATTGTCTCTGAGCAGTCCATGATTCTCTCTAACATTCCAGTTCTCCTAAAATACTGGCTGAATACTTACTGTGCACTGTTGCTGGTCTGGAGCTCATCTGAGAGCACTTTACTCAGATCATTCAATGTAGGAAATTTAAGATCCGATGCTTAGTTTGAAAATCAGGGCTCTTGGGTCTTATTCCCAACTCTGCCACTGATTATGCGACGAGAGACAAGTCAATTATCCTTTCTCAGCCTTATCTTCTCCCTCTTTCAAGTAGGGATAATAATGATCCGCTCCTACCTACCTCACGGTGGGTGGAGATAGGGCCAACTCTAGGTTTTTTGCTGTCCCAAGCAAAAAAAAATATTGGCTGCCCCCACCCCAGTCCGGGGCTCCTCTCTGAATCTCCCTGCTGCCCCAGCCCTGGGCTCTGCCCCCTCCACCCACACCCCCTGCTGCCCCAGTTCTGGGCCTCCCCCCCCAACCTGTACCCCCCTGCTGTCAGCCCTGGGCTCTCTCCCACACACCCGCACCCCATGCCATCCCAGCCCTGGGCTCTCCCCCACACACACCAGCACCCTCTGCCACCCCAGCCTTGGGATCTTCCCCACACATGCACCCCGTGCTGCCCCAGCTCTGGGCTCCCCCTGCCCACTTGCACCTTCCTTCCACCCCAGCCCTGGGTCACTGGTAACTTGCTCCCAGAGTGGGTCATTCAGCAGGAATTTTGGATGTGCACAGAGCACAGACAGGATAGGTTCCCATATGGTTACAGAACTGCAGTAACATAGAACAATTTCCAGCTTGTGTGATTAAAGGATATCTGGATGCATATTATAAGACTGTCCTACAGAAATGAGGAAACGTTGAGGTGCCTTTATTATTCTTATGTTCCATTCTTTGTTTCTATGGGCAATTTGCCAATGCAATATCACTGTCTTCCTTTTAAACAAATAAAACTATAAAACAAACAAACAAAGGCAATGGCTGTTGAAAATAGCAATTCCAGTCCTAAAAACCACTGGGAAGCATTTCTTGCTCAAGTTTATCCAACTTTTTCTACAGCAAATTACAGTGAATCAGTATATTTGATTTTGGAGAAATGAAGTAACAGCTGCCCAAATTGAGCTTCAGCACTCCTGAATTTTGAGGGTGTTCAAATCTGGAAGGCAGGTGCTAGATTCCCTTTCTGAATATTAGCTAAATCTGGAAAGGAAAAGTCAATTTCTGCTTCGATGGCTCAGAAGTGGAAATCCTCTACGTGCCTGGTACTGTATCTAAAGCTGCCCAGGTCCAGTAGAGCCTCTCCTCCCTTACTCTTAAATTCTAGTGGGATCCACGTACCTCCCTTGCTAGGATTCAGATAAAGAGGGGAACTGTCCATTTAGTCCACCCAATTCCTTCCTTGGGGGCTGCAAGGTGAGGTCACACCAGTATCTCTAATCCAGTCTGGGGATGTCTTCTGAAGGGGATATCTAAGGCAAAGCCTTCTACAACTTGGGCACACTCGTTCCCCATTCACAGTGCCACCCTGCTCTAGCAGTGAGCTCTCCATTGACAGCAAGCTGCAGCTTGAGGTTTCAGCTACCGTACTCCCTCGCCCTGCCTTTCCTGTTGATAGCGGCCAAGGGAATGCTGAGAAATGTAGTTTTTTCCCTGCTCCAGAGCTGGCTCTATAGGCAGGGAGCTAACCAAGGAACTACAGCTCCCAGGGCCCCCTGTTGGTTCTCAGCGCCCAGGCTGGATCCCTGCTGGCTGCCGCCCCTGCAAATGGGCTGCTCCAAGAACCTGCTTGCTTTGCTGGTGCCTAAAGTCGCCCCTGCCTCCACCCATCCTGCACCCCCACCCTGTGCCCCAGCCTGGAGCCTGCACCCAGCACCCAAACTCCATTCCAGAGCCCAACCTCTCAACCATCCCACACCCCAAACCCCTGCCCCAACCCAGGGCCTGCACCCCAGACCTCCTCGCCCGACCCAAACTCCCTTGCAGAGCCTGAGGCAGGTGAGGGGCAGACTTCGTCGGGGGGGGAGGGCTCTGTGCAGTAATATAGTGACTCCTTGGGTCTTTGAATGAGGCTTTATACTTGGGGTGGGGGGGTGAGGAGGCAAGCAGTGAGTCGGTGGATGGAGAGGGGCAAATCTCCCAGATTCAAAATCTGTGACTGTGTCTGTTGGTCCTTCTAGCTGCTTTTCTCTGGGCTGGGGGATGTTCCCACAGGAAGGTGTTTGCTTCTTATCCCCGAGGCCATCAGTATGTCTGCTCTTCTCTAGTCAGCCCACTTGCCAAGCTTGATTGTCCTTGGTTGGGCTGCCAGCCCCTCTCCAAGGATTGCAGCTGTCTGGAGGTACTGCCCTCCACGCCTTCCTCAGTCACACCTCATTCATGCAACAGGGCAGTTGATTACCAAGTGGGGGGGAGATCTTATTCTACTTCTAGCAAAAAGACACTTTTCTTTTACCTTAATTACACTACCTTAGGGGCCCGCTATAACATATTACCAAGGTTCAATACAAAGTCATATACAAGTTATACAAAAATGCATAATGCAGAGATTTATCTACAACCGCATTGATTGACTGCATTGATTGACTGTGCAGTAATATAGTGACCCCTGGTCTTTGAATGAGGCTTCATACTTGCCTCATTAATGCAGAGAAGCAGCAAAATCCATCAAACATATAAGTGGTTATGACTTATTTACTTGGTCTTAAAAAAGAGAACAAAAAGGCCTTGAGTCTCCTCCCTGTCATTAACCCCCTGCTCAGACAATCAGGATAGAGACTGAGGAGGGGAGGCTGAGGGGTCTCACCAGAGAGCTCAAAGGATGGCCCAGGTCACTGGCGGGGATCACTGCCCCAGCACTACTGCAGCTCCACAGTTTGGGGTGGACCTCCCACAGTGAGAGCTGCTGAGCACTCCCCCGCAACACACACACACACACACACACTCACACACACACACCCTCTCCTGGTGTTAGGAGGGGAACAGGAGAAAGGAGAAAAGAAGCAAGAGAGGAAGAGAAAGGAGGGATGGATGGAGGAAAAGGTGAAACAAAAAGGACAAACCCTAATGTCCCCAGAGATTCTAAGGGACAAGATCCCAGGTTTGGAATAAAATTCTGCCTCCTTAAGATCAATTTTTCCATGAATTCAACTGTCACCAGATGGATCAGACTGAACAGTTTCAAACCTCGAGGAGGCTCTTACCTTCTAAATAGGGTCGGCTGTTTTCAAGTAAAATCACTAAAAGGGAAGGAGAAAACTCGAAAGAGGTTCCTCCTGGCGCTCAGGTACGTGAACCCCAATATTCCCCCAGTCCTCAAAGAGAGACCTGGAGAAGGAGACTTGCTGAAGCAAAGCCACAGGGTCTCTGAGGTTTCCCTGGCCCCTCGCCCCTGTCCTGCCTGGCTGATGTCAGCATCTCTCTGTGAGGTCACCACCTCCCCACCGCCTTTGGCCAATAGTCTGAGGTCCTACAAAAGGCCTTTGTGATGTCACTGCCACACCCCTCCCTTGCTGGGCTAATGTCCTGCCCCTGGCCAGGCACTTTGGAGGTTTGAGCTACTCCCTGTGGATCACCCCACTCAAGGAGCATTCGTTCTAGGAAGCAAGCCGGCTAGACAGGAAAACATCAGATGCTGCTGCTCCCAATGCTACACTCAGTTCTAAAGAAATTAGTCGACTTTATGGCCAGAAGAGACCATTAGAGCATCTAATCTGACACCTGCATATCACAGGCCTCCTGTATGACACACTAGCTACTTTTCGGGTAAATACATTCAAGAAAGGCCTCTAGTCTTCATGAAATGACGTCACGAGACGGAGAATCCACCACTTTCCTTGGTAGCTTGTTCCTGTGGAGAATCATCCTCGCTGTTGAATATTTGTGCATTAATTGTAATATGAATTTGTCTCTTTTCACCTTCCAGCCATTCGGTTTTTTTATGTCTTTCTCTGCTACATTAAAGAGCCCTTTAATAGCCAATCTTTTCTCTCCAGTAAGGCACTTCAACATTTCAATGAAGTCTCCTTTCAATCTTCTTTTGAGAAGCTAAACAGGTTGAGCTCTTTCAATACCTCACTAGAAGGCATTTTTCTCCAGCCCTCAGAACATTTGGTGGCTCTTTGTTGCCTCAACTCCAATTTCACACCATCTTTTTCAAATGAGGACACCAAAACTGGAGGCAGTATTCCAGTATCAGTCTGACTGATACCATGTCACCTCCTGCGACGTTCTTGACATAATCTGTAACTGTATAGATCACCGTTGCCACCACTGTTCTATATTTGCAGCCAATATTGTTTAAAGGTGGTCACATAAAGGGTCTATGGAGAGGTTATGATTGGCTGATTATAATTATGCTATCTCTAGATATGTATCATTTTTGTAGTTGACATTATGAATATTGGCTCTATGCTGCCTGTATTTCAAACTTGTGCTATGCTTCTGGGGAACACACCAGCCAGAGAAATTGGTGTCAGCTCTGCCTAGCCTGCTTGATGGCCCATTAAGGACCATCAGCTACACAATTGACCCATTTAGCGAAGGCAGATATGCCTTGTGGCTCAGCAAGGTGTGCAGGGACCTGCCTATGGACAGAAATCTAAGGTTTTTCGATGTCACGTGCTGGATAGAGTGTCCTTGGGACAAAGAAAGCAAAGACCACACGGCAAGAGACTATAAAAGACTGACGCCTCATCTCCATCTTGTCTTCAGTCCTGCTTCCTACCTCTGGAGGGACTTTGCTACAAACTGAAGCTCTGTACAAAGGACTGAATGGCCCATCCCAGTTGTGGATGTACTCCAGAGACTTGATTTGAACCTGTAGTTTATTCCATCACTGCTACAAGCCTGAACCAAGAACAAATTACAGCATGGTTTTACAAAAGGTAGATCGTGCCAAACCAACCTGATCTCCTTCTTTGAGAAAGTAACAGATTTTTTAGACAAGGGAAATGCGGTTCTATCTAATATATCTTGATTTCAGTAAGGTGTTTGATACGGTACCGCATGGGGAATTACTGGTTAAATTGGAAAAGATGGGTATCGAAATGAAAATCCAGAGGTGGATAAGGAGCTGGTTAAAGGGGAGACTGCAGAGGGTCGTATTGAAGGGTGAACTGTCGGGTTGGAGGGGGGTTACCAGTGGAGTTCCTCAAGGTTCGGTTTTGGGTCCGATTTTATTCAATCTATTTATTGCTGACCTCGGAACCAAAGTAGGAGTGGGCTGATAAAGTTTGCGGATGACACAAAGTTGGGAGGTATTGCCAATTCGGAAAAGGATCGGGATATCCTCCAGGGAGATTTGGATGACCTTGTAAACTGGAGTATTAGTAACAGGATGAAATTCAATAGTGAGAAGTGTAAGGTTATGCATTTAGGGATGACTAACAAGAACTTTAGTTATAAGCTGGGGACGCACCAGTTGGAAGTAACGGAGGAGGAGAAGGACCTAGGAGTCCTGGTTGATCGTAGGATGACTATGAGTAGGCAATGTGATGTGGCCGTTAAAAAAGCTAATGCGGTCTTGGGATGCATTAGGCGAGGTATTTCTAGTAGAGATAAGGAGGTGCTAGTCCCATTATATAAGGCGTTGGTGAGACCTCATTTGGAGTATTGTGTGCAGTTTTGGTCTCCCATGTTTAAGAAGGATGAATTCAAACTGGAACGGGTACAAAGAAGGGCCACTAGAATGATCCGAGGAATGGAAAGCCTGTCGTACAAAAGGAGACTTGAGGAGGTCGGTTGATTTTCCTTAACCAAAAGAAGGATAAGAGGAGATATGATTGCACTCTTTAAATATATCAGAGGGATAAATACCAGGGAAGGAGAGGAATTAATTCAACTCAGTGCTAATGTGGACACGAGGACAAACGGATATAAATTGTCAGTCAGGAAATTTAGGCTTGAAATTAGATGAAGGTTTCTAACCATGAGAGGAGTGCAATTCTGGAACAGCCTGCCGAAGGAAACAGTGGGGGCGAAGGACCTCCATGACTTTAAGATTAAGCTAGATAAGTTTATGGAGGAGATGGTATGATAGGATAATGGGCTTAGTCAATAGGTCAATTAAGTGACACGCTGGTAATTAGTACAATGGGTCAATGATAGGATATTGTTAGCCTTTTTCCAGAGGGTATGGCTGGAGAGTCTTGGCCGCATGCTCGGGGTTGAGCTGACCGCCATATTTGGGGTTGGGAAGGAATTTTCCTCCAGGGTAGATTGGCAGTGGCCCTGGAGGTTTTTCGCCTTCCTCCGAAGCATGGGGCAGGGGTCGCTTGCTTAAGGAGTGGGTAGATCGGCTTCTGTGGCCTGCATCTTGCAGGAGGTCAGACTAGATGATCATAATGGTCCCTTCTGATCTTGAATTCTATGATTCTATGATTCTATGAACTTTGCCAAAGTACAAGTCTTGCCCAGGGCACCATTTCCTCTAACGCTGGTCCTTGGTAACATTTCTTGATGGGAGGGGGGAGAGGAGAGAAATGAGGCGTTTTCTCTCTGTTTCTTTCCTCTCCATTTTCTGCTCCTTCCTTCAATTCCAGAAACCTCCCTTGTGTTTCAGACTGTGCAGTGACACCCTCCCCACCCCAGGACTATGGAGCCTTTGGAGCAGAAAGATCCTAGGAGCTAAGGATGAAGCCAGGGGTGAGTAGCTGGCAGGAAGGAGTCCTAGCAACTCTCCTGGGAGTGCAGGGGAGGAATGACTCTACATTCTCCCCATGGGGCTCTGGGGAGCAGGGAGGGTTGTGTGATAAATTCCATCCAACATTCCCCTTTGATCCAAGCCGAGAGACATCTCAGCTATGCACGATCCCCTTGGCAGCACCAAACAAGGGATGTTTTCCACTGCCCAGGAGACCCAGCCAGGGACTGATGTGCTGGAGATATGTTGGGAAAAGGGACTGTCTGAATTGCCAAAGCAGGAAGCCAACAATCTACAGCAAAATCATTAACCACAAACACACTCTAACCATGCTCCAGCCAGAAGGGAAATGGGCAGGAATTCTTGCTGTTCAGCCATGGCCACACATCCAGAGCTGCACAGCAGTGAGGGTGCTGGGCAAGCTGGTCTGAGCGAACAATTGGAAATGATCCTTCAGTGAGAACAGAACCAGAGTGTAGACAGGCCCCAGTGTTAAGTGGTTGAGGCTGAGGCTTTAGGAAGCTGGCCTACAATACCATAGGGATCTTTCTGTGGAGGTTTGATTCTTGCCAGCTAGGGGAAGCTGGTGTGTGGTGTCTTTGTGGCTGCACTTTCAGTGATGCAGGTTTCTCTATCCCATTGTTCCAGGGTCATCCTACTAGATTGCCAGCTGCTTTTCAGCTGCAGTGTGGAGACTGTTTGTGTGTGGGGAGAGACAGTGTGTGTGTGTGTTGGGGAAGAGTGAGTGTGTTGAGGTAGGTAGGAGCGGATCATTATTATCCCTACTTGAAAGAGGGAGACGCTCAGGCTGAGAAAGGAGAATTGACTTGTCTTAGGTCACACAGCCAGTCAATGGCTGAATTGGGAATAGGACCCCAGAGCCCTGATTTTCATATTAACCATCAGATCTTGAATTTCATACATTGAATGACCTCAACAAAGTGCTCTCAGATGAGCTGCAGACCAACAAGTATGCACAGTAATTATTCAGCCAGTGTTTTAGGAGAACTGCAATGTTAGAGAGAATCATGAACTGCTCAGAGACAATTAATGCAGAGAAGCAGCAAAATCCATCAAACATATAAGTGGTTATGACTTATTTACTTGGTCTTAAAAGAGAACAAAAAGGCCTTGAGTCTCCTCCCTGTCATTAACCTCCTGCTCCGCCAATCAGGGTAGAGACTGAGGATGGGAGGCTGAGGGGTCTCACCAGAAAGCTCAAAGGATGGCCCAGGTCACTGGCGGGGATCACTGCCCCAGCACTCCTGCAGCTCCACAGTTTTGGGTGGACCTCCCACAGTGAGAGCTGCCGAGCACTCCCCCGCAACACACACACACACACACACACACACCCTCTCCTGGTGGGGTCGGGCAGGGCAGCGTCTGTGGTTTACATTCTGCATTGCCTGGTGCTGAGCCATTGCACAATCCCCAGTCACGCCGCACAGCACACCTCAAGAGGCGGTGGGGGGCCAAGCAGATGATCCAGCACGAGGGGGGAGAGGAAATGTGGCTGGGGGGAGGAAAGGTCTTGGGGGGGTGCAGAGCAGGGGTGACCCCAGAAACCTGCAGCAAAGGGATGGACAGGTGGGCTGGGTGGATAGAGGAGGCAGTGAGCCTAAAAGGGGAGTGGGGTCTAATGGTCAGAGCAGGGTGGGGGTTGTGTTCTATCCCTAGCTCTGGGAGCTGAGTGGGGTCTAGAGGTGAGAGCGGGGGACTGGGAGCCAGGACTCCTGGGTTCCATAGTGGCAACTGTTTTTCCTGTGTCTCCTCCCTAGAGATCCCTGCCCAGCCCCTAGCAGAATCTGACTGGGGAGGGGTTGCCCTGCCACTCCAGACTCGTGATTAGAACCCCTCCTCCCACGGGCTCTGCCATCACGGAATCTCCCTCCCACGTCAGAAAGTAGGAGCCCTTCCCCACATGAGGAGGAAGCTAGTGAGTTTCTTGGGGGTCTCTGGCAGAGGTGACAGCACCCACCAGACACCCACTGAGGGCTGCAAGGAGACCCCCCTACACACCCCCTGCTACGAGGGGCTGCGGGGTGCCCAGCCAGG
The DNA here is from genome assembly GCF_016161935.1 of Mauremys reevesii. Taxonomy (NCBI): domain Eukaryota; kingdom Metazoa; phylum Chordata; order Testudines; family Geoemydidae; genus Mauremys; species Mauremys reevesii. Next base: position 80,883 of record NW_024100910.1, read on the forward strand.
GTCAGGAGGTGAGATGGGGTCGCAGTGGCAGGAAGGGGGCAGAGCTGGGGGTGGTGCCAGGTCGTTGCTGGCTACACAGGGAAAAACCACACTGCTCCATTACCTATTTCCCAAGGTTATGGCTGAATACAGGGTTTGGAATGACTTCAGGGAAATATTTTGTTTCCAAACAGACTCCATATACCAAATGATGGTGCTAATATGCTCCCCCTGAACCCTCCCCCATGACTCCAGGATCCCAGCATCTTCCTAATTTGTAGGGTAGTTCTCCTCCCAGGCTCGTGCGAAGGCGGGAAGCACCACCAGCCCCATTTCCTGCATGGGAGAACTGAGGCCCAGAGAGGCTGAGTGATGTGCCCAAGGACACTCAGAAGTCTGTGGCAGAGCAAAGCATGTTTATGCCTCCCCCGTCCCGGGTCTGGCCTGCTCCTGGGTCACTGGGTGGTGCAGGGGCGGGAGCTTGGGGGAAGGGGCAATGTGAGGGCAGAGGAGGGGTGTATTGGGGAGGGGCAGTGCGGAGTGGGGATTCGGGAAGGGGCAGAGTGAGGGTGGGGCATTGGAGGAAGGGACAGGTGATGTGAGGCAGGGACCTCGGGGCCGGGGCCGCGTGCGGCCAGGACCTCCGGGGCTGGGTTTGGGCTTGGGGTACGGGGGGGCGCGTGGGGGGGCTCGGGGATGAGGAGGGTTAATTCAGTTCAGTGGCAGCTTTGTCTGTGGGTGACACTGTTACTGCAGGGGGTGTTCAAAGCCGGGCTCGCCCGAGGGAGGAGGAAGGGGGGGATGGCTGGGGAGGGGCAGCGGGAGTGAGGGGCGCTGACCAGTAGCCGGGTACAAGGCTCCTCAGACACGCACAGAAACCAGCTCACCCCGGGGGGGGGGGTTAAAGCCCCAGCAAACAAGGGGCGCTGGGACCATCCCCGCGGTGCAGACACAGGTGTAAAGTCACCGGACGGAGACAGACCCGGCACTCACCTGCCCCGCACAGACCTGCCCCCCCCCGCCAGGTTTGGGGGGCGGGAGCTTCGGCGGCCCCGGTCCTCGCCCCTCCCCCCGCCCCGCTCAGCTGCTCTGTGCAGGGGGCGAAGCAGCGCGGCACGTTCCTACGGGGGCAGGTCAATACACTGCACGGGGGTGGGGGGGAGAGGTGTCAGGTTGACCCAGGGACCCGCCCTTCCCTGGGCTCGAGAGGACGGGGCGCCCGGGGCAGGCTGGGAGTTGTAGTTCCTGGCTCTTCTCAGAGCGGCAGGGACGGCCTGGTGGCTCAGACAACGCGCCCCCTCCCAGTGCACACTGGGTAGTGTAGTTCTCCCTCTGGCAGGCGGCCTCTAGTGGAGGAGGGGCCCTATCCCGTCACTTCGCCGCGCCCCTCCCCGCTCCCTGATTGGCGGAGAGAGCGCGGGACAGAGACTCGGCGCGAGGGGTAATGCCCCGCTTCCCTCGCCCCGAGGCTTCGCCGCCCCCACCCCGCCCCGCCCCGGGCGCGCTGCGGCCGTTGGGATTCGAATCCCGCTCGCGGCCAGGGGCGGCCCCAGCCCCGGGGAGCCGCGGGGGGTTGCGCGGCTCAGTCCCCGCGGGCGGCACCAGTGGGACTCCCGCCCCGGCGCTGCTGGGGGGCTCGAAGCGGGGGGGCGCGGGGGCAGCCGGCGGCCGGGGCGGGGCAGGTCCGAGGAGCGCTGAGGCGGGACGGTGAGTGGCGGCTCCGCACGGGCTGGGGGCTCAGACCCCCAGTGCCAGGCGTCAGGCCCAGCCCCTGCCGCGCCCCTGCCCCGGGAGCCGGGCTGGGGCGGGGGGGTCATAGGGCAGAGGCAGCGCGGAGTGAAAGGGCTTCACACACACCCCCCCCGCGGGGTCTGGGGGGCAGCAGCAGGTGGGGCAGGGGCTGAGCTGCCGGGGAGCAGCCCCACGAGCGGCGGCCTGGGGCCGCGGGGCCGGGCGAGGTCCCGTCCCATGTGCGCAGGGACCGAGGGGCAGAGTCAAGCTGTGCGTTGTCCGGCAGTTCCGGGGCTGCAGCCTCTTCGCGCCCACGGGCACTTTGTGACCCTCAGAGCAGCCCCAGATCTGCCGTGGCCCCTCCCCGAGGCCCTGCCCTGCTCACGCCGGCCCCCTCCCTCCCCCACCCTCACTCACTGTCACCAGGCCGGGGGGGGGGGGCAGGCTCTGGGCTGGGTTAACATGGGGGCAAATAAAATCAGGACATGTCCCTATGGGGAGTGGGTTTCAGTTGTTGCTAAAGGTGGGGGAAGCCCTCAGTCTCTGTCTGATTGTGTGTGTCTCTCTCTCCTCAGGAGATTGGCGTTGAGTTTCCTGGGTGAGACGCTGCTGATTCAGAAAAGGATTAGACATTTATATGGACCATATCATCCAAACTTCGCTGGTATACAAAATGTAGAAGGGATATAAATCCTTATGCTTCAGGATATAAGCCTACGACCAACTGATAGGGGTCAGGAAGAAACTTCTCCTATGGGCAGGTTAATCCATAATTGTTTGATATTGTGTTTCTCAGACTTTCCTCTGAGGCAGCTGGGCCTGTGACTTGCCCTGAAAACTAGATCATTGGTGGGCCTTTATATTATGGGGCTGATCATTTTTTTGTTTTATGGTAGTGTTTAGATGTGCCAACCAAAATTCAGGTTCCCATTACAAAAACATAGTAAGAGATTGTCCCGTGCCTCAAATACAATCTAAACAAATAGACAAGATAGGCAAACAGTAGGATAAAGTATTATTAACCTCCATTTATAGATGGGGAACTGAGGCAGAGATGAAGGACCAGTGTTTCAAAGATATTTAGGTGCTTAAGATGCAAACAGATGCTTAAAGGTGCTTTTGAAAATTGCACCAGCAGATTAGGTGCATAACACCCACTGATTTCAATAGGAGTTAGGCGCCAAACCTAACTTAAGCACGACTGGTCTATTTCCCATTCCAATTTTCACCAAAACCAATACGGTTCTGCTCACTGATGCCTAGAATATTCCTGGAATTTTGGAATTGCTTGGATGTGGTGTTCACAAGTTCATGTTACAAGCAGAGAAATGCTATCAAGTAGGGTGAAGAACTCACATTACCCAGTAAACAAGTTTTCAAATGTTTTCCTCATACAGATCACTTCTTCAGATAAAGAATATTTCTTCTCCCAACCCGCCCTGCCTCACACCTACAGTACCCCACAGCAACAAGAGAGCTTAGTGACATGAAAAGGTAATTTTAGGACAGGATTAAGGGCATGGGTGCAAACCAAGTGGTTTAAAAGTGGTGGGTGCAGTCAGTCATTACATGATGATGTACACAGTCTGTGACATCACACTCCATTGCCAATGAAACAATAGTGACATCTCGTGCAGAGAAGTGTAAACAAGAAGCAGGCAGCATTATCTTCTGCAGATATAAACAACTTCTTTGTCTGAGTGATTGGCTGAATAAGATATTATATTACGCACATAACATCACAGGCCATAGGTGGTCAAAACACCTGACTTTATGGTCACCGCTGTGGGGATGGCACTTCCATATCACTGCTACCTGATGGCCATAGATGGTCAGACCTTTTGGGATTTTTCCTTATATGCATATTCAGAGCCACAAGTAACAGGTGACCCATATCAGGCGAGTAGTATAGAGATTGTGTGACACACCAGCCAGCCTCTGCCTATAAAAAGGCTGGAGCTGCCAGCAGGGCCAGCTTTAGGCCAATTCAACCAATTCCCCTGAATCGGGCCCCGCCCCTAGAGGGCCCTGTGCCCAAGCCCCAGTACAGTGTACTGGCAAGAGCCGGTGCGCTGTACCGGGGTGGCCCGGCTGTAGGGATATTAAAGAAGGTTTATATTAAACATGGTTTATAAAAGAAATGATTTATTAATTTATTGTTAAATAATACTTTATAATGTAAGGTTTATGTTAGAAGTAAATTTGTGATTCCCAACATTTAGCCTCTAACCTGCAAGCCACCAGCTGTATCTGTGTGAAGCCTGCTCAAAGAGATACTTGGTATAAAACTTGTTAAGCTCAAAGAAATACTTTGTATAAAACTTGTTAAACATTAATTATCTCTAAGTAAGCCAAAACAGTAGCTGTTATAGTGTATAAATAGAGATCCCCACCCTCTGTAAGTTTTCATCTCACTTTATCTTTGCTTGTTAAAAGACAGGGAGGGTCACATAAATTGGTAACACCCTAAAGGTAAAAAGACAGTGAACTAGATGTAATTAAGATAGAGAATGTATGTGAATGCATGCCTAGTTTAAACAATGAATGAATGGTTAGGAAGTTACCAGCCTGAAGAATTCAGTGTCGGCTGAAGAAGGTGTCAAGTGGGATCAACCAGATGACCCCACTACCTCAAAGGAAGGAAAACAAGCATCTGACAGAATGGAGCCAGCCACCTGCTGATTGATTTAGCAACAGCAAAATGAAGCAACTCTCATGGACTGACATAGGAATAAATTCCTATCAAACTGGACTCTAAAGACTGAGGACTTTGAGGGCTTGGCTACACTTACAAATTTGCAGCGCTGCAGCAGGGTGTGAAAACACACCCTCTCCAGCGCTGCAAATTGTGGCGCTGCAAAGCGCCAGTGTGGTCAAAGCCCCAGCGCTGGGAGCGCGGCTCCCAGCGCTGTCCGTTATTCCCCACAGGGAGGTGGAGTATGGACAGCGCAGGGAGAGCTTTCTCCCAGCACTGGTGCTTTGACTACACTTAGCGCTTCAAAGCGCTGCCGCGGCAGCACTACCACAGCAGCGCTTTGAAGTGCTAAGTTTAGCCACAGCCTGAGTCTATGGTTCTGCTGCCAGCCTCCAGGAGCATCAAATGCATCTGACACAGACTTGGCTCCATCCTCATGACCAAGATACCTGGCCAGTAACTTGGCATGAGCAATGTCTAGGCTGGTAACTATAACATCTGTACAGAACCTGAATGAATGATTGTGTGAATGAATATATATGTGTGTGTGTGAGTGTGTGTGTGTGTGTGTGTGTGTGTGTGTGTGTGTGTGTATAAGGAATAAGTAGTGATAGAAATAAGTAGTAAAACAACGTTGTTTACTGTTGACTTTTGTTTTGTTATGGTATTTACAATAAATGTGGCATCTTTGCCTTATCCCTCTTAATTAGATCCTGTTGGTTTTTATTATATTGGTATAACACGGCTTCCCCCGGGCGGGGGGTATTTAAAGGGCCTGGGGAGCTCTGGGGAAGTGGTGCAGCTTTGGCGGCTATTTAAAGGGCTGGGGCGGTAGAAGCAGGGGAGCCCTGGGCCCTTTAAATAGCCCCTGAGCCCGGGCTGCTGCTGCTACCCTGGTGGGGGAGGGAGGAAGAGGGGGCAACCACCGTACAGGGTGGGCTGCACCCCCTGTCCGCAGCCAGCCCCTGTCCGCAGCCAGCCCCTGCCTGCACCAGCCCTGCCTGACCGGCCCGTCTCCAGCCAGCCCCGCACTCCCTGCCCTCAGCCAGCCTGTCTCCTGCCCGCCCCTGCCGCACACCCTGTCCTGCCCGCACCAGCCCTGCACCCGTTGCCCTGCCTGCAGCCAGACCCTACCTCCAGTCAGCCCCATGTCCACTGATGCCCTGCAGTTCCCAGGGCAGTAACCCTGCACACCTGCTTCAGTGAGGGGAGCAGGGAGCAGCTGGGACCCACACATGTGGGTGACCAGACGGCAAGTGTGAAAAATCAGGACAGGGCGTGGGGCGTAATAGGAGCCTATATAAGAAAAAGCCCCAAATATCGGGACTGTCCCTATAAAATGGGGACATCTGGTCACCTTAGCTGGAACATTTTTACAGTTCTTGGTAATAGCAACACAATAGTTACAAAAATTACCATTAGCGATAACAACAAATTCATTGCAAGGGTCCACCTACAATCATTTTTGTCATCATGCCACACCTTTGTCTCAATACCATTGGGGTTTGCGCCTTTTAGGGTTAACCCGTGCATAGGCGGCAGGTTATATACACCTGCGGTGCCCGGGCTCCAGGAATATTCAGGGGCCGGGTGCTCTGCTCCAGCAATATTTGGAGCTGGGTCTCTCCCCCGGCCCTGCCTGGATCGGGCCCCGGCCCTTACCCTGAGCCTCTCCAAAGCCCCAAACCCTCTGCCCCAGACAGATTTCCAAACAGTCACTAAATTGGTATGTAACTAGCTCACAAAACTAGGGAGGGGGGGTTGGGAAAATTCAGGGGGGTGTAGGGAAATCACTGACGGAACCACTGGATTCCCTGACATCTCCAGTTCGCTACCAGGCAGTTCTTGCCATTGGACATCTGAGGTAGGCTATTTTCTGCCATATTTCCTGGCACTGTGATGCCTTCTTATTTGTTAATTCATGAAAGTCAGGTTGGGAGCAGTCTAATGCCTGCAGGGTTTGGCTCACCAGGGCCGCCTGGGGAGCAAATGGGGCAATTTGCCCCAGGTCCCGGCCCTGCAGGCCCCCACGAGAGTTTTTTCAGGGCCCCTGGAGTGGGGTCCTTCACTCCAGGGGCCCTGGAAAACTCTCACGGGGGTCCAGTCTTCGGCAGCAATTCGGCGGGGGAACTTTCGCCCGGGACCCACCGCCGAAGTGCTGGGCCTTCGCGGCAATTCCCGTGCCGAAGACCCCAGGCCCCTGAATCCTCTGGGTGGCCCTGTGGCTCACATGCTGCTCACCAGCAGGACTTCAGTTCTTAAGGATTTGAATGTGTCCATTTGGGGGTTTGTGCTCGAAAGACACAAGATTGGAGGTTGTGGAGCATGCAGTACAATGGAGCAGAGTTCAGATGGGGAGGGAGGTGTCTGGCTAGCTGGCAGGGGGGAGAAAGCTTGTGGGTTTCTCTAAAAGGAGATTTGAAGTTTTAGCTTTACTTCTAGAGGAGCCAATACTTAATAGAGGTGCAAAGTGAAGGGTTGTTTGCACTTGGGGTTCTAGATTGGGACAATCTCTAGTCATTGGACCCATTTCTTTTACTTGGAGGTGGTACTGAGTCTAATACATGACTTTTCTCTCTATCTTTCTTCTGCCAGCAAGCTCAAACCATCTCTGACCGTGGAGGAAAACTGTGAGCTCCTTGGTCAGTGCTTCAAAAGTTTATTTCCCCTTCCTCCCTTGGAGAAGATGAAAGAGGAAGACGGGACAGCAAAGGATGCTCTGCATATACAAGTACGTGACAACAGTTCTCCTCCGGCACCATCCACTGTATTTCTGCCCAGCAGGCACTGGGTGATGGCAGTCACACATGGCCTCTCTGGCAAGGTTATGGTTAGCTTTCCCCAGCCCACACACACAAATGATCTGTGCTGAGCCTCACTCCTTCTTTTCTGGTTTCAGTCACTCTACATGAGGTCCTTGGAAGCCCTTGGCAAGCTAGTGGTTGTTATATCCTTGGGGGCAGCCGGTTTAGGAAGCAATCACTTGAGGCCAGAGAGCAGACAGCTTACAAAACTGAAGTTATAAAAGGAGCTGGGCTGGGGGGACTTCTCTGCTCTTATTCAAATTAATAAAAAGAAATGCTCCTCTCTGTCATTTTGCCAATCAATGTGGGAGAAGTTGCCCAGGAAATAGACCACAGCAGCAGACATCAAACAGCATGCAATGTGCTAGACAGCTCCCATCAGACAGTCTACAGCAGACATCACATACACGGGCCCAGATTCATCTCTCATGTAACTCCTTTGGCTTCAATCACCAGAGGTGAATCTGGCCCCTAGGACTTGTATATCTAAGGGGCTCTTCCATTAGACATGTAATTCCTTTGCTACATGGAGGTCAGATGCTTTGGAGAGGGATTTTAGTGACAATTAAACCTGTTTAAGAGGAACTTTTGGGAGGGATTTTCTGGTACTAACTCTGTCCATTCCCCTGCTCTACCAACAGCTCCTCAGGACATGGTTCAGTTCGGGGAAGGAGTGGGAGAGAGAACGGGCCTTGCAGGCCAGCACCCAGCTGCAGACTGCCTATCAAGAGGTAGTTCATAGCACAGTGAGTATAGCCTTACTCTTCCTTGAGCTGACTTCCCTGCTTACATCAGATCCGACACTCAACGCAAATGCATGAAAAACTCTTCCAGGACAGCAGCTGGGATCTCAAGGTGACTAACATCCCTCTGCTTCCGTGAGTGAGAGGTTTACACAACAATGCTGTGACCACACTGCGGGCAGACTGCAAGAAGTAGAGGGAGACAACCACCAAACTGATGGCTTATTCTATCATTAGATTCACCAAGTCGACAACAAAAGAGCTTCCACCGTAGTTAACAAGATGCCAAACATGGTCCCCTTTTTGGCATTCCAGACCTTGGCTCCCATCTAAACATCTCTGTCTTGGAAGACGGGGGAGGGATAGCTCAGTGGTTTGAGCAGTGGCCTGCTAAACCCCAGGTTGTGAGTTCAGTATTTGAGGGGCCATTTAGGAACTGGGGTAAAAATCTGTCTGGGGATTGGTCCTGCTTTGAGCCAGGGGTTGACTAGATACCTCCTGAGGTCCTTTCTAACCCTGATATTCTATGTCTAATATAGTGAGGGGTTACTGGAAACCTGATTCACCATATGGGTTTCACTGATCATAAAGGCCCAGATGCTTATCCCCAGGTCAATGTGAATCTCAGGTCTTCCCCAAATATCACGCTGTCAGCCAATCCTTAACTAAATCTAAGATTTATTGTTAAAAGAAAGAAGAGTTACAAATGGTTAAAAGATCAATATCCAGACAAGTGACTTTCCATGTTCATAGTTCAGGATCACAACAGTGATGGAATAAACTGCTGGTTTGTAAAAGTCTCTCTGGAATCATCCCAACAGATCAGAATCCAAAGGCAGCTTAGATGTAAAGTCTGTTAGTTTTTCCAGGCATTTTCCAGGTTCTTCCAAATGATTATTTGGAAGATCTCTGTCCTATGGCTTACACTGTCCCTGTTCAACATTTAAGCAGTCTAGAGATGATAGGATCAGGCCCGAGCCTTCTCTTTTATAGCTATTCTACCAGGCTGACAAGCCTACCTCACAGAAATTGTCACAGAAGGCCCTTCCCCCAATGCGGATGGCCTGTTGTACTTTGCTTTGAAGATAATCTTCTATTTCCTGTGCATACCCAGTAAACTAGTTACATTCATTCACATAAGGTAATTAGCCGTTCTTCCATTATAACACAGATAGTTAAGCTGAAGATAATGTAGAAATGATTGGTTTCCTGAAGTGTCTTACATCTTTGATTTTAAGGCTAACTGAACACCTTGCACACATAATTAAGGCAATTAAGCCACGAAAGGGAATTAGCATCTACAAGCTAATTTAGTTACATTGTGAAACTTCTAACCCGGTATAGATAACCACAGACAAATACACTTAGCATCTATTGTTCATTTTTGAATGAGTTGATGATTGCTAGTCTAATACATCTCTTTGAAATTCACATGCACGTGAACTGTCTTGACACAGTAGAAGTGCCTCTTGTTAAGTTATTATGGGTCATACACAGGTTGACTGGTCTGCCAGTGTCACAAATGCATTCTTGGTTCTTATGCTCCCAGGATGCTAAAGCTGAATTTCTATGTAATCAGCTAAGAACATAAACCATAAGAGTGGCTATCCTGGATCCCCCAGAAGAATGGTTCATCTACCCAGTATCCTGTCTTCTGACAGTGGTGGGTGCCAGATGCATCAGAGGGAATGAACAGAACAAGGCAATTGTCAAGTGAACCATCCCCTGCTGGACAGTCCCAGCCCCGGCATCTGGCAATCAGAGGTTTAGAGACATCCAGATCATAGGGTTGCATCCCTGACCATGTTAGCTAGTAGCCAGAGATGGACCCATCCTCCGTGAACTCATCTCATTCTTTTTTGAACCCAGTTATACTTTTGGCCTTCACAATCTCTCCGTGGCAATGAGTACCACAGGTTGACTGCATTGTGTGAAGAAATGCTTCCTTGTTTTTGTTTTAAACCTGCTGCCTATTAATTTCATTGGGTGACCCCTTGTTCCTGTGATATGTGAAGGGCTAAATAACACTTCCTTATTGACTTTCTCTACACCAATCAAGATTTGATAGATCTCTATCATAGTCCCTCTTAGTCGTCTCTTTTCCTAGCTGAAAAGTCCCTGTCTTTTAATCTCTCCTTATATGAGAAGTTGTCCCATATGCCTAATAATTTTGTTACTCTTCTCTGTATTTCTTCCAGTTCTAACATATCTTTTTTGAGGTGAGATGAGCAAAACTGCATGCAGTATTCAAGGTGTGGAGGTACTGTAGATTTCTATAGTGGCATAATGATATTTACTGCCCAAGGCCGGCTCTACAGTTTTTGCCGCCCCAAGCAGCCAGCTGAAATAAAATAACTACTTGGTGTGAATTCATTTCCTGAGCTCTAGTGAAGTGACATTAATGTATTCTCCAAGTTCATCTTTAAAAATCTGGCTTGCTAATGCTCAGGAAAATTTGGAGTCTGAAAAATAAATACTAGTCCAAGGTACTGATCAGAAATGGTTAGATCATTTGCATTTATTAATTTGTTGCTGCTGGATGGATTCAGGCTGCTAAGGGTTACATTTTCACATTGCATCAGCTGAGAGCAGGGGCGGCTCTAGAAAGTAGGCTGCCCCAAGCAGTGCGGAGCGCTGCGCCGCTTCTTCGGTCCCGCGGCGGGTCCTCTTCCCGCGGCTCGTTGAGCTCCTGCCGCATGCCTGCGGCAGGTCCACCTGAGCCCGGACGAGCGGACCTGCCGCAGTCATGCCTGCGGAGCTCAACCGAGCCGCGGGAAGACGGGACCCGCCGCAGTCATGCCTGCGGCAGGTCCGCTGTCCCGGCTCCGTGGACCTGCCGCAGGCATGCCGGCGGGAGCTCAACCGAGCCAAATGCCGCCCCGGGAAACGGCTGCCCCAAGCGCCTGCTTGGCGCCCTGGTGTCTAGAGCCGCCCTGGCTGAGAGAGTTGGTGCCATTTGGTATATTTTGAGAAGGTGCCCTTTATCCAAAAGGTAACAGCAGATTTCCTCGTTGTTTTTAACTTTATGCAGAACCTGGTGACTTTTCATTTAGGCTTATGATGGAACTAATAGAGCATCAAGCTTATCTTAGCAGTGTATTTGCTTTGATGGACCTTGTAGTTTGCACTAATGCATTTTATGCCAATGTTGGCAGTTGAACACAGTGACAGCAAAGGTTAGAGTTTTTGTTATAGCACTTGATGTTAGCTCTAGGAGCAGCCCAATCCTGGCACTAAAAGATTAAGAGATGATAGTACAATAACTTGTGAATTTTAAATGAGATCAAAACCAGTTGCTGTCACCATTTCTTCCCGGTGTGTTATTGAATGGAGGTTCATCCAGTGTGGAAACCTCCCTGGACATTCCCTTCATGTTGTTTTCATTTGTGCTGTGGTAACAGTGAATGAGAAGAAGCAGACATGGAAGAGTGGCACTGGTCAGAGGTCTAACCAAGCCGCACACCTACTTTCTCATTTATTGTTCTGGTTGGATCACTACCCATGCTGGGTTTGAACATACAGTCCATATGTTCAAAGCCTCCTACGTGGATCTGTGCATTATTGTGTGAAAAGTTTTTCTCAGTCTTTTGACTTTATCCAACCAGAATCTCATATTCAGCTCGAATTGTTTGCTGAATGTTGAGTCTCTAAAGTGCAGTTCCAGTCAGGAAAGTGACTCTGTAAAAATAGAGAATGTCAGCGTCTTTTACTGATTCTATTTCTCTTTCAGTGCCTTCTATGTCACACTTGCTCAAAACCATTTTTAACTTTCAGCACTGTAAGTTCATCTAGGATCTCAGAATCAAGCCCAAGTGTGTTCTCCTTCATGTATCCTCACCAGGCAATTTTGTCAGTGAGGCATGAAGCAGACTAGAATATAGCTCACTGTCGCACAGCTGTGTTGGCTCTACAGTAAAAATGTCAGTACATGAAGCAAATGATGACTCTGAAGACCCAAGGAGAGTACCGGTGGGCCATTTTACAGAGCCATTTTTCTGAGCACAGTCCTGTTGCAAGCCTTAACTATGAACATTTGTTAGTCTTTGTAGCAATGTGCAGTGCTGCAGACATAGCAGAGTGAACACAGGGATAGTTACAATGACCAAGAAAGCTCTTAGGAAAGATTGGATTTGCAGGGCAATGTACAGACCTTTCCTCTCTTCCCTTGTACTCAGTTAGATTTACTAGATTAATTTGCAAATAATCCAGTTAACTTTGTTTAAAAATGTGAACTGCATCTTGAACGACAGTCAAATTACATTGCATACATTGAGAGATTCAGTCTCAAGACATCCCTAGGTTTACCACGCTGTGAGCAGCATTGCATTGAGACCTTTGAAAAGGAATTAAGAAATCAATCTCTTTCTCCACATCAGTATGATCCCGAGCTTTCGTCACGGCAGTTTGGGGTTGAGCTCTCCTGACTGACCAATGAGGAGCGAGCGGTGCCACTGGTGGTGGAGAAGCTCATAAACTACATTGAAATGCATGGATTGTACACCGAGGGCATTTACAGGAAGGCAGGCTCAACCAATAAGATAAAGGAGCCTGACAGGGTCTTGATACAGGTAAGATGAAAAAGAGAGAGTCTCAGAGGGGGAGCAAAAGGGACAGCCGAGAACCTCTGTGAACAGGGAATTCATGTCATCTAAAGGGGGCCAGAGCAAAGGAACCGTTTTCCCTTCCCCCACCGTAGACTCTGGCTTTTGGTACCATGAAACTACAGACATTTCTCTAATACCAGCCTTCACCAAAAGTCTGCACTGTGTTAGAGCCCTCCTGTCTTGTGGAACTGTTTAATTCTTCCTTGTTTTATTCCTCCTCTTGTGCACAAGTGTGCAAAAAAGAAATTGGGAGAAAAAGCTTCATTAGCCAGGCTTCATATTTATCAACATCACCTAGACTTCCAAAGTGCTTTACAAACTCTCTCTAAAGACTTTCACCCTGGAAAACTGGCTCCTTTCACGACAAGAATTTTAACATGGTCATATTAAAAAAGTAGGTGCCAAGGTTGTGCACTGTGTGATCTGAGGTTGCTACAGTATTGATACCTGTTTTTCTATGCAGTGTTGTTGTAGCTCTGCTCACTGTAGAAGAGCCTGAGACATAAGCCCTTGTATCAGAGGCCTGAGGGCTGGGCTAAAGTAGCGGTCAAAACTTTGCTGATATAAAACAAAATCCGGCTGTGAGCTAGAGGCAGGCCCTTCTCACAGAATCTGGCAAGAACAGGGCTGATATTGCAGAAACACACGTTGCTGAGTGCTAAGCACAAAACACACACACAGACACATTCCAGAAGGGTGGTACCAGAACACCCCATACCAAGAATGGTACAAACACATTCCCAAAGACAACAGGAACCTATTGACCCTGCCTAAAGATATGGTCAGGATGACAATATGATGGATAGAAATGTACAAGGTGGTGGGTTGTGATATCAGAGGATGTCAACTATCAGAGGAGCAATATGTAACTTGTTTGTATCTCTGTATAAAAATGTATCTTGGGGCAGTGTCTTTATCTAGCCTAGGGAGGAACGGAAAGTCCCGCCATTTGCTGAGCTGGTCCATTGTTATGGGTATACATGTATTAGTGCAGGATACTAGTACTGTGCTTCATCAAAATAAGCCTGGCTGGGTGCCTTCATGCCTTAATGGATCTTGTGGTCATTGGGCGGTTCGCTCGAGGTGTGCCATGTCAGTTGTCTGTGCCAGGCTGGGGTGGCACACAGAGGGAACACACACAGGCAGCCGAACATCTGACCACACCCATGATAGTGGAGAGACGGTGAGTGAGGTAATAGCTTCTGTAGGACTGACGTCTGTTGGCAAGAGACAAGCTTTCGAGCTACACAGAGCTCTTCCTCAGGACCTCTCTCACCCACAGAAGTTGGTCCAACAGCAGTGGTTAGGTCATTGCCAGTGCTAGGACTGACAGGAAAACACTGGCTTGTTTACTGGATCAAAACTGATCATTTGCTTTTTCTTTGGTTTCTTTTCCACTCCCTCCACTCACTTGCCTCGGTGAACAGATATTGACAATGTGAATCTAGATGACTACAATATTCATGTCATTGCCAGTGTGTTCAAACGGTGGCTGAGAGATTTGCCCAATCCCCTCATGACCTTCGAACTCTACGAGGAATTTCTGCGAGCTATGGGTAAGGAAGGTCCATACAAATCCTATACAATCACACACAAAACCCAAGACAGGGAAGGTACAATTAGCTGCAGGTACTAAACCCAGTTTCTGCTTGCCCAGAACAAGCAGTCTTTTTGTACTTTAGTTTTATCATCACCATTGTCATGACAAGCAGCAAGCAAGTAGATTGTGTGCTTGTACGATTGTACAAGCGCCAATTGTATGGAGTGTTTGAATCCAAAAAGTCATTTTGGTGATCTGTCATCTTTATGACGTAACTGGCAAGACAGTGCTGGAGCCTCTCCCATCTGCCTCCCTCTTAGAGCCTTTTCCCACTGCCGGGTCTTTCCTGCAACAGGGAAAGACTCCATCGGGGTGATGACACTGCTAAAAATAGGCAGTGTAGGTGGGAGCCACGTAGGTGATGCTTAATTTGTGCCAAGGCTTGCCAGGGCTGAGCTCCGCACATCTGCTCCAGCAGCTCTCTGCTGTTGAAGTCTTTCCTTGCAGCCTCCTTCTGCCAGAGCCTTTCACTGACGTGTAGGTAGGCACTGCAATGTGGACACAGCCTGCTTTTCACTGTGCCATGTAGCCACAGACAGCACTGTGACACAAACTAATCCCTTACACTGTTATAGTAGTCAAAGCCTTTGCCGTTCAGAGCCCTGGTACCACTGGGCTTGCTGTGTGAAAGTTTAAAAAAAAAAAAAAAAAGCTTGAGCCCCGGCACCTCTTTCGTTACAAATTAAGCAGTGTGTGTAGGGTATATCCCCACAGCCTTCATGCATGTCTTTACTCACCTAAGCAGTGCCTCGCCATCTACATTGCTATTTCTGCCCGTGCTAGAGTGGTATGTAGCATATGATTTTGATGGTGAGCAGAGCAGAGTGTGCAGCATAGACGTGCCCCAGGAGACATAGTTATTATTCAGCTCCCAACTCTTTGGAATCTGTTTAAAAGAAATCAGTGTCTTATGCTCATGTTTTTGCATAGGGTACTGCTACCCGAGGACCTGCAAAGGGGCCCTGCTTGTATAGGCAGGAAGAGGAGGGAGTTGTCATCCCTGTCTCTGTGCACTAGCCTCCTGCACAGCTCCCCTGTACTGGGCCATTCACACCACCTTCACAAGTAAAGATGGCAGAAGACACCATGGGGAAGTTGCCTGTAATATGTGTAACTGTGAGTGCTCTCTCCAGGCCTGCAGGAAAGGAAGGAGACCATCCGAGGCGTGTACTCTGTCATTGATCAGCTCTCTCGCACCCACCTCCGTACCCTGGAACACCTCATCTTTCACCTTGTGAGGTAATGGCAGACCACAGCGTGGGATCGTCATACTGCAGCCACTCTTTCTCTTCTCCTTCCTCACTAGGGGCCTGATTCTGATACACTTACTCCCCATGAGTACCACCGTACTCCATGAGTAGTTCCACTGGAACAAGGTACTGTTCTCCGTGAGTAAGAGTACCTGAACACGGGCCTATGTGATCCAAGTACTTTTGTCGGGAAAAAGGGGAGTGAAACTTTGCAAGGGAGTGCTTTAAATTCTGAAATGGCTTTAACGCTCTGGACCCAAGGGCTCTTTTTCCAGACAATGCTCTCATTGACAGCTAATGCCAATAATGTTCTTCTTTCGTAATAGCAACAAATGTTTCAGACTTGCTGAGAAGACAACCACTGTAGGTCTCAGCTGATTACAAACACATGGTTCCATGCCATAGACAGGGGTGAGCTGCAGCCGGTTCGCACCGGATCGCTGAACCGGTTGTTAATTTAGAAGCCCTTTTAGAACCGGTCGTTCCCAGTGGGACAAACTGGTTCTAAAAGGGCATTTAAATTTAACAAGTGCTCCCTGCTGCCCGGCCCGGCTCACCTCAGCTCTGCCTCCACCTCCTGCCATGAATGCTCCTTCTTGCTTCTCCTCCCACCCTGCTTCCCGTGAATCAGCTGTTAGCGCGGGAAGCCTGGGAGGGCTGAGAAGCAAGCAGGCTTCCCCGGTCCAGGAAGACGACGCTGAGGTAGGAAACCAGGAGGGGCCGTGTGCCCCCGCCGTTCTCCAGCCCCGTCCCTGACCACGGCCCCCCCTGTCCCCGGGTCCCCGCCCGGCCCCGCCCCTCCACGGCCAGCAGGTCCCGGCCGCGGCACCCCCCCCTCCGGCCCCGCGTTCCTCCCCGGCTGCCTGGCTCAGGCTCGGGCTCGAGCGCCCTGCCCGGCCCCACGTTCCTCCCCGGCCGCCCGGCTCGGGCCCGCCCGCCCGCTCCAGCCGTGGCACCCTGGCCGCCCCACGTTCCTCCCCGGCCGCCCGGCTCAGGCTCGGGCACCCTGCCCGGCCCGCGTTCCTCCCGGCCGCCCGGCTCGGGCTCGGGCTCCCGCTGCTGCGCCTGGCTGGCTCGTCCCTCCCGGGTCGGGGGCTGGGGAGTTCAGGGGTGGGGAGTGGATAGGGTTTGGGAGGTGTTAGAGGGTAGGGAACAGGGAGGGGGGTGGACGGGGCAGGGGTCCCTGGGTCGGGGAGGCATGATTCCTCCTGGGGTGAGGAGGGAACCGGTTGTTATGATTTTGCCAGCTCATCACTAGCCATAGACCTAACCCACTGAGGAATGCAGTAAGATTGCAGTGGATCACAGTACTGCCATGTATTGCACCCTTTAGTTTGAACATTGAGGGTCTAGGGATCATGTGTGATGCTTTTGCATGAGCTTAGACAATATCTAGTTCAGGCTATAGTCACTGTGTTACAATCTGCGAAGTTTCCTGCCATCTACATGCATTTAGACACATCTGTGCTCTGTTTCTAAGGCATAGCTTAATGATGGCTAAGTGAGTTGCTTGCTACTGTAATAAATATGCACTGTATCTATTCCTTTTGGAAAATAGGTTAAGTAGGTCAAAACAAAAGATTTCCTAAAGAGTGTCATGGCATGTTGCGTGGTTCACTCAGTATCCATTGTCTTACCTTTTGCCCTTGTCTGGTATAATATTTACATCCTGTTGGTCTAGTTCTTTACCAGATACAACAAATTTAAGCTCTTCACTTCAAAGCTATAAAATATTTTGGAAAATCTTCACCTGTCAATGAACTACAGATCTCATGTGCAAGTACAGCACTCCTCTCCCTGCCCTGCTCTGTATTTGTATTTTGTCCTCTTTCTGTTTCTCTACAGGGGTATTTCCTGCCAGTGTTATGTGAATTGGAGCTACCTTTAACCCTTGCTGCTTTGTTGTTTATTGTTTAGGATTGCCCTGCAGGAAGAGACCAATCGAATGTCAGCTAATGCCCTGGCCATTGTGTTTGCTCCCTGTATTCTCCGCTGTCCTGACACAACTGACCCACTGCAGAGCGTTCAGGACATCAGTAAAACAACCACGTAAGAATATAGCATTACAACTTCCAGGGTAAATCCTGTAATGAGGTCATGTCAGGACAGTCAAATGATCACTGAGTAATGCACTTTAATGTGCTGTAGAATGACAGCTACAAACACATCACTGGTTTGCAAATGAATTGCCTTAATGAAATACTGTCTATTCTATCAGTAACTAGCAGCTGCTAAAGTTAAACCTTTTAAAAACTGCAGGATTGGATAACCTGCACCCAGGAGTTTTTAAAGAACGGGACAGTGATCTCTCTCCGCCATTGATGTTGATATTTAACAAATCCTGGAGTAATGGGGAAGTTCCAGAGGACTGTACAAAAAGCTAATGTGCCAGTATCTAAAAAGGATTAACAGGATGATCTGGGTAACTACAGGCCAGTTAGTTCAATATCAGTCTCAGGCAAAATCATGGGAAAGCTGACGTGGAAGGTAATCAGTAAAGAATTGAAGGATGGCAGTGTAATTAGTGCCAGTCAACACAGTTTTTTATGGAAAATAGGTCTTGTCAAAATTGATTGGATGCCAGGTTTGGTTGGCAGAGGTAACCACGTTGACATCGTTGACTTAGATTCCAGTTGGGTCATCCTGATTAAAAAATTAACACTATACAGATTCAGTGCAGCAAATATTAAATGGATTGAAAATTGGCTAATTGATATCTCCAAAGTAATTGTAAATAGGGAATCATCATCCAGTGGGTGGGAAGGGTTTGTAATGGAGCCCCTCGGGGATGTTTTTGACTTCAACTGGAATTTTAAGAATAAACATGTTAGATTGTGAGAAGCTCAGATAATAGGGCACTGGGGGTTAGATAAGTACCTAGGATGGATAGTGGATGCAGGAATCATTTGATGAAATTCTATGCAGGAGACCAGACTACATGAACCTGCCTGGCCTTCAAATCTCTCCTAGAAGCAATTCTTCTGCCTACAGATGTGAAAATTACTTTGAATCACTCTTCTAAAGGTTCCTTGTAAGAAGAAGTCTCT
Organism: Mauremys reevesii; assembly: GCF_016161935.1. NCBI lineage: Eukaryota > Metazoa > Chordata > Testudines > Geoemydidae > Mauremys > Mauremys reevesii. Next base: position 99,336 of record NW_024100910.1, read on the forward strand.
TTGTAACTTGACTTATATACGCCGCCTTGTATCATTACTGCTCTAAAAGGATTTCTTCCAGAAAACAATACTGATGGTATTAAACAAAATATCTGCCCCAGACACCTAATCACTGTCATTGCCCTGCGACTGCCTGTCCAGCTTGGATGCAAACAAGCACAAGTGTGTGTGTCTACAAATAGATATAGCTAGATAGCGCAGCATATCCGAAATGGCCATTCTTTCAGCCTTTCATTTGAACATGCTGTGCTTTCCTAACCTTGGTGGGTATTTGCCTTTCCAGGGGAAGGACCTGTTTCCCTGATGGAGCCCTTTGGGAGCCCTCCCTTTAGTCCTCTAGTTTAGCTCCCTGCCTAGTACCATTTTGGGCATTTCAACCACACTGTTCGTTTCCAGCCCACGAAGCAAGAGAATTGGCGCAGCACTTAGGCGACATGGCCAGCTCAAACACAGCCAGAGTTTTATCCTCCCGTTTTACCACTTTCTTTTTTCCTTTTTGCAGCTGTGTGGAGTTGATTGTCGTAGAGCAGATGAATAAATACAGGGCTCGTCTCACGGACATCAACAGCCTGGAGTTTGCTGAGAACAAAGCAAAAGCAGGCTGTCTTTGATCCGCAGATCAGTGGTAAGATTCGGGTGGAGGGTGGGAGGGGCTGAGCTGGTAGTATGTTCTGTTCCTGTGTCAGGAAAAAATGGAGCAGACCTTTCCTTTGTTTTAGGAGGACAAGTTTCTCCAGCCATGTCATTGATCGTAACTTCCTTTTATACATAAAATTCAAAGGAGAACCTCATGTCCATGCAGCTATTGTGTATTTGCATAGTTTATTCAGTGTGTCTGTTGTAACTGAGAAGAATGTGCATGGTACTAAATTGAAAATCAGAGAATAATTTGGTACTGATAAGCCAGCCCCGTCCTTTCCTCTCCTTTTCACTCAGACTAATCTCCCCTAATCTTCTCCTGCCTATTACAGTCTCCCTAGCCTCTTACACCTCCCAAAGCATCATATCCAGGGCCAACAGAGAGACTGAACCTCAGTCCTGCACTTGGCTCCTTGCGTTTCCTGAGCCACACATTTATACCAAAAAAAGCCCAAAGGAGATGGGAATGGTGTCTGTCAAGAGTTCTAAAGGAGAGTGCCACAGAAACGTGGTCTCTGGATTTCACAGGCTCATTTGTACATTTTGGGGATATATTTCGCAAATTTGGACTAATTTATCCTGTGTTAATCAACTCTTTGCTGGCTCTGTTTATGACCTCCTCACTCCTGCACTCACGTCCCCTAATCCCACAGTGGCCTGCTGTCTGGTACTGCCCACTGTGTTAAAACCCTTCACTTGTTTCCCTCCTACATAACTTCAGGGGGAATCTGGGGTGAAGCTGCCCTTAACCAAGCCCTTGCTTTGACTCTCTGTGTGCAAGTCACTTCATTAGTACTGCCTTCAGCAGCGAGGACTGAACTGAGCTGCCTATAAAGGGTCACTTTCTTTTCCTCCACTGCCTTTCTGGGAGTTTGGAATACCAGCTCATTTAGCTTTCACACACCCAACTGGGTAGATGAATGAGAGGCAGAGTCTGGGAATTGAAGCGACCTGTGTCCCCTTTGCTGTAAGCTGAATAAGCAACAGGCTGTCATCTGCTGTGTTCTGCTCATAGAATGAGAAAGAATGGCTGATTTATCACAGGACAGTCAACCCAGGTCTGTGCTGCTGAAAGGAAGAGCAGGCTCTCCATTTATAAGGATCCAGTATCCTCCCACCACCTCCAACACTGCCAGAGCCCGGAGCCGGAGCCAGAGCCGGGCAGCCAAGGCCGCCACTGCGCCCGGACCCCAGCATCTGGGTAAGTATCGGTCGCGATTCCTGCCCCCGTGCCCGGAGCCGGGCTGCGGCGGTCGGGGAGGGCTGCGGGCCGGGCAGGGCGCCGCGGCTGGAGCCCGAGCCCGAGCCAGGTGGCCGGGAGGGACGCGGGCCAGCCAGGGCGCCGCAGCGGAGCCCGAGCCTGAGCCGGGCGGCCGGGAGGAACGCGGGCCGCCAGGGCGCGGAGCCCGACCCCGAGCCGGGTGGCCGGGAGGAACGCGGCCGGGCAGGGTGCCCGAGCCCGAGCCCGAGCCGGGCGGCCGGGAGGAACGCGGGGCCGGGCAGGGTGTTACCAAGGACCAGCGTTAGGAAACGGTGCCCTGGGCAAAACTTGTACTTTGGCAAAGTTCTTGGTTCAGGCTTGTAGCAGTGATGGAATAAATTGCAGGTTCAAATCAAGTCTCTGGAGTACATCCACAACTAGGATGGGCCATTCAGTCCTTTGTACAGAGCTTCAGTTTGTAGCCAAGTCCTCCAGAGGTATGAAGCAGGACTGAAGACCAGATGGAGATGAGGCATCAGTCTTTTATAGTCTCTTGCCATGTGGTCTTTGCTTTCTTTGTCCCAAGGACACTCTATCCAGCACGCGACATAGAAAAACCTTAGAGTTCTGTCCATAGGCAGGTCCCTGCACACCTTGCTGAGCCACAAGGCATATCTGCCTTCTCTCAATGGGTCAATTGTATAGCTGATGGTCCTTAATGGGCCATCAAGCAGGCTAGGCAGAGCTGACACCAATTTGTCTGGCTGGGGTGTTCCCCAGAAGCATAGCACAAGTTTGAAATACAGGCATCATAGAGCCAATATTTATAATGTCAACTACAAAAATGATACATATCTAGAGATAGCATAATTATAATCAGCCAATCATAACCTCTCCATAGACCCTTTATGTGACCACCTTTATACAATATTGGCTGCAAATATAGAACAGTGGTGGCAACGGTGATCTATACAGTTACAGATTATGTCAAGAACGTCACAGGAGGTGACATGGTATCAGTGAGACTGATACTGGAATACTGCCTCCAGTTTTGGTGTCCTCATTTGAAAAAGATGGTGTGAAATTGGAGTTGAGGCAGCAAAGAGCCACCAAATGTTCTGAGGGCTGGAGAAAAATGCCTTCTAGTGAGCTATTGAAAGAGCTCAACCTGTTTAGCTTCTCAAAAGAAGATTGAAAGGTGACTTCATTGAAACGTTGAAGTGCCTTAATGGAGAGAAAAGATTAGCTATTAAAGGGCTCTTTAATGTAGCAGAGAAAGGCATTAAAAAACCCAATGGCTGGAAGGTGGAAAGAGACAAATTCATATTACAATTAAGGCACAAATATTCAACAGCGAGGATGATTCACCACAGGAACAAGCTACCAAGGAAATTGGTGCATTCTCCGTCTCGTGAAGTCATTTCATGAAGACTAGATGCCTTTCTGGAATGTGTTTACCCCAAAAGTAGCTAGTGTGTCATACAGGAGGCCTGTGATATGCAGGGGTCAGATTAGATGCTCTAATGGTCTCTTCTGGCCATAAAGTTGACTAATTTCTGAAAAACTGAATGTAGCATTGGGAGCAGCAGCGTCTGATGTTTTCCTGTCTAGCCGGCTTGCTTCCTAGAACGAATGCTCCTTGAGTGGGGTGATCCACAGGGAGTAGCTCAAACCTTCAAAGTGCCTGGCCAGGGGCAGGACATTAGCCCAGCAAGGGAGGGGTGTGGCAGTGACATCACAAAGGCCTTTTGCAGGGGCTCAGACTATTGGCCAAAGGTGGTGGGAAGGTGGTGACCTCACAGAGAGATGCTGACATCAGCCAGGCAGGACAGGGGCGAGGGGCCAGGGAAACCTCAGAGACCCTGTGGCTTTGCTTCAGCAAGTCTCCTTCTCCAGGTCTCTCTTTGAGGACTGGGGGAATATTGCGGTTCACGTACCTGAGCGCCAGGAGGAACCTCTTTCGAGTTTTCTCCTTCCCTTTTAGTGATTTTACTTGAAAACAGCCGACCCTGTTTAGAGGGTTAGAGCCTCCTCGAGGTTTGAAACTGTTCAGTCTGATCCATCTGGTGACAGTTGAATTCATGGAAAACATGATCTTAAGGAGGCAGAATTTTATTCCAAACCTGGGATCTTGTCCCTTAGAATCACTGAGGACATTAGGGTTTTTCCTTTTTGTTTCACCTTTACCTCCATCCATCCCTCCTTTCTCTTCCTCTCTTGCTTCTTGTCTCCTTTCTCCTGTTCCCCTCCTAACCCCAGCAGAGGGTGTGTGTGTGTGTGTGTGTGTGTGTGTGTGTGTGTGTGTGTGTGTGTTGCGGGGGAGTGCTCGGCAGCTCTCACTTTGGGAGGTCCACCCCAAACTGAGGGGCTGCAGTAGTGCTGGGGCAGTATTCCCCGCCAGTGACCTGGGCCATCCTTTTAGCTCTCTGGTGAGACCCCTCAGCCTCCCCTCCTCAGTCTCTACCCTGATTGGCTGAGCAGGGGGTTATTGACAGGGAGCAGACTCAGGTCCTTGTTGTTCTCTTTTAAGACCAAGTAAATAAGTCATAACCACTTATATGTTTGATGGATTTTGCTTCTTCTCTGCATTAATTGTCTCTGAGCAGTTCATGATTCTCTCTAACATTGCAGTTCTCCTAAAATACTGGCTGAATAATTACTGTGCATACTTGTTGGTCTGGAGCTCATCTGAGAGCACTTTAAAATCTCAGTCTGCCTGTGTATGGGTCTTCTCTCACTAGGATAGTCTGAGGCCTTTTTCTTAGGCTAAGGACTTTGGCTAAGCAGCAGGGGCAGCCATTAGCTGGGAAGCGAAGGGTCACATCCTCTCATCCCAAACCAGTCACACTGAAATAAGGTGCTATTAGGCTGTTAGGAAGACGATCCTGTCTGTATGATGCCCATCACCACCAGATAAAGAAACAGATCTTAAGATGGATAAAAGAAACTTAGTTTGACAGCATCCTGTCTGGCAAGAAATCACTTATCAATGGCTCTGACTGCGAAACTCTCATTTCTGTATTGTTCTACCTTTATGGCCCTCACTTTTCTGTTGTTTATCTGTCTGGTTCTCTAATTGTTTCTCTCTTCTGTACAATCAATCGTGCTAGGTGTAGCTGGCAATATGACTATATAAACTGGGGTCAAACAGGAGGGGGAAGGGAAATTGGAATCATGTTTATTAAGTGGGGAACAGGAACAGGGACACAGGCAAGGCTGGGAAGGAGGACGGGGTAAATGCTCTGCAGCATCAGAGCTGGGAAGGGAACACTGGGGAACAGACTGTATGGGTGTATAGAGATAAGCCCGAGTGGTGTGAAGGGCTTCGAATATGTAATCTTATAAGTGTAAAATTGTATGCAGGCTACGCAACCACCCAGTGACATCATCAACAAAGTGCCCATTTGTGTCTGGGTAGCGGCCCTGCTATGGGAGGAGTGTGACGTTATTGGTATAAACTGGGACCATATAGAACATGGTTTGTAACCAAGGTCCTGTAGTGTCACCAAATGTTAGATAAAGGGGGTCATATAAGATGTCTATGACCAGGTTATGGGTGGCTGGTTATGATTATGCTGTCTGTGTGCATGTGTCATTTTTAGTTGAAGTTATGTATATTGGCTCTATACTGTCTGTATTTCAAGTTGGTGCTGTGCTTCTGGGAAACATCCCAGACAAGTTGGTGTTAGCTCTGCCCAGCTTGCTTGATGGCCCATTAAGGACCATCAGCTACACAATTGACCCATGGAGAGAAGGCAGACACGCCTTGTGACTCAGCAAAGTATGCAGGGACTGGCCCATGTGACTCCAGACTCCATTTTGCTGTAATTTTCCACAGTAAGGACAAAGAGGTTCTTACACCTGAAAAGCCTATCTAAGGCTGATGCCTCATCTCCATCTGGTCTACAATCCTGCTTCTTACCTCTGGAGGGACTTTGCTACAAACTGAAGCTCTGCACAAAGGACTGATGACCCATCCCAGCGGGGGATGTACTCCAGAGACTTGATTTGAACCTGCAGTTTATGCCATCACTGCTACAAGCCTGAACTAAGAACTTTGCCATTACTGAATGTAATTGATTCCATTTAACCAATTCTAGCTCTCATCTCTACCTTTTTTCCTTTATGAATAAACCTTTAGATTTTAGATTCTAAAGGATTGGCAACAGTGTGATTTGTGGGTAAGATCTGATGTGTATATTGACCTGGGTCTGGGGCTTGGTCCTTTGGGATTGAGAGAACCGTTTTCTTTTATTGGGGTGTTGGTTTTCATAACCATTCATCCCCAGGACGAGTGGCACTGGTGGTGATACTGGGAGACTGGAGTGTCTAAGGGAATTGCTTGTGTGACTTGTGGTTAGCCAGTGGGGTGAAACCAAAGTCCTCTTTGTCTGGCTGGTTTGGTTTGCCTTAGAGGTGGAAAAACCCCAGCCTAGGGCTGTGAATGCCTTGTTTGAGCAATTGGTCCTGATTTGGCACTCTCCGTTGGGTCCCGCCAGAACCGCATCGTCACAGGGAGGAATGCAGCAAGGACTCAGGATCAGTGGCCAGGGTCACTGAGCATAGACATGGGGAGGTTATATGGGGAGAGGGGTTATGAGTGGGAGAGGGAGGTCAAATGTTAAAATAATGATATTTGGGGGGGGAAATGTAAAAAGAAGTGAAACTGAACAGAAATAAAACTGGAGTGTAGGCTCTAAAGCAACAAGGCTTCAGTAGGGATTGAGGGTTAAAGGTCTGGGATCCCCCACAGCTCTAGATTCCCAAACCTCTCCTCCCTCCCAATGACCCACCCAGCCCACTTCCCAGGTGCCCTTTCTACACACTCCCCTCCCCTTCGTCCCATTACTCTCAGCCGGCACCACTTCCTGGCACCTTGGGAGCTTCTTGTATTTTCTCCTCATCTCTCACTACCTCCTACCTCCCTGCTGCTTCTTAGCTCTAACCCTGCACACACCCTCCCCATGTCCTGGCACCCCAGAATTATCTACTCCCCCCTCTTCTCCGCCCCTCCCACGACTCTCTTATCCCTTCACCCATGGGATCCTGAATGGCAACATTACACGCTCTCCTAAAAGAGCTCATCTCACTGTCACACAAACCATGCATGAGTCATACACATATTTACTCAATTTAGAATTCTACAGGAGGCATATTTTCCTCTTAAAATGAGGAAAAGGCATGAAAGCTACAGTGATTAATATAGCCAATAAGGATATATTAAATCCAATTTTAAAATGACTGACGGCACCAAAAAGACACATGTCCAAAAATGATACTAGCGTGTGGGAGATAAGGCAAAAAAGGGGGGCAAGAAAACCTGCAAAACTTGTATGATGAATAAAGGTATACAGTTATTACTACTCAGGTTCTTTAGAGACCCCACAGCTTCTAATAACCCAGGCGACAGGACTCCTTACCCAGCAAGACCACCGTCTCATAGTTCTCCTGCATGACATCCCTGTAGAGGGCTCTCTGAGTGGGGTCCAGCAGAACCCACTCTTCCCTGGTGAAATACACAGCCACCTCCTCGAAGGTCACCGGCCCCTGAAAGAGCAAGAGTCCAACACTCAGTACCTGCTGCCCCACTCACAACCCCACTATTCACGGAATAGCAGCACCAGGTAAATGGGAGCTCCAGGAGGCACATGTTAACAGAGTCCCACCCCACCTTGCTTAGAGCAGCCAGGAGGCATCAGAGGGTGGAAAGAGAGAACCTTTGTGTCTCCCAGCTGACAGACAGAGGCAGAGTCATCACATTTATCACATAGCTACTAGCCAGGGCTTGATATAGGAGATGGGGCTGTCTCTGGACCCTGCTGGTGGCTCCCTGGTAGGAATCTCCAAATAAAATATATGGAAGAAAGGGGAAGTCAACAGTAAAGAATACAAGTTAGAAAGTCAGAATTGTAGAAAATTGGTAAGGGAAGCTATCAGAAATCAATGACCACTTAATGAAAATAAGAAGGAAGTTTTAAAAAAGTATATTAAGTACAAAATTAATCCCTAACAATGGTAGTGGTAAATTACTAGATAGAAATGGCAGAATTATCAAAAATAATACAGAAGAGGTAAAAGTGTTCAATAAATATTTCACTCCTGGAGTTGGAGAAAAACAGATGATGTAATCATATAAGACGTTGACAACGACAGTCTTTCCATCCCAACAATAACTCACGAGGATGTTAAGAGAAGCTATTACAGTTAGACATGTTTAAATAAGCAGGTCCAGATAACTTGTATTAAGAGTTTTGAAAGACCTGGTGGAGGACTGTTAATGTTGATTTTAATTAGGACTTGGACCAATGGGGAAATTCCAGAAGAATGGAATAAAGCTAATGCTGTGCCAATATTTAAAAAGTGTAAAAGAGATGACCCAGCTAATTACAAGCATGTTAGTCCGATACTGGGCAAGATAATAGAGCAGCGAATATGGATTTAATTAATAAAGAGGTAAAGGAGGGTAATATAATTAGTACCAATTAACAAAGGTTCAGAGACAACAGATCCAATCAATCTAACTGGATATCCTTATTGGGTGAGATCAAAAGTTTGGTTGCAGCTAATAGTATTGATGAGCTGAGAGGTGAAAACATTACCTAGGCTTCTGTAAGGCATATGACTTGGTTCAGCACAATATTTTGACTAGAAAACTAGAAAGATACAAAATAAACACAGCATACATTAAACAGATTAAAAACTATGATTGTAAATGGGGAACCATGCTTGAGTAGATTTCTTTCTAGAGGGTTCCCACAAGGATTGGTTTTGGCCCTGTGCTATTTAACATTCTTATCAATGACCTGGAAGAGAATATAAAATCATCATTGATAAAGTTTGCAGTTGCCACAAAGATTGGGGTTCGTGGTAACTAATGAAGTGTCAGAAGATTCAGGCTCCAGCACTGGGAGTCCGGGAAGTTTTCCCAGCCCTGGCTGGAGGGTTATTTCCTGTTCCACAAAGAGTGGAAGTTCCATTCCCAACTCCTGTGCCTTGAAATTAGGCCCTGACACTACACCACACATTCAGCATAGTGGTATGATTATAAAATGATTAGAACATAATTATGTTGCATTTTGTGCAAGATGTGTCATGTTCAGTGTCATTGGAAAAGTTATGATTTGCTGAATATGACTGTCCTATTTGTGTGCATGTATCATGTTCGTAACTGAAGTTATGGATATTGACTCTGTATCTGTATTTCAAATGTGTTTACTCTGGGTAACACTCACAACAAGCCTTTCAGGTACAACAAAGAAGCCAGACAGTGTTCATGGCTCATCAAGAAAGACAATGGACCGTGGAAGAGCTTAGCCCTCTTGTGAATTTTTCAGCTAGCCTATGAGCCATGGCTACTATGACTCAGCAGTGCATGCTAGGGCATGTGAGCAGACCACATGACAATGAACTCCATTTTGGTACCTGTATTTTTCCACAAACTGGACTGGGAAACAAGTTTGGAACAAATGGTTCCCGCAATATGGAAAAGCTACATAAGGTGGAGTGTGACATCATTTCTTGGCCTCATTCCCCACACAAGAGAACTCCTGGAAACACCTGAGGAAGAAAGACTGAACTGGGGGAACTGCTGGTCCCAAGGTAAAGGGATTTTTAGCTTGTGTATGGAAACTTGGTGGACTGCTTGTATCATCAGTCAGGGTGAGAAACTGCTATTCAAATTCTATCCAGATAGTATGTTAAGCTTAGTTTGAGTTTTTGGTTATTTGTTAAGTAATCTGCTTTCATCTGTTTGCTACCACTTATGGCTGGGAAATTGGCTTTTGTCTTCTATCTGTCTTTGAGTGGCTTAGGTAACGCACTCAGGTAGCTTAGTTGGATGCGTGGTGCCACCTGCTGTCCTGTTGGGTAATAACAGGGCCTGGAGAGGCTGGCAGTGTGAGAAGGGCCAACCCAGTTTGAGGGTTAGAGGGACAGTGTTTCCCAGAAGCCCCCCAGACTGCACCCCCGGGGTGACAGCCCATCACACCCTAGAGTACACAAGTCTCAGCAGGTTTGTCACATCCTTTCCCCTCCCATTCCACACCCTAGACAGTTCCTGCCTCCCACTACCTCTAGCAGCTCCCGCCCTCCTATACATTTACTTCTCCTCTCCCTCCAAGCAGAACCCACCACCAGCTCCCTGATAATCCCTTACCTGAGCCAGCTCCATTGCAGCCATTTCCTTCCTGCTGGGAGGAGGGGATGATTTGGGGCGAAAGGTGGACATTATTCTGTAGCCTGCCAGGGCAAGAAGGGCAATGTGAGAGAATTCAGACAGGGTTTCTGTCCTTTCCACATGTCAATTCCCCCCAGCATTTTTCCCTGGTAATGGACATTCTAGGTTCTGCCACACTGTGTAGCACAAAATGACCTTATTCCAGTACAGGCCTAGCCCCCTCCCACCAGGGTGTAACTCTCCTAGACATAGTGAAACCCTCCCAGTAGCAGAGTCTCTCTGTTACACTTATACCGTTTGTAGATGATACCAAACTGGGAGGGGCTGCAAGTGCTTTGGAGGCTAGAATTACAATTCAAAATGATCCGGACAAACTGGAGAATATAGGATGAAATTCAATGAGGACAAATCCAAAGTACTCCACTTAGGAAGGAACAATCTGTTGCACACATACAAGACAAGAAATGACTGCCTAGGAAGGAGCACAGGAGAAACGGATCTGGGAGAGTCGGTGGATCACAAGCTAAATATGAGTCAACAGTGTTACACTGTTGGAAAAAACCCAAGTATAATCCTGAGATGTATTAGCAGGAGTATTGTAAGCAAGACATGAGAAGTAATTCTTCCGCTCTACTCTGCACTGATTAGGCCTCAACTGGAGTAATGTGTCCAGTTCTGGGTGCCACATTTCAGGAAAGATGTGGAAAAATTGGAGAAAGTCCAGAGAAGAGCAATAAAAATGATTAAAGGTCTAGAAAACATCACCTATGAGGGAAGACTGAAAAAATTGTGTTTGTTTAGTCAGGAGAAGATATGATCAGCTTTCAAGTACATAAAAGTTCATTTCAAGGAGGAAGGAGAAACATTGTTCTTAACCTCTGAGGACAGGACAAGAAGCAATGGGCTTAAATTGCAGCAAGGAAGGTTTAGGTTGGACATTAGGAAAAACTCCCTGTCAGGGTGGTTAAGCACTGGAATAAATTGCCTAGGGAGGTTGTGGAATCTCCATCATTGGGGATTTTTAAGAGCAGGCTGGACAAATACCTCTCAGGGATGGTCTAGATCAGGGGTGGCCAACATGTAGCTCTTCAGAATTTAATACGCAGCTCCTTGTACAGGCACCAACTCCGGGGCTGGTGCTACAGGCACCAACTTTCCAATGTGCTGGGTGTGCTCACTACTCAGCTACAGGCCCTGCCCCCACTCCACCCCTTCCCACCCCCTTCCCTGAGCCTGCAGTGCCCACGCTCCATCCCCCCCGTCCCCCCCACCGAGTGTCTTGCATAGCATGAGCAGCTGATCGGGAGTGCGAGGAGGGGGGGTGCTGATTAGTGTGGCTTCCCATGGGTGGGAGGCACTGGGAGCAGGGGGTGGGAGCTGATGATTCTTTAGCAATGTATATTGGTAAATTCTGGCTCTTTCTCAGGCTCAGGTTGGCCACTCCTGGTCTAGATAATACTTCATCCTGCCTTGAGTGCCCTGTCATTGTCCCCAAGGCAGCTCTCTCAGATTAACTAAGTTATTTGACGCTCCAGCCTTTACACAGTCTCTCCTGGGAGTGCCCCTTTCATGGGCTGGGCCTAGTTTTAGCTTTTGGGAAGCGTGACCCTGGGGGCTCTGAGATTGGGCCTTCTTGCCTCAGCACACCTTGTTTCTTTCTGTGGCTCCCCAGTGAGTCCAAATGAGTAGATACTCCTCATACAGACTGTGAACATAAGAATGTGTTTTGTGTTTAGACTTTATTGAATACTTGTAAGTTGCTGCCTGAGTTAACATCTGACTAGTTGCATTGTGAGCCTCTGTGGCTCTGTAAATCACCAAACAGGAGAGAGACTTTACCAATGTGAAGTGCTGATTGGCAACAGAATGCATTACACCCTGCCTGGCAGGAAAGGTCCATCAACACCAGAGAGACTATTATGGGATGTTAACAAAGACAGAAGACTGTTGTTGTGCTCTTCACTTCCCAGTAGCTAAGTTTCCTGCTCAGACCACATGGTAGGAAGGGGATGAAAAACCCCATAGAGAAGGAACTGATTGTCTGTATGCTGCCTGGACTCGGGGGGGGGAGTTTCTAGGCATAAGCAAGAGATCCCCAGCTGCTTAGCCTGAGTTAGTCCTAAAGAATATGTAGAGCTTGCTTATTACAGAAGCTTCTATTACCTTTGAAATTTAAGACTGCAACTCATCTGCATCTATAGGATTACCTGCTTTAACTTTGTTAACAACTCTCGTTTCCTTTTAAAAAAGTCTTAATACAGGTTATGACAGGACTGGCTACAAGTGTCTTTGTTGGAAGATCTAAGATTTAATTGACCTAAGGAAGTGACGGGTCCTTTGGGACTGGCAGTAACTTGAACATTGCTGTGATTCGTGCTGTAAGGCAGTGGTTCTCAACCAGGGCCCCCCTGGGGGGCCGTGAGCAGCTTTCAGGGGGCTGCCAAGCAAAGCCGGCATTAGACTCACTGAGTCCCAGGGCAGAAAGCAGAAGTCCCAGCGCAGTGGGCTGAAGTCCAGGGCCCTGAGCCCCATCACCAGGGCTGAAGCCAAAGCCTAAGCAATGTAGCTTTGCGGGGGCCCCTGTGGCATGGGGCCGCAGGCAGTTGCCCTGCTTGCTACCCCTAACGCCAGCCCTGGATTTTATATGCAGAAAACCAGTTATTGTGGCCCACATGGGCAGTGGAGTTTTTATAGCGTGTGTGGGGGTGGGGGGGTAGGGGGTGGGGGGCTCAGAAAGAAAAAGGTTGGGAACCCCTGGAGTAAGGGACCACCTGTCACAAAGGGGAGCTCACCTGCGTGGTGAGATATATGGGATCACCCAAGAGGACTGTCTGTGATTCCATGTTAATGCTGTTACAATGCCTGAAGCGTTTACACTGGATACTTGGTTGGTGAAATCTCCATACAGACCTCACACCCAATTTGGGGTTTGTGCCCTGCTTCTCACCAGTCTGCCTGAGGCTGGTGCTAGTGCTCTCGAGTCACTGAAGACAGTGTTACAGAGAGAGGAGCTGTGACTTCCCCAAGGTCACCAAACAGGTCCATGACAGAGCCAGGAACAGATCCTGTTAACTCCCGAGCCCCGTCACTCGCAGCTTGGAAAGGTCCCCAGTGCACACTGTAGGAAGAGCTGTGCAGGGATTGCAAATGAGCTGCTCTGCCAAGACAGCCTGCACATCCATGGACAAACCACCTCGCTGGGGGTGTCCCTGGGTCAGGAGAAGTCAGTGTCCAGTCCTGTGGGGCTGTGCTCCTGGCTCATACCTCCAGCACTCAGTGCTGCCCCTCCGTTACCAGCTGCACCGTTCAGTCAGCCTCAGGCCTCAGGAGGTCACAGCCCCTCTCCCCACCCCAAACCTTCAAACTGGGACATGGTGCACCAGTGCCAGAGTGCACTAGTGTAAATTCTGTCTACACTAAGGGTTTGCACCAGTGCCTAAAACAGCAGTGTGGCAGAGACCTTCAGAAACAGCAGTACGGTGGCACTAGAACCTATTTCTAGCTCGGTCACAGACAGCCTGGGTGACCTTGGACACGTCAATGTTTCTCCTCCCAACTTTAGTCTCTTTATCCAACTGCCCACTCACTGGGGTCTCCTCTCTCTCCAGAGCTGCTCACCACTAAAATCTGTGTGGGTGTCCCCAGAGCTAAGGCAGTTCAGCTCTGGAACAGTCTTACAAGGGGGCTGGGGAGTCTCTTTCCCTGGTAGTTTTTAAGAACAAATAGGACAAAGCTCTGTCATAGATAATCTACATATACTTGGTCCTGCCTCAGCAGAGAAAGCTGGACTTGATGACATCTTGAGGTCCTATCTAGCCCTACATTTCTAGGATGCTATGCAATATATACATATAAAAACACAACATACAGAATAAAACTCACCACAACATAGTGTCAGGAAAATTCAGGGGGAAAAAAAAACACAACCTACACTCCACAGCATAAAATGACAATACAAAGGAAAAGAAAGCAACACGATGCGAACTATGACATCCTAGGACAAAAGTACACAATGGAAAACAAGCTGAGGCAAAACAATTCACCATAAAACTGCTACACAACATGGTGCGATCACAGTTCCAAATGGCACCATGCAAAACAGCTCAGCGTAGAACATGACGCAGCACAAAAGAGAATTATTTCAATGTAGGTCTGGAAGGGATCTTGAGAACTCATCTACTCCAGCCCGCTGTGTTGAGGCAGGACCAAGTATCCCTAGACATTCGCAGACTGGCGTATCTCTAACCTGGTCTTAAAAACCTCCAATGAAGGAAATTCCACAGCCTCCCTTGGAAGCCAATACAAGGCAAACACAGACCAAAACAATGCTGTACACACACACGCTGGGCTTGCGGTTAAGGGGGGAGGCAAGAATTGAAACAATCTGGGTTCAGTTCCCAGTTTTGCCGCAAATTCTCCACGCAAACTTGTTACACACGGTGGCTGGCCCGTACCACTGCCTTGGGCTCACACGACTCAGGCTGTGGGGCTGTTTAATTGTCATGTAGAAGTTCCGGCTTGGGCTGCAGCCCAAGGTCTGGCACACTCCCACCTCGCCGGGTCCTAAGGTGAAAAGAGACAAATTCATATTACAATTAAGGCACAAATATTCAACAGCGAGGATGATTCACCACAGGAACAAGTTACCAAGGAAAGTGGTGGATTCTCTGTCTCGTGACGTCATTTCATGAAGACTAGATGCCTTTCTGGAATGTGTTTACCCCAAAAGTAGCTAGTGTGTCATACAGGAGGCCTGTGATATGCAGGGGGTCAGATTAGATGCTCTAATGGTCTCTTCTGGCCATAAAGTCGACTAATTCCTAAAAAACTGAGTGTAGCATTGGGAGCAGCGTCTGATGTTTTACTGTCTAGCTGGCTTGCTTCCTAGAACGAATGCTCCTTGAGTGGGGTGATCCACAGGGAGTAGCTCAAACCTCCAAAGTGCCTGGCCAGGGCAGGACATTAGCCCAGCAAGGGAGGGGTGTGGCAGTGACATCACAAAGGCCTTTGCAGGACCTCAGACTATTGGCCAAAGGTGGTGGGGAGGTGGTGACCTCACAGAGGGATGCTGACATCAGCCAGGCAGGACAGGGGCGAGGGGCCAGGGAAACCTCAGAGACCCTGTGGCTTTGCTTCAGCAAGTCTCCTTCTCCAGGTCTCTCTTTGAGGACTGGGGGAATATTGGGATTCACGTACCTGAGCGCCAGGAGGAACCTCTTTCGAGTTTTCTCCTTCCCTTTTAGTGATTTTACTTGAAAACAGCCGACCCTGTTTAGAAGGTAAGAGCCTCCTCGAGGTTTGAAACTGTTCAGTCTGATCCATCTGGTGACAGTTGAATTCATGGAAAACATGATCTTAAGAATGCAGAATTATATTCCACACCTGGGATTTTGTCCCTTAGAATCACTGGGGACATTAGGGTTTGTCCTTTTTGTTACAACTTTTCCTCCATTCCCCCCCCTTTCTCTTCCTCTCTTGCTTCTTTTGTCCTTTCTCCTGTTCCCCTCCCAACACCAGGAGGTGTGTGTGTGTGTGTGTGTGTGTGTGTGTGTGTGTGTGTGTGTGTGTGTGTGTTGCGGGGGAGTGCTCGGCAGCTCTCACTGTGGGAGGTCCACCCATAACTGTGGAGCTGCAGTAGTGCTGGGGCAGTGTTTCCTGCCAGTGACCTGGGCCATCCTTTTAGCTCTCAGGTGAGACCTCTCAGCCTCCCCTCCTCAGTCTCTACCCTGATTGGCTGAGCAGGGGGTTATTGACAGGGAGGAGACTCATGTCCTTGTTGTTCTCTTTTAAGACCAAGTAAATAAGTCATAACCACTTATATGTTTGATGGATTTTGCTGCTTCTCTGCATTAATTGTCTCTGAGCAGTTCATGATTCTCTCTATCATTGCAGTTCTCCTAAAATACTGGCTGAATAATTACTGTGCATACTTGTTGGTCTGGAGCTCATCTGAGAGCACTTTATTGAGGTCATTCAATGTATGAAATTCAAGATCCGACGGTTAATTTGAAAATCAGGGCTCTGGGGGTCCTATTCCCAATTCAGCCATTGACTGGCTTTGTGACCTAAGACAAGTCAATTCTCCTTTCTCAGCCTGAGCGTCTCCCTCTTTCAAGTAGGGATAATAATGATCCGCTCCTACCTACCTCAACACACTCACTCTTCCCCAACACACACACACACTGTCTCTCCCCACACACAAACAGTCTCCACACTGCAGCTGAAAAGCAGGTGTGTTGGAAGCAATGAGTGTGGCAATCTCAGTGAACCGATGGAGTGACGGTGGTCAGAGAGAGACAACGGAAGGTTAAAGGGGCAACGATGGGCATAATGAGTCTGGCCAGGGCAGGACATCAGCTTTGAGGGAGGGTGGGTGTGGCAGTGACATCACAAAGGCCTTTTGCAGGAACTCGGCCTATTGGGCAAAGGTGGTGGGGAGGGGGTGACCTCACAGAGAGACCCCGACATCAGCCGGGCAGGACAGAGGTGCAGGGCCAGGCCAGTCTCTGAGACCTCCCGGCTTTGCTGCCGCAAGTCTCCTTCGCGAGGTCTCTCCTCGAGGGCTGAGAGAGAATTAGGATTCAGAGTTGTGAGCATGAGGAGGAACCTCTGTGGAGTTTTCTCCTTTCCTACCACTGATTGTGCCAAAAACAAACTTCCCTTTGAGAAGGTAAGAGGCTCAGAGAGCTTTGGAACCTGTTCCGTCTGATCCACCTGGCGCAGGCAGCATTCTAGGCACAGACAGCGCTGGCTTCAGGTGGCAGAATTTGATTTCCTCCCTAGGTTTTGATGATTGGAATCCCTGGGGACATTGGGGTGTATCCTTTTTGGTTTATCTTTTCCTCTTTCCTCCCTCCTTTCTCCTCTTCTCTTGCTTCTTTTTTCCCTTTTCCAGATTCCCTCCCTCTACCTAGGAGGGATGGGTCTGGAGTGCGGGCAGGGGAGGGGTATTGCTCTCATTGCGGGAGGTCCTCACCAAGAGGTGGGTCTGGGTCTGAGAGTGATCCCCTCTGATGCTGTCCTGGGCCATCCTTTGGGACATCTGGTGAGACCCCTCAGCCTCCTGCCACTCAGAGTCTCAGTGCTGATTGGCTGAGCAGGGGGCTATCGACACCAAGGAGACTCAGGTCAGTTTGGTCTCTTTTCAAATCAGGCAAATAAGTCACAACCAATCCAATGTATGGAATTAATCTTGCTGCTTCTCTCCATTAATTGTCTCTTGGCAGGACATGATTTTCATTAATGTCCTAGGTCTTCTAAAATACTTGCTGAATAATTACTATGAACCACTGTTGGTCTCTAGCTCACTTGAGGGCACTTTATTCTGATCACTCAATGTGTGAAATTCAAGATGTGAGAGAGAGGCTGAAAGTCAGGAGCAGTGTTTCCTCTAATTTGTTATGTCCATGTGTGGAATGAATTTTGTTTTGGGCACAAATATGGAGGTGAGGTGTGACACATCACCTGCATATTGCGCTCCTTACAAAATTCATTCTGCACATGGATGGTGTGTGGCAGGGGTGAGGCTGAAAGGTTTGGAGTGTGGGAGGCTCGGGGTTGGGGCGCAGTGATGTGAGGGCTCCGGCTGGCGGTGCAGGCTCTGGAGTGGGGCTAGCGATGAGGGTCTCAGCATTGGAGCAGAGGGTAGGGGCGCAGGGGGTGAGGGCTCTGGGGTGGGGCTGAGAATGAGGAGACTGGGGAGCAGGTTGCCCCAGGGAGAAAGAACTGCCCCCTCCAGCCCTCTCTCCCCACAGCAGCTCAGGGCCAGATGAGAGGGCACCTGTCTCCAAGCCGCAGCAGCGCCGGTGGGGCTGGGTTGGGACTGAGGGAGGCGACAGGATTTATTTTTCCGAAGTCAAAAGGAGGAAGGGATGGAGTTATGCTTCAGTTTTTACCTCATAAACTTATTCCTGTCTAACCTACAGGACACTATGGGAATAAGACACTATGTCATGTGGTGACATCACAAGAGCAGAGGATGTGAGAACTACAGCAACTGAGATGGTGGGGGATTTAGAGTCGGATTGTTTCAAATGCTGCATTTGTCGGCTGACATTTAACAGCAACGCTTAGCTAACACAATGGAGAAAGGAATTCTCTGCTAAAGATTCAACCTGCCCCTTTGGCCAACTCCACCCCTTCCCTGACCGGAGTGTGCTCAGAACACCTCTCCCGCCAGCCTCCCCCCCATACACACACACAAGCCCACAGCTGGGCACCCAGCACAAAGCAAGGGAGGGGGTTGCTTGGCTTGTTTTACTTTTGACTTTTCAAAAGGCTTTTTAAAAAGCATTTTCTGCCCCTGTTCCCCATGGTGAGGAAGCAGATGATTAGTTAAACAAAAGTTAAACAAAAGTTAAAAGGTAGAGTGACTAAAATGAAATCCCTGCAAGTTGCATGGGCCCTTTTTAAAGATACCATAATAGAGGCCCAACTTCAATGTATACCCCAAATTAAGAAACACAGTAAAAGAACTAAAAAAGAGCCATCGTGGCTTAACAACCATGTAAAAGAAGTAGTGAGAGATAAAAGACTTCCTTTAAAAGTGGAAGTCAAATCCTAGTGAGGCAAATAGAAAGGAGCATAAACACTGCCAACTTAAGTGCAAGAGTGTAATAAGAAAAGCCAAAGAGGAGTTTGAAGAACGGCTAGCCAAAAACTCCACAGGTAATAACAAAATGTTTTTTAAGTACATCAGAAGCAGGAAGCCTGCTAAACAACCACCCTTGACGATCAAAATACAAAAGGAGCGCTTAATGACGATAAAGTCATTGCGGAGAAACTAAATGAATTCTTTGCTTCAGTCTTCACGGCTGAGGATGTTAGGAAGATTCCCAAACATGAGCTGGCTTTTGTAGGTGACAAATCTGAGGAACTGTCACAGATTGAAGTGTCACTAGAGGAGGTTTTGGAATTAATTGATAAACTCAACATTAACAAGTCACCGGGACCAGATGGCATTCACCCAAGAGTTCTGAAAGAACTCAAATGTGAAGTTGCGGAACTATTAACTAAGGTTTGTAACCTGTCCTTTAAATCGGCTTCGGTACCCAATGATTGGAAGTTAGCTAATGTAACGCCAATATTTAAAAAGGGCTCTAGAGGTGATCCCGGCAATTACAGACCGGTAAGTCTAACGTCGTCGGTACGGGGCAAGTTAGTTGAAACAATAGTTAAGAATAAAATTGTCAGACACATAGAAAAACATAAATTATTGAGCAGTAGTCAACATGGTTTCTGTAAAGGGAAATCGTGTCTTACTAATCTATTAGAATTCTTTGAAGGGGTCAACAAACATGTGGACAAGGGGGATCCGGTGGACATAGTGTACTTGGATTTCCTGAAAGCCTTTGACAAGGTCCCTCACCAAAGGCTCTTACGTAAATTAAGTTGTCATGGGATAAAAGGGAAGGTCCTTTCATGGATTGAGAACTGGTTAAAAGACAGGGAACAAAGGGTAGGAATTAATGGTAAATTCTCAGAATGGAGAGGGGTAACTAGTGGTGTTCCCCAAGGGTTAGTCCTAGGACCAATCCTATTCAATTTATTCATAAATGATCTGGAGAAAGGGGTAAACAGTGAGGTGGCAAAGTTTACAGATGATACTAAACTACTCAAAATAGTTAAGCAGATTGTGAAGAACTTCAAAAAGCTCTCACAAAACTAAGTGATTGGGCAACAAAATGGCAAATGAAATTTAATGTGGATAAATGTAAAGTAATGCACATTAGGAAAAATAACCCCAAATATACATACAATATGATGGAGGCTAATTTAGCTACAACGCGTCAGGAAAAAGATCTTGGAGTCATTGTGGATAGTTTTCTGAAGATGTCCACGCAGTGTGCAGAGGCGATCAAAAAAGCAAACAGAATGTTAGGAATCGTTAAAAAGGGGATAGAGAACAAGACGGAGAATATAGTATTGCCATTATATAAATCCATGGTACGCCCACATCTCGAATACTGTGTACAGATGTGGTTTCCTCACCTCAAAAAAGATATTCTAGCACTAGAAAAGGTTCAAAAAAGGGCAACTAATATGATTAGGGGTTTGGAGAGGGTCTCATACGAGGAAAGATTAAAGAGGCTAGGACTCTTCAGCTTGAAAAAGAGGAGACTAGGGGGGGATATGACAGAGGTATATAAAGTCATGAGTGACATTGAGAAAGTGGATAAGGAAAAGTTATTTACTTATTCCCATAATACAAGAACTAGAGGTCACCAAATGAAATTAATAGGCAGCAGGTTTAAAACAAATAAAAGGAAGTTCTTCTTCATGCAGCGCACAGTCAACTTGTGGAACTCCTTACCTGAGGAGGTTGTGAAGGCTAGGACTATAACAATGTTTAAAAGGGAACTGGATAAATTCATGGTGGCTAAGTCCATAAATGGCTATTAGCCAGGATGGGTAAGAATGGTGTCCCTAGCCTCTGTTTGTCAGAGGATGGAGATGGATGGCAGGAGGAAGATCACTTGATCATTGCCTGTTAGGTTCACTCCCTCTGGGGCACCTGGCATTAACACTGTCGGTAGACAGATACTGGGCTAGATGGACCTTTGGTCTGACCCGGTACGGCCTTTCTTATGTTCTTTTTTTTCCACTGCCCAGGAGACCCAGCCAGGGACTGATGTGCTGGAGATATGTTGGGAAAAGGAACTGTCTGAATTGCCAAGGCAGGAAGCCAACAATCTACGGCAACATCATTAACCACAAACTCACTCTAAGCATGCTCCAACCAGGAAGGAAATGGGCAGGAATTCTCGCTGTTCAGCCATGGCCACACATACAGAGATGCACAGCAGTGAGGGTGCTGGGCAAGCTGGTCTGAGCGAACAATTGGAAATGATCCTTCCGTTAGAACAGAACCAGAGTGTAGAAAGGCCCCTGTGTTAAGTGGTTGAGGCTGAGGCCTTAGGAAGCTGGCCTACGATACCACAGGGATCTTTCTGTGGAGGTGTGATACTTGCCAGCTAGGGGAAGCTGGTGTGTGGTGTCTTTGTGGCTGCACTTTCAGTGATGCAGGTTTCTCTATCCCATTGTTCCAGGGTCATTCTACTAGATTGCCAGCTGCTTTTCAGCTGCAGTGTGGAGACTATTTGTGTGTGGGGAGAGACAGTGTGTGTGTGTGTTGGGGAAGAGTGTGTGTGTTGAGGTAGGTAGGAGCGGATCATTATTACCCCTACTTGAAAGAGGGAGACGCTCAGGCTGAGAAAGGAGAACTGACTTGTCTTAGGTCACACAGCCAGTCAATGGCAGAATTGGGAATAGGACCCAGAGCCCTGATTGTCAAATTAACCATCGGATTTTGAATTACATACATTGAATGACCTCAAGAAAGTGCTCTCAGATGAGCTCCAGAGGAACAAGTATGCACAGTAATTATTCAGCCAGTATTTTAGGAGAACTGCAATGTTAGAGAGAATCATGAACTGCTCAGAGACAATTAATGCAGAGAAGCAGCAAAATCCATCAAACATATAAGTGGTTATGACTTATTTACTTGGTCTTAAAAGAGAACAACAAGGACATGAGTCTCCTCCCTGTCAATAACCCCCTGCTCAGCCAATCAGGGTAGAGACTGAGGAGGGGAGGCTGAGGGGTCTCACCAGAGAGCTAAAAGGATGGCCCAGGTCACTGGCGGGAAACACTGCCCCAGCACTACTGCAGCTCCACAGTTATGGGTGGACCTCCCACAGTGAGAGCTGCCGAGCACTCCCCCGCAACACACACACACACACACACACACACACACACACACACACCCCTCCTGGTGTTGGGAGGGGAACAGGAGAAAGGACAAAAAAAGCAAGAGAGGAAGAGAAAGGGGGGGTGGGATGGAGGAAAAGTTGAAACAAAAAGGACAAACCCTAATGTCCCCATTGATTCTAAGGGACAAAATCCCAGGTGTGGAATAAAATTCTGCCTCCTTAAGATCATGCTTTCCATGAATTCAACTGTCACCAGAATGATCAGACCGAACAGTTTCAAACCTCGAGGAGGCTCTAACCCTCTAAACAGGGACATCTGTTTTCTAGTAAAATCACTAAAAGGGAAGGAGAAAACTCAAGAGAGGTTCCTCCTGGCGCTCACGTCCATGAACCCGAATACTTTCAGTCCTCAAAGAGAGACCTGGAGAAGGAGACTTGCTGAAGCAAAGCCACAGGGTCTCTGAGGTTTCCCTGGCCCCTCGCCCCTGTCCTGCCTGGCTGATGTCAGCATCTCTCTGTGAGGTCACCACCTTCCCACCACCTTTGGCCAATAGTCTGAGCCCCTGCAAAAGGCCTTTGTGATGTCACTGCCACACCCCTCCCTTGCTGTGCTAATGTCCTACCTCTGGCCAGGCACTTTGGAGGTTTGAGCTACTCCCTGTGGATCACCCCACTCAAGGAGCATTCGTTCTAGGAAGCAAGCCAGCTAGACAGTAAAACATCAGACGCTGCTCCCAATGCTACACTTAGTTTTTCAGAAATTAGTTGACTTTATGGCCAGAAGAGACCATTAGAGCATCTAATCTGACCCCTGCATATCACAGGCCTCCTGTATGACACACTAGCTACTTTTGGGGTAAACACATTCCAGAAAGGCATCTAGTCTTCATGAAATGACGTCACGAGATGGAGAATGCACCAATTTCCTTGGTAGCTTGTTCCTGTGGTGAATCATCCTCACTGTTGAATATTTGTGCCTTAATTGTAATATGAATTTGTCTCTTTCCACCTTCCAGCCATTGGGTTTTTTAATGCCTTTCTCTGCTACATTAAAGAGCCCTTTAATACCCAATCTTTTCTCTCCATTAAGGCACTTCAACATTTCAATGAAGTCACCTTTCAATCTTCTTTTGAGAAGCTAAACAGGTTGAGATCTTTCAATAGCTCATTAGAAGGCATTTTTCTCCAGCCCTCAGAACATTTGGTGGCTCTTTGCTGCCTCAACTCCAATTTCACACCATCTTTTTCAAATGAGGACACCAAAACTGGAGGCAGTATTCCAGTATCAGTCTCACTGATACCATGTCACCTCCTGTGACGTTCTTGACATAATCTGTAACTGTATAGATCACCGTTGCCACCACTGTTCTATATTTGCAGCCAATATTGTATAAAGGTGGTCACATAAAGGGTCTATGGAGAGGTTATGATTGGCTGATTATAATTATGCTATCTCTAGATATGTATCATTTTTGTAGTTGACATTATGAATATTGGCTCTATGCTGCCTGTATTTCAAACTTGTGCTATGCTTCTGGGGAACACCCCAGCCGGACAAATTGGTGTCAGCTCTGCCTAGCCTGCTTGATGGCCCATTAAGGACCATCAGCTATACAAGTGACCCATTGAGAGAAGGCAGATATGCCTTGTGGCTCAGCAAGGTGTGCAGGGACCTGCCTATGGACAGAGCTCTAAGGTTTTTCTATGTCGCGTGCTGGATAGAGTGTCCTTGGGACAAAGAAAGCAAAGACCACATGGCAAGAGACTATAAAAGACTGATGCCTCATCTCCATCTTGTCTTCAGTCCTGCTTCCTACCTCTGGAGGGACTTGGCTACAAACAGAAGCTCTGTACAAAGGACTGATGACCCATCCCAGCGGGGGATGTACTCCAGAGACTTGATTTGAACCTGCAGTTTATTCCATCACTGCTACAAGCCTGAACCAAGAACTTTGCCAAAGTACAAGTCTTGCCCAGGGCACCGTTTCCCCTAACGCTGGTCCTTGGTAACATTTCTTGATGGGGGGGGGAGGGGAGAGAGTCGAGGCGTTTTCTCTCTGTTTCTTTCCTCTCCATTTTCTGCTCCTTCCTTCAATTCCAGAAACTTCTCTTGTGTTTCAGACTGTGCAGTGACACCCTCCCCACCCCAGGACTATGGAGCCTTTGGAGCAGAAAGATCCTAGGAGCTAAGGATGAATCCAGGGGTGAGTAGCTGGCAGGAAGGAGTCCTAGCAACTCTTCTGGGAGTGCAGGGGAGGAATGACTCCCCCTTCTCTACATTCTCCCCATGGGGCTCTGGGGAGCAGGGAGGGTTGTGCGATAAATTCCATCCAACATTCCCCTTTGATCCAAGCCGAGAGACATCTCAGCTCTGCACGATCCCATTGGCAGAACCAAACAAGGGATGTTTTCCACTGCCCAGGAGACTCAGCCAGGGACTGATGTGCTGGAGATATGTTGGGAAAAGGGACTGTCTGAATTGCCAAAGCAGGAAGCCAACAATCTACAGCAAAATCATTAACCACAAACACACTCTAACCATGCTCCAGCCAGAAGGGAAATGGGCAGGAATTCTTGCTGTTCAGCCATGGCCACACATCCAGAGCTGCTCAGCAGTGAGGGTGCTGGGCAAGCTGGTCTGAGCGAACACTTGGAAAAGATCCTTCCGTTAGAACAGAACCAGAGTGTAGAAAGGCCCCTGTGTTAAGTGGTTGAGGCTGAGGCCTTAGGAAGCTGGCCTACGATACCACAGGAATCTTTCTGTGGAGGTTTGATTCTTGCCAGCTAGGGGAAGCTGGTGTGTGGTGTCTTTGTGGCTGCACTTTCAGTGATGCAGGTTTCTCTATCCCATTGTTCCAGGGTCATCCTACTAGATTGCCAGCTGCTATTCAGCTGCAGTGTGGAGACTGTTTGTGTGTGGGGAGAGACATTGTGTGTGTGTTGGGGAAGAGTGAGTGTGTTGAGGTAGGTAGGAGCGGATCATTATTATCCCTACTTGAAAGAGGGAGACGCTCAGGCTGAGAAAGGAGAATTGACTTGTCTTAGGTCACAAAGCCAGTCAATGGCTGAATTGGGAATAGGACCCCCAGAGCCCTGATTTTTAAATTAACCATCGGATCTTGAAATTCATACATTGAATGACCTCAATAAAGTGCTCTTAGATGAGCTCCAGTCCAACAAGTGTGCACAGTAATTATTCAGCCAGTATTTTAGGAGAACTGCAATGTTAGAGAGAATCATGAACTGCTCAGAGACAATTAATGCAGAGAAGCAGCACAATCCATCAAACATATAACTGGTTATGACTTATTTACTTGGTCTTAAAAGAGAACAAAAAGGCCTTGAGTCTCCTCCCTGTCATTAACGCCCTGCTCAGACAATCAGGGTAGAGACTGAGGATGTTAGGCTGAGGGGTCTCACCAGAGAGCTCAAAGGATGGCCCAGGTCACTGGTGGGGATCACTGCCCCAGCACTACTGCAGCTCCACAGTTTTGGTCGAGCAATTTCACCAGGACTTTGCAACATCATTCACAATCCACATGAGTGGAGACTGTTCATTGATTCATCGAAGACGAAGTCTTAAAGATGTTTTACTGCATAATGGCCATGGTTTGCCATGAATTCCACTTGGTGATGCAGTCCATAGGAAGGAAACCTAGGACAACATGAAACAACAACATGAAACCTCTCTGAGGCTCTTATCTGCTCCACAGGGACGTCTGTCTTCTCATTCAATTAGCAGTGGGAAAGGGGATGCAATGTCTGCCCCCAGCCAGACCACCAACCCCATCAGACACCCTCCCCCGCTGGTGCACCAGGGTCTCCCCCAGACCGACAACAGCTATGAATTAAAACCCCACAGTGTTTGTTGGGGCTACTGGAGATGCTGAAATCTCACTCTTGTCTCTCTCCTCCTGCCTCCACCTCCAAGCCAGGCACTGGGCTGTTCAGTGTGGAAGGGATGAACTGATGACAGTGGAGGAAAAAAATCAAAAACCAAAAGTGAAGCCAAAAGCGCAAGCCGGGCAGGCAAGGCAAATCGCAGGCTGCTGCCATAGACTAGTCCTCCCCGCTCTTCCAATAACCCACCCAAACCGCGACACCACAGACCCCACGTTCCTGGTGTAGCTCCACCTTCCAGTGGGGAAGTGGGGAACCAATTACTAACACACACAGCATATTCCTGAGGCGCAGTGCTGGGAGCTGGGGGGATCTGGCGAGCACCTCACTGTGGGATTCACGAGTGGCTCCGGCAGCATCCATGCAATCAAGCCGCTCCACATGCCGTTGTGCCGAGGGATAACAGCGCCTGGAGGGGATGCTGCTGGTCACTAGCAGGGCATTGTGGGAGACAGCCCAGGCTGGAGAGGGTTCGGGGGCACAGCGGATCCCATCACAGCGTGTCCCCCCAGCACCCACAGGGAATATCGTGCCCCTAGGAGGAGCGTTTGGGCTTTGCTGTGATGTGTCACTTTCCAGCCTGTGCTCTGTCTCTTCTCCTGTGCACACCCATGTCAATCAGGCATTGCTCAGCTGGGCTCTGCAGAGACCGGACTAGCTACACCCCGTGACGGGACTGAGGGGGGGCAGTGCTGAGCGTCACAGGACCTGGTTTCAGCAGCGAGAAAATCCAGGAACAACCGAATTGTTGTTTCACCCACGAAAGCTCATGCTGCAAAAACGTCTGTTAGTCTATAAGGTGCCACAGGATTCTTTGCTGCTTTTACAGGAACAACCCAGTGATCCACTAAGCGGAGTTAGGGGCCTGAACTCCCTGTACGATGCACGGGCGACACAGGCACCTTACAACACAACTCACAACCACCAGCTCCCCAGGCAGGGAGCCAGCCAAGCCCGCCCAGGGAGACACTGACAACGGGGAGGTGTCCTAGCCCTGCCCCTCTCTCACAGATAGGTCCTGTGCTCCCAGCACCCACCTGCCATGTGGGAGAGCCAGGTTCAATTCCCTCTGTCCAGCTGCAGAGAGTAGCTCAGGGACGTGAGTAGCAAGCTCAGGGCAGACTGTTACACACCAGGGCACCCCCCATGGGGACTGGGAGCTTCCACCCCCCGAGAGCGAACTCCCCAGGCACACGAACAGCCTGAGCAGGGAGTCACAGACAGTCCCCTTGGGCACTCGGGGCTATCCTGCCACCTAGGCAAGTCTGCCTTTGGGCTAGATCTGTGCCTCAGGGAGGCCTGAGGCCACAGGCATGAGCTGGGGCTGCCAGCATCACCCCTGTCCCCCGCCACTATCCATAAGGGAGAAAGGATTTGAACCAGGGTCCCCCATGTTTCAGGTCAGTGCACGAAGCAGTGTGCCGTGGTGGGGCTCTGTCCAGCTCTCCCTTTGAAGGGGGTTCATTGGGGCTAACTAATGAGCGCGAGTGGGGCAGGGGGATCAGCTCCCCGGTGTGTCCTAATTCCTGCCTCTCAGCTGGGTGCCTGAACTACTGGACACTGTCATCCAAATACCATTGCTAGAAATAAACAATGAAAAGGTGCAGAACTCCAGGGAGCTCAGGACAGGGAGACTAACTCAGGCAATCAGAGCAGCAGATAAGACAAATCTTGAGCTACTCTGAGGCTCCAAGCAGACATGTTACCGAGACGGAAACTGGCCAGGAATTCTTTGAAATGGCGTAAACACGTCTAAAAGTATCAGTTTGCTTTACGATGAGGGGATGGGGGGAGGGAGGTTTAAACTATTTCCCTGAATCACATCTCCCTTGGCAGCTCAGTCACCATTTCAGCTAGAGCAGAGCGGTGGAGCCTGGGCACTGGGCCACTCGGGGCCTTTAACACCACAGCCCTGGGGAGGGGGGGCTGAGATGGACCATCCTGCAAGGAACACGAGTCCTTCTACCATCCACCACACCCTAGTTTGGAACTGCTGCTGCCGGCTCACCCCATCTGTGGGAACTTCTATCCCCTCTGCCTCCCTCTAGCTGGGGGTTTTCCCTTCTGCACCTACCTGGCAGGGCAGCCCCCGTCTGAACCCCTGATCCTGTCCCAGTTTTGTCCATCTGCCCATCCTGCCCCTCCGATTTCCCCCCTTCAGGGGGATTTTCCGGCCTTTGATTGCATGGAGCAGATTCTGATGGCGCGTGAGGGCAGCAGCTTGGAGCTGTTACTGAGCATGTGAGAAGAGCATTAGAAGGGAAGACCGGCCAGACTGGGTCACACCAAAGCTCCATCTAGCCCAGTGTCCTGTCGGCCGATAGCGGCCGGTGCCAGGTGCCCCAGAGGGAATGAACAGACAGGAATCATCCAGGGAGCCATCCCCTGTGGCCCAATTCCCAGCTTCTGACAGACAGAGGTTAGGGGCACCATCCCTGCCCACCCTGGGCAACAGCCATTGATGGACCTGTCCTCCACAGAAACACAGAATCCTAGACAATGAGGGTTGGAAGAGACCTCAGGAGCTCATCTAGCCTAAGCCCCTGCTGAAAGCAGGACCACGAATCTCTCTAGTTTCCTTTTCATCACAGGACCCTGCTCAGGAACAGTGAAGTTGCAAGATCTAACAGGAAACAGCTTCAGAAAGAAGGGCAGCTCCTCTTCCTCCTCCCCTCCCGTGGGGACGAGCAGCCCCCCAGCAGCCTCTCTGCCCCGGCCTCCTTCAACCCATTGCCCCCTTCAGCCTCCCACAACTGCCCCAATTGCCCCCTTTAGCCCCCCCAAATGTCCCGTTCCCCCATCTCCCCCTTCAGCCTCCTCCAAACTGTTCCCTTTCCCCATCGCCCCAGTCACCTCCAGCCTCCGTTGCCCTCTTCAGCCTCCCCAACTCCCCACTGCCCGGCTCCACCGCTCTCAGGTTCCCTTCTCCACAACCATCTGCTTCCTCACCATGGGGAACAGGAGCAGAAAATGCTTTTGAAAAAACCTTCTGCAAAGCAAAAAGTAAAACAAGCCAAGCAACCACTTCCCTGGCTTTGTGCTGGGTGCCCAGCTGTGGGCTTGTGTGTGTGTGTGTGTGTGTGCGGGGGGAGGTGGGGCTGTTCTGAGCACACTCCGGTCAGGGAAGGGGCAGAGTTGGCCAAAGGGGCAGGTTGAATCTTTAGCAGAGAATTCCTTTCTCCATTGTGTTAGCTAAGCGTTGCTGTTAAATGTCAGCCGACAAATGCAGCATTTGAAACAATCCGACTCTAAATCCCCCACCCTCTCAGTTGCTGTAGTTCTCACATCCTCTGCTCTTGTGATGTCACCACATGACATAGTGTCTTATTCCCATAGTGTCCTGTAGGTTAGACAGGAATAAGTTTATGAGGTAAAAACTAACAAAGAATCCTGTGGCACGTTATAGACTAACAGACGTTTTGCAGCATGAGCTTTCGTGGGTGAATACCCACTTCTTCAGATGCAAGTGGTGGAAATTTCCAGGGGCAGGTTTATATATGCAAGCAAGAAGTAAGCTAGAGATAACGAGGTTAGTTCAATCAGGGAGGATGAGGCCCTGTTCTAGCAGTTGAGGTGTGAAAACCAAGGGAGGAGAAACTGGTTCTGTAATTGGCAAGCCATTCACAGTCTTTGTTTAATCCTGAGCTGATGGTGTCAAATTTGCAGATGAACTGGAGCTCAGCAGTTTCTCTTTGAAGTCTGGTCCTGAAGTTTTTTTGCTGCAGGATGGCCACCTTAAGATCTGCTATTGTGTGGCCAGGGAGGTTGAAGTGTTCTCCTACAGGTTTTGTATATTGCCATTCCTAATATCTGATTTGTGTCCATTTATCCTTTTCCTTAGAGACTGTCCAGTTTGGCCGATGTACATAGCAGAGGGGCATTGCTGGCATATGATGGCATATATTACATTGGTGGACGTGCAGGTGAATGAACCGGTGATGGTGTGGGTGATCTGGTTAGGTCCTGTGATGGTGTTGCTGGTGTAGATATGTGGGCAGAGTTGGCATCGAGGTTTGTTGCATGGGTTGGTTCCTGAGCTAGAGTTACTATGGTGCGGTGTGCAGTTACTGGTGAGAATATGCTTCAGGTTGGCAGGTTGTCTGTGGGCGAGGACTGGCCTGCCACCCAAGGCCTGTGAAAGTGTGGGATCATTCTCCAGGATGGGTTGTAGATCCTGATGATGCGCTGGAGGGTTTTAGCTGGGGACTGTATGTGATGGCCAGTGGAGTCCTGTTGGTTTCTTTCTTGGGTTTGTCTTGCAGTAGGAGGCTTCTGGGTACACGTCTGGCTCTGTTGATCTGTCTCCTTATTTCCTCGTGCGGGTACTGTAGTTTAGAGAATGCTTGGTGGAGATTTTGTAGGTGTTGGTCTCTGTCTGTGGGGTTAGAGCAGATCCGGTTGTACCTCAGTGCTTGGCTGTAGACAATGGATCTTGTGGTGTGCCCGGGATGGAAGCTGGAGGCATGAAGGTAGGCATAGCGGTCGGTAGGTTTTCGGTATAGGGTGGTGTTAATGTGACCATCAATTATTTGCACCGTAGTGTCCAGGAAGTGGACCTCCCGTGTAGATTGGTCCAGGCTGAGGTTGATGGTGGGGTGGAAGCTGTTGAAATCGTGGTGGAATTTTTCCAGAGTCTCCTTCCCATGGGTCCAGATGATGAAGATGTCATCAATGTAGCGTAGGTAGAGAAGGGGTGTGAGTGGACGGGAGCTGAGGAAGCGTTGTTCCAGGTCAGCCATAAAAATATTGGCATATTGTGGGGCCATGCGGGTGCCCATAGCGGTGCCACTGATCTGGAGATATATATTGTCATCAAATTTGAAATAGTTGTGTCTGAGGATAAAGGCACAGAGCTCAGCAACCAGTTGTGCTGTGGCATCATCAGGGATACTGTTCCTGACAGCTTGTATTCCGTCAGCGTGTGGGATGTTGGTGTAGAGAGCCTCTACATCCATGGTGGCCAGGATGGTGTTTTCTGGAAGGTCACCAATGCATTGTAGTTTCCTCAGGAAATCAGTGGTGTCACGGAGATAGCTGGGAGTGCTGGTGGCATAGGGTCTGAGTAGAGAGTCCACATATCCAGACAGTCCTTCAGTGAGAGTGCCAATGCCCGAGATGATGGGGCGTCCAGGATTTCCAGGTTTGTGGATTTTGGGCAGTAGATAGAATAGCCCTGGTCGGGGCTCTAAGGGTATGTTGATTTGTTCCGGTGTTAGTGTAGGGAGTGTCCTGAGTAGATGGTTCAGTTCCTTAGTGTATTCCTCAGTGGGATCTGAGGGAAGTGGCCTGTAGAATTTGGTGTTGGAGAGTTGTCTGGCGGCCTCCTTTTGGTAGTCAGACCTGTTCATGATGACAACAGCACCTCCTTTATCAGCCTCTTTGATTATAATGTCAGGATGGTTTCTGAGGCTGTGGATGGCATTGCGTTCTGCACGACTTAGGTTATGAGGCAAGCGATGTTGTTTTTCCACAATTTCTGCCTGTGCACGTCGGCGGAAGCATTCAATGTATAGGTCCAGACTGTCATTTCGACCCTCAGGAGGAGTCCATGTTGAGTTCTTCTTTTTGTGCTGTTGGTGGGAGGGTGACTGTGTATCAGTGCGCTGTTCAGTGTTGTCCTGAAAGTATTCTTTGAGTCGGAGACGGCGAAAGTAGGCTTCCAGATCACCGCAGAACTGTATCATGTTGGTGGGGGTGGCAGGGCAAAAAGAGAGTCCCCGAGATAGGACAGACGTTTCTTCTGGGCTGAGTGTGTGGTTGGATAGATTGACGATATTGCTGGGTGGGTTAGGGGTACCACGGTTGTGGCCCCATGTGGCAGGTAGGAGTTTAGACAGCTTACAGTCCTTTTTCCTTTGTAGAGAGGTGAAGTGAGTGATGTAGATCTCCTGTCTTATTTTAGTGAAGTCCGTTTGTATGGAAGTTTGGTTATTGATGAGAGTCTCCAGGTTGGAGAGCTCTTTTTTGATGTTTTCCTGTTTGCTGTATAGGATGCTGATCAGGTGGTTCCTCAGTTTCTTTGATAGAGTATGGCATAATCTCTCACTGTGGTCTGTGTAGTATGTAGATAGCAGTGGATTTTTTACCTTTAGTCCATTTGGTATGATGTCCATCCGTTTGCATTTGGAAAGGAAGATGATGTCTGTCTGTATTTGTGCAAGTTTCTTCATGAGGTTGATGGATTTCCACTCCATACGGCTAAATGCAGTGCCTTGCATGGTGTCAAGTATCAGAGGGGTAGCCGTGTTAGTCTGGATCTGTAAAAGCAACAAAGAATCCTGTGGCACCTTATAGACTAACAGACGTTTTGCAGCATGAGCTTTCGTGGGTGAGGCCCTGTTCTAGCAGTTGAGGTGTGAAAACAAAGGAGGAGAAACTGGTTTCTATTGGCAAGCCATTCACAGTCTTTGTTTAATCCTGAGCTGATGGTGTCAAATTTGCAGATGAACTGGAGCTCAGCAGTTTCTCTTTGAAGTCTGGTCCTGAAGTTTTAGGCTTGGAGACAGGTGCCCTCTCATCTGGCCCTGAGCTGGCATATGATATATGCCATCATATGCCAGCAATGCCCCTCTGCTATGTACATTGGCCAAACTGGACAGTCTCTAAGGAAAAGGATAAATGGACACAAATCAGATATTAGGAATGGCAATATACAAAAACCTGTAGGAGAACACTTCAACCTCCCTGGCCACACAATAGCAGATCTTAAGGTGGCCATCCTGCAGCAAAAAAACTTCAGGACCAGACTTCAAAGAGAAACTGCTGAGCTCCAGTTCATCTGCAAATTTGACACCATCAGCTCAGGATTAAACAAAGACTGTGAATGGCTTGCCAATTACAGAACCAGTTTCTCCTCCCTTGGTTTTCACACCTCAACTGCTAGAACAGGGCCTCATCCTCCCTGATTGAACTAACCTCGTTATCTCTAGCTTACTTCTTGCTTGCATATATAAACCTGCCCCTGGAAATTTCCACCACTTGCATCTGAAGAAGTGGGTATTCACCCACGAAAGCTCATGCTGCAAAACGTCTGTTAGTCTATAAGGTGCCACAGGATTCTTTGTTGCTTTTACAGATCCAGACTAACACGGCTACCCCTCTGATACTTGAGGTAAAAACTGAAGCATAACTCCATCCCTTCCTCCTTTTGACTTCGGAAAAATAAATCCTGTCGCCTCCCTCAGTCCCAACCCAGCCCCACCAGCGCTGCTGCGGCTTGGAGACAGGTGCCCTCTCATCTGGCCCTGAGCTGCTGTGGGGAGAGAGGGCTGGAGGGGGCAGTTCTTTCTCCCTGGGGCAACCTGCTCCCCAATCTCCTCATTCCCAGCCCCACCCCAGAGCCCTCACCCCCTGCGCCCCTACCCTCTGCTCCAATGCTGAGACCCTCATCGCTAGCCCCACTCCAGAGCCTGCACCCCCAGCCGGAGCCCTCACATCACTGCGCCCCAACCCCCCCCCCCCGAGCCTCTCCCACACTCCAAACCTTTCAGCCTCACCCCTGCCACACACCATCCATGTGCAGACTGAAGAGTGTACGGAGCGCAAGATGCAGGTGATGTGTCACACCTCACCTCCATATTTGTGCCCAAAACAAAATTCATTCCACACATGGACATAACAAATTAGAGGAAACACTGCTCCTGACTTTCAGCCTCTCTCTCACATCTTGAATTTCACACATTGAGTGATCAGAATAAAGTGCCCTCAAGTGAGCTAGAGACCAACAGTGGTTCATAGTAATTATTCAGCAAGTATTTTAGAAGACATAGGACATTATTGAAAATCAAGACCTGCCAAGAGACAATTAATGGAGAGAAGCAGCAAGATTAATTCCATACATTGGATTGGTTGTGAATTATTTGCCTGATTTGAAAAGAGACCAAACTGACCTGAGTCTCCTTGGTGTCGATAGCCCCCTGCTCAGCCAATCAGCACTGAGACTCTGAGGGGCAGGAGGCTGAGGGGTCTCACCAGATGTCCCAAAGGACGGCCCAGGACACCATCAGAGGGGATCACTCTCAGACCCAGACCCACCTCTTGGTGAGGACCTCCCGCAATGAGAGCAATACCCCTTCCCTGCCCGCACTCCAGACCCGTCCCTCCTAGGTAGAGGGAGGGAAGCTGGAAAAGGGAAAAAAGAAGCAAGAGAAGAGGAGAAAGGAGGGAGGAAAGAGGAAAAGATAAACCAAAAAGGATACACCCCAATGTCCCCAGGGATTCCAATCATCAAAACCTAGGGAGGAAATCAAATTCTGCCACCTGAAGCCAGTGTTTCCTGGGTCTAGAATGCTGCCTGCGCCAGGTGGATCAGACGGAACAGGTTCCAAACCTCTCTGAGCCTCTTACCTTGTCAAAGGGAAGTTTGTTTTCGGCACAATCAGTGGTAGGAAAGGAGAAAACTCCACAGAGGTTCCTCCTCATGCTCACATCTGTGAATCCTAATCCTCTCTCAGCCCTCGAGGAGAGACCTCGCGAAGGAGACTTGCGGCAGCAAAGCCGGGGGGGGGGGGGTCTCAGATACTGGCCTGGCCCTGCACCTCTGTCCTGCCCGGCTGATGTCGGGGTCTCTCTGTGAGGTCACCCCCTCCCCACCACCTTTGCCCAATAGGCCGAGTTCCTGCAAAAGGCCTTTGTGATGTCACTGCCACACCCACCCCTCCCCTCAAAGCTGATGTCCTGCCCCTGGCCAGACTCGTTGGGTGTTTGAGTTGTTTCCCCTGCATCTGGGGTTGCCAACTTTCTGACCCCACAAAACTGAACACCCTCATCCCGCCCCTTCAGCGAGGTCCTGTCTCGCTCACTTGCAGAGCGGGAGGTTTAGGTTGGACATTAGGAAAAACTTTTTCACTAGGAGGGTGGTGAAGAACTGGAATGGGTTCCCTAGGGAGGTGGTGGAATCTCCATCCTTAGAGGTTTTTAAGGTCTGGCTTGACAAAGCCCTGACTGGGATGATTTAGTTGGGGTTGGTCCTGCTTTGAGCAGGGGGTTGGACTAGATACCTCCTGAGGTCCCTTCCAACCCTGAGGTTCTATGATCTCCCTCCATCACTTGCTCTCCCCCACGCTCACTCAGTCACTCGTTTTCACCGGGCTGAGGAGAGTCCCTTTTCAACTGGGTGTTGTCGGGACATACCTGGGAAGGAGGCTGCCTGCCAAACACCTTTGAGAGGTGCCGTCCCTCCCTGTCAGAAAATCATCTCCCTCCTTCACTTCAGTGACGGCCTCAATTGTTCCTTATCCCGGCAGAGCCGGAGGATTGAAAGCAGCAACATCAAACCCCTGTGCAGCTAGCAGGAATGGACACACACACTCCCTTGTATCTCAACAGATATTTAGTTTCACTCTTGGTAAACTACAAGGCTAAAGGGACGGGCGGTGGCACCACATCTAAGGAATGAAACACAACACAATCATCATCGTTATGCCCATCGGTGCCTCTTTATTCTTCCTTTGTCTCTCTCTGACCACCGTCGCCCTCTGTCGGTTCACTGAGAGTTCCACACTCACTGCTTCCGACACACAAAGACTCACACACACATCTTGCATGCAAAACCTCACCAAGGAGTCAGATGCACCTGCTGGTTCCCTGCACCCCTGTTCTACAGAATCCAATCCCAGGGAAAGCTTGTCGGGCCCACAGCTGGTGGGGAGTCCTGGGCTGGAGGATTTAACCTACAGTGACGGCACTCGCAGGAAAGATGCTGAACGAGTGCAAGTTAAACATTGGGAGCTCCGCTTCCAGTCCCCTCACAGCTCAGTCCATCTCTCCAGGAAAGGGCACATCTGAATTACCAGCTGGCTCAGTCTATCTGCGTAGTTCTTGTTTACACCCAGTCAATTCTGAGGCCTGTTTCGCACCCTGGGTTTGAGGAGACCGTCAGAACCGACTCTCTGCAATAGCAAAAGCAGGAGGCCGTGTTATTTCTCCTGCCCCAGCACAGACAGACAACGAGGAAATGCTCTATGTTGGAGGATGGGGCTCCCTGCCCTTGGCTAAAGATCAGCACCTCCCTTTGCCTTTTGTCACTCGTGAAGATATTCTTTCAGCAGCGAGCCCTAGAGCTCAGTTGCAGGAGCGCTGCGTTAGTCACTGACGGTACGGCAGCTCCAACATCACTGGGCTCTTCTACCAGAAAGTCCAACGAAAGGACTGATTTCCTCATGTAGCCTGCTCCGGGACCGTCAAAGGATCTTGTCCCATTCTTCTTCATGGAAGGCCATCTTGTAGCCTGCAACAACATCCATGGTGTGATGGCAGCCCTCAACATCGTTCACAATCCACATGAGTGGAGACTGTTCGTTGATTCATCGAAGACGAGTCTTAAAGATGTTTTACTGCATAATGCCAATGTTTTGCCATCAATTCCACTTGGTCATGCAGTCCATATGAAGGAAACCTATGACAACATGAAACAACAACATGAAACCTCTCTGAGGCTCTTCTCTGCTCCACAGGGACGTCTGTCTTCTCACTCAATTAGCAGTGGGAAAGGGGAAAACCCCAAGGAGGCTCCTCCTCGCGCTCACGGGCGTGACCCTGTATTCTCTCTCACTCCTCAAGGGGAGACCTTGAGAAGGAGACTCCCTGCAGCAAAGCCATTTCCCCCACCCTGCAGCCTCTTTACCTGCCCCTGCTCATAGACTCTCTGTGAGGTCACCGCTTCCCAACCTCCTTTGACCAATCAGCCCAGCTCCTGTAAAAGGCTAGTGTGATGTCACCGCCCTGGACAGCCCCTTTGCATCTTTGAGCTGCTCCTGCTGTGTCACACCCACACCCCCACTCACTCAGTGTTACTTCTGGACATGAAGCAGGCGACACATGAAAACATCACAGGCTGCTCAATGGCCCATACTTAGTTTTGCAGAGATTTGTAGACGTTAAGGCAAGAAGAGACCTTTGGATCATAGAATCATAGGACTGGAAGGACCCCAAGAGGTCATCGAGTCCAGTCGCCTGCACTCAAGGCAAGACTAAGTATTATATAGATCATCCCTGACAGGTGTTTGTCTAACCTGCTCTTAAAAATCTCCAAGGATGGAGATTCAACAACCTCCCTAGGCAATTTATTCCACGGCTTAACCACCTTGACTGTTAGCAAGTTTTTCCTAATGTCCAACCTAAACCTCCCTTGCTGTAATTTAAGCCTCTTGATTCTTGTCCTATCATGAGAGGTTAAGGAGAATATTTTTTCTCCCGCCTCCTTGTAACAACCTTTTAGGTACTTGAAAACTGTAATGTCCCCTCTCAGTCTTCTCTTCTCCAGACTTAACAAATCCAATTCTTTCAATCTTCCCTCATAGGTCATGTTACTAGACTTTCATCATTCTTGTTGCTCTTCTCTGGACTTTCTCCAATTTGTCCACATCTTTCCAAAAATGTGATGCCCAGAACTGTACACAAGAATCCAGTTGAGGCCTAATCAGGACGGAGTAGAGTGGAAGAATGACTTCTCGTGTCTTGATTTCAACACTCCTACCAATACATCCCAGAATGATATTGGCTTTTTTGCAACAGCATTACACTGTTGACTCTTATTTAGTTTGTGGTCCACTAGGATCCTTGGATCCTTTTCCGCAGTGCTCCTTCCTAGGCAGTTATTTCCCATTCTGTATGTGTGCAACTCATTGTTCCTTCCTACGTGGAACACTTTGCATTTCTTCTTATTGAATTTCATCCTATTTACCTCAGACCATTTCTCCAGTTTGTCCAGATCAGTTTGAGAGTTCATCCTATATTCCAAAGCACTGGCAACCCCTCCACTTCATGTCATCTGCAAACTAGGCCATGATCTAAATCACTGAGGAAGATATTGAACAAAACTGGACCCAGAACTGAGCCCTGTGACACCCCACTCGTTATGCCCTTCCAGCCTGACTGCGAACCCCTGATAACTACTCTCGGAGAACAGTTTTCCAACCAGTTATGCACCCACCTTAAAGTAGCTATCAAGGGCTGGTTTGACACGATTTGTTCTTGATAAATCCATGCTGGCTATTGCTTAGCACCTCATAGATTCACAGATTCTACGACTGGAAGGGACCTCGAGAGGTCATCGAGTCCAGTCCCCTGCCCTCATGGCAGGACAAAATACTGTCTAGACCATCCTGCATAGACATTTATCTAACCTATTCTTAAATATCGCCTGAGGTGGAGATTCCACAACCTCCCTAGGCCAATTATTCCACTGTTTCATCACCCTGACAGTTAGGAACTTTTTCCTAATGTCCAACCTAAACCTCCCTTGCAGCAGTTTAAGCCTATTGCTTCTTGTTCTTTCCTTAGAGGCTACGGTGAACAAGTTCTCTCTCTCCTCCTTAGGACACCCTTTGAGATACCTGAAAACTGCTATCATGTCCCCTCTCAATCTTCTCTTTTCCAAACTAAACAAACCCAATTCTTGCAGCCTTCCTTCATAGGTCATGTTCTCTAGACCTTTAATCATTCTTGTTGCTCTTCTCTGGATCCTCTCCAATTTCTCCATATCTTTCTTGAAATGCGGTGCCCACAACTGGACACAATACTCCACTTGGGGCCTAACCAGCCCAGAGTAGGGCGGAAGAATGACTTCTCGTGTCTTGCTCACAACACATCTGTTAATGCATCCCAGAATCACGTTTGCTTTTTTT
Source organism: Mauremys reevesii (assembly GCF_016161935.1). NCBI lineage: Eukaryota > Metazoa > Chordata > Testudines > Geoemydidae > Mauremys > Mauremys reevesii. Next base: position 137,589 of record NW_024100910.1, read on the forward strand.
GCAACAGCATCACACTGTTCACTCACATTTAGCTTGTTTCCACTATAACCCCTAGATCCCTTTCTGCCGTACTCAGTCCTAGACAGTCTCTTCCCATTCTGTAGGTGTGAAACTGATTGTTCCTTCCTAAATGGAGCACTTTGCATTTGTCTTTATTAAACTGCATTCTGTTAACTTCAGACCGCTTCTCGAGTTTGTCCAGATCATTTTGAATTATGACGCTATCATCCAAAGCAGTTGCAATCCCTCCCAGTTTGTTATCATCTGCAAACTTCATAAGCGTACTTTCTAGGCCAATATCTAAGTCGTTGATGAAGATATTGAACAGAGCCAGTCCCAAAACAGACCCCTGTGGAACCACACTTGGTCTACCTTTCCAGCAGGATTGGAAACCATTCATAACTACTCTCTGAGTACGGTTATCCAGCCACTTATGCACCCACCTTAGAGTAGCCCCATCTAAATTGTATTTGCCTAGTTCACTGATAAGAATATCATGCGAGACCGTATCAAATGCCTCACTAAACTCTAGGTATACCACATCCTTCGCTTCTCCCTTATCCACAAGACTCGTTATCCTATCAAAGAAATCTCTCAGATTGCTCTGACATGATTTGTTCTTTACAAATCCATGCTGGCTATTCCCTATCACCTTACCACCTTCCAAGTGTTTGCAGATGATTTCCTTAATTACTTGCTCCATTCTCTTCCCTGGCACAGAAGTTAAACTAACTGCTCTGTACTTTCCTGGCTTGTTTTTATTTCCCTTTTTAGAGATGGGCACTATGTTTGCCCTTTTCCAGTCTTCTGGAATCTCTCCCGTCTCCCATGATTTTCCAAAGAGAATAGCTAGAGGCTCACATACCTCCTCTATCAGCTCCTTGAGTATTCTAGGAGGCATTTCAGCAGGCCCTGGTGACTTGCAGGCATCTAACTTTTCTAAGTGATTTTTAACTTCTTTTTTTATTTGATCTTCTAAGCCTGCCCCTTCCCATTAGCATTCACTCTCTTAGGTATTCCTTCAGACTTCTCGGTGAAGACCGAAACAAAGAAGTCATTAAGCATCTCTGCCAATTCCAACTTTCCTCTTACTGTTTCTCCCTCCTCACTGAGCAGTGGGCCTATCCTCTCCTTGGTCTTCCTCTTGCTTCTAATGTACTGATAAAAAGTCTTCTTGTTTCCCTTTATTCCCATAGCTAGTTTGAGCTCATTTGTGCCTTTGCCTTTCTAATCTTGCCCCTGCATTCCTGTGTTGTTTGCCTATATTCATCCTTTGTAATCTGTCCTAGTTTCCATTTTTTATATGACTCCTTTTTATTTTTTAGATCATGCAAGATCTCGTGGTTAAGCCCAGCTGGTCTTTTGCCACATTTTTTATCTTTCCTACCCAGCAGAATAGCTTGCTTTTGGGCCCTTAATAGTGTCCCTTTGAAAAAGTGCCAACTCTCCTCAGTTGTTTTCCCCCTCAGTCTTGAGTCCCATGGGACTGGACCTATCAGCTCTCTGAGCTTACCAAAATCCACCTTCCTGAAATCCATTGTCTCTAGTTTGCTGTACTCCCTTCTACCCTTCCTTAGAATTGCAAACTCTAGGATTTCATGATCACTTTCACCCAAGCGGCCTTCTACTTTCAAATTCTCAATGAGTTCCTCCCTATTTGTTAAAATCAACTCTAGAACAGCTTCCCCTCTAGTAGCTTTTTCAACCTTCTGGATGGCCCAGTGGGATCCCAGCTAGGCGGACAGGCTGGAAAATGGATCTTCCAGTCACTCCGTTCCAGGTCTCCCCAGCATTAAGATCAAATTCCCTTCTCCCGCCCCCGCCCCCCGCACATTGGGCTCACCACCAAGAGGTATTGGGGCCTGTCTATATATGGGGATTCTACAGCAGCTCCCCAGCATGGCACCCGAGAGGTTGGCCAAGACCTTGTGCAGAGCCTATACCGCAAGGGAGAGCCATGGGTCAGGGGCTACACCTGCCACAGGACAGCAAGGGGTGGGAAGCACTGGTGAGACCCCAAACACATACCCTGGCCTCTCTGATTCATATCCTCCTGCAAGCTTTGTCCCCAACCATTTCTTCTTTCTCTACACGAGACATTTTCACAAATGTCACAATGCCTTGGCACTCAACAGCATGAAACAACCCTTTCTCCTCCCCAAAGTGCTTTAATGTCCATTCTCTCGCCCAGCCTTGCTCCTGCCAGGCATTACAGACGTGTCTCATTTCCCATTACACAGATTGGGATGCTGAGGTACAGAGAGAGGAAATGACCAATCCCAGCTCACACAGCAAAGCGATGGCACAGCTAGAGAAAAGCCAACAGCTCTCACTCTTGCTGTCATCAGCAGACACCAAGACCCCTGGGGGAGGGACAGAGGCCAGCAATTGAAGGGATGTGCGTGCAATTTTCATCGACACAGTTTTCTGTTAGAAAATACCAGGAACATTAATCAAGGTTGATTTGTGGAATCATGAATCAATTTGGATGAAAAATCTTTGCAAAAATATTTTGCTTTCCAAAGCAAAATCATCTCCTGTTTGTGGCGTCCCCTTAAACTGTCTCTTCGCACACAAAGAGGAGACACTTTAATTTGGAAACGAGATAAGATGCTTCAGTCAGGGTAAGCAGTTGCTCCCCTTCATGATTGAAAGATCATAAAATGCCAGTCAAATTGACTCTTTCAGCCCTTACACAGCAGACCCCACTGACGGCATCTCCCCGGGGCCGGGTGGAGCCAGCTCACCTTATCAAACCTTCCCATACCCGGGGGAACGGGAAAGTGCCAGGCTGCAGCGCCACCTAGCGGCCACAGGACAAATAGCCGGCTGCTGCACCTGTGGGCACTGGGAGTTCGCTTAACATGGAAAGCTGCCTAATGCAAGGTTGGCAAAACGGGGGTCTGCTGCACTACATCATCATCTGCAATGACTCAACCCGATAGGACACCTCCTGTGCTACGCTGCTACTAGTGACCCTCTCAAACAGGTCCCCACAGCTCCCCAGCCTCCCCCCACCAGGAGGCAGCTAGGAGAGGCTTGTTACACTGCTCTACAGCCAAAATGCTTCTGAAATAAATGGAGTCCAACTTTACTAATTCTGGGTCACTGAGAACGAAAATGATTCTTAAAATTCTTGATTGGCTCTAGTTTTCAAGATATGCTATTGGGTCAGTATTTATGACCCTTGACTTGGGAATGGCGGAGGAGAAGTGAGTTATAAAGGGACGGGATCTCAGTTTAAACCAGTAATGACTGAAATCCATCTTTGACTGGACCTATGAATAAATCTATGAATGGGTTTGGACAGTACTTGCTTTTTAGGCAAAACAATGAAGGATACAATCTGATGCTGGTATTGCATCATACATGATATGAATTGCATCATGTTATTCCTAGAAGTCATGGATGATGCAATCATAATGAAGCTGAACCAATTGCCCTTTATCAGCTCTAGAAATCATACAGTGTCGTGCTGTCTTATTTGTCAGTGTTTGATTTTGCAAAGGGACCCTTTTCTTTTTAGCCAAATTGAGCAGAGATGCCTCGTACTTGTGTGAACAGTGCAGATAACTTCTGCTATGTTTGTGGTGAAGTGACTTTTGCATCACAAAAGTGCAGTAGAACCACTATGGTTAAGAAAGCCTATCACTTTTCTTTTGGCTGCAAAATTGGAGATCAGGACAAGAGGTGGGCCCCACACTTATGCTACAACACTTGTGCAACAAATCTTCGCCAGTGTTTGAACAGGAAAAGGAAATCTATGCCTTTTGCAGTGCCAATGATGTGGAGAGAGCCAACAGATCATACCAGCAAATGTTACTTCTACATGGTGCCTCCAGTTGGGAAAGGAGTGACAAAGAAGAAAACGTGGATGCTGCATTATCCAAACATTCCATCAGCTCTATGCCCAGTACCCTACGGAGAAGGACTGACACTTCCTGATGCACCAGAATCATTCTCACTTGAGTCAGACGAGGAAGAGGAAGAGGACAAAACTTCTGGTCCTGAACCATCAATGTCACAGGACCCACATTTTCTCCCATCCTCCTCCTCTGAACCACACCTCATAACACAAGGTGAAGGGAATGACCTTGTCAGGGATTCGGAACTACCCAAGAGTAAAGCAGAGCTGTTGGGCTCCACACTACAGCAGTGGACTCTCCTGGCAGGTGATGTTAGGGTTTCCATGCTCCGTGACCGTCAAAAGGATCTAGTCCCATCTTCTTCACGGAAGGCCATCTTGTATCGTGTAACAACATTGATGGTGTGATGGCAGCCCTCAACATCATTCACAATGCACATGAGTGGAGACTGTTCATTGATTCATCGAAGACGAGCCTTAAAGCTGTTTTATTGTAGAATGGCAATGTTTTGCCATCAATTCCACTTGGTCATGCAGTCCATATGAAGGAAACCTAGGACAACATGAAACAACTTTTGAGGTGCATAAAGCAGCTTTGTGGCGATTTGAAGGTTCTTGCTCTCTTGCTTGGTCTGCAGACTGGATACACAAAGTACTGCTGTTTTCTCTGCGAATGGGATAGTCGTGCAACAGATTCCCACTACATCAAGAAAGGTTGGCCACTCCGACAGTCATTGGAGCCTGGGAGGAACAGTGTTCAGCATGCACCACTTGTTGAATCAAGGAAGATTTTGTTAACACCCTTACACATAAAGCTGGGGCTGATGAAGAACTTTGTCAAAGCCATTGACAAAACACAAGCAGCTTTCAAGTACCTCCGTGGAAAATTCCCAAGGTTAAGTGAAGCTCAGATAAAGGAAGGTGACTTTGTTGGTCCTCAGATTCATGAACTTCGAGATGATGCATTTGACCATGCACTGCGTGGCAAGGAAAAGACGGCATGGAAAGCCTTCCACTTAGTGGCAATACATTTTCTCGAAACAACAAGGCAGACAACTACAGGTTGTTGGTGGAAAACCTCCTCAAGGCTTACAAAGCCTTGGTTGCAACATGTCACTAAAGAGACATTTTTTGCACTCTCATCTAGATTTTTTTCCACCGAACTGCGGAGCAGTGAGTGACGAGCACGGTGAGCGATTTCACCAGGACATTGCAACAATGGAGAACCGCTATCAGGTCAATTGGAGCCCATCAATGCTGGCAGACTATTGCTGGACAGTGACAGGAGATGCTCCATTTAATGAATACAAGAGACAAGCCAAGAAGTGCCGAGTAGAGACTGAATAGGACTAAACTATGTACAGAATAGTATTTGCCTTTTGTTTCATAATACATTTTAGCTAGATAACCCTTTTGCTGATTTTTAAATTGTTACATAAACAGGAGAGGTGAAATACTATCATGTAAAGCAACCATAACACACAAAAAGACCTAGGTTTAAAATTGATGATTAAAACTCTGCTATCTACACAATATACATAGACATAAAATGTAAAAACTTAAATATCTTAGAAACAGAAGCCAATCAGTTGTTTTGTCATATTTGAATTGAGCAAATCAAAATACATTCTAAATAGCACATTTGATCTTTGAAGCAGACGACTTCTGAAAAATTGTAGCCCAGTGTAAGCCAAGCAACCCCCTCCCTTGCTTTGTGCTGGGTGCCCAGCTGTGGGCTTGTGTGTGTGTGTTGGAGGGGGGGGTGTTGTGAGCACACTCCAGTCAGGGAAGGGGTGGAGTTGTCCAAAGGGGCAGGTTGAATCTTTAGCAGAGAATTCCTTTCTCCTTTGTGTTAGCTAAGCGTTGCTGTTAAATGTCAGTCGACAAATGCAGCATTTGAAACAATATGACTCTAACCCCCCTCCCATCTCTGTTGCTGTAGTTCTCATACCCTCTCCTCTTGTCATGTCACCACAAAGCATGGTGTCTTATTCCCATAGCGTCCTGTAGGTTAGACAGGACTTAAGTTTAGAAGGGGAAAACTGAAGCATAACTTCCCAAACCCCTCATTCCCAGCCCCAACCCAGAGCCCGCATCCCTAGCCGGAGCCCTCACACCCCTGCACCCCAACCCTTTACTCCAGCTCTCAGCCTCTCATCCCCAACCCCACCCCACACACTGCTCCCCCAGACAGAGCCCTTTCACCCCACCCTCTGCTCTACCTCAGACCCCTCCACACTCCTAACCCTTCAGCCTCACCCCGCCACACACGATCCATCTGCAGAATGAAGTTTGGAATGAGCACCAATAGACAGGTGAGGTGTCACACCTCACCTCCGTATTGGTGCACTCAGCAAAATTCATTCCGCACACGGACATAGCAAAATAGAGGAAACACTGCTCCTGACATTCAAACTCTCTCTCAGATCTTGAATTTCATACATTGACTCATCAGAAGAAAGTGCTCTCAAGTGAGCTACAGACCAACAGTGGTTCAGTGGAATTATTCAGCAAGTATTTTAGAAGACCTAGAACATTAGAGGAAATCATCACCTGCTAAGAGACAATTAATGGAGAGAAGCAGCAAGATTAATTCCGTACATTGGATCGGCTGTGACTTCTTTGCCTGATTTGAAAAAAGACCAAAAGGACCTGAGTCTCCTCACTCTCAATAGCCCCCTGCTCGGCCAATCACCACTGAGACTCTGAGGGGCAGGAGGCTGAGGGGTCTCACAAGATGTCCCAAAGGACGGCCCAGGTCACCATCACAGGGGATCACTCTCAGATCCAGCCCCACCTCTTGGTGAGGACCGCTGCAATGAGAGCAATACCCTCCCCTGCCGCACTCCACACATCCCTCTTCGGTAGAGGAGGAAGCTGGGAAAAGGGAAAAAGAAGCAAGAGAAGAGGGGAAAGGAGGGAGGAAAGAGGAAAGAGAAACCAAAAAGGACAAACCCCAATGTCCCCAGGGATTCCAACCATCAAAACCTAGGGAGGAAATCAAATTCTGCCACCTGAAGCCAGCGCTGTCTGTGCCTAGAATGCTGCCTGCGCCAGGTGGGTCAGACTGAACAGGTTCCAAACCTCTCTGAGCCTCTTACCTTCTCAAAGGGAAGTTTTTTTTCAGCACAATCCATGGTAGGAAAGGAGAAAACTCCAGTGTTTCCTCCTCATGCTCACATCCATGAATCTGAATTCTCTCTCAGCCCTCGAGGAGAGACCTCCCGAAGGAGACTTGCGGCAGCAGAGCCGGGGGCTCTCAGAGACAGACCTGGCCCTGCACCTCTGTCCTGCCCGGCTGATGTCGGGGTCTCTCTCTCTGAGGTCACCCTCCCCACCACCTTTGCCCAATAGGCGCGGTCCTGCAAAAGGCCTTTGTGATGTCACTGCCACCCACCCCTCCCCTCAAAGCTGATGTCCTGCCCCTGGCCAGACTCATTGGGTGTTTGAGTTGTTTCCCCTGGATCTGGGGTTGCCAACTTTCTGACCCAACAAAACTGAACACCCTCATCCCGCCCCTTCGCAGAGATCCCAGCCCACTCAATCCATCTCCCTCCGTCGCTCGCTCTCCCCCACGCTCACTCACTCGCTCCTTTTCATCGGGCTGAGGAGCGCTGGGGAGGGTCCCTTTTCAACTGGGTGTTGTTGGGACAGACCTGGGAAGGAGGCTGCCTGCCAAACACCTTTGAGAGGTGCCGTCCCTCCCTGTCAGAAAATCATCTCCCTCCTTCACTTCAGTGACGGCCTCAATTGTTCCTTATCCCGGCAGTGAGGGGAAAGGGGTTGTTAAGGTAGACAATTGGGGAGGGGTTTCTTTTTTGGTGAACAGTAAGGGGGTTTCAACAGTGGGGTACAACACAGTAGGATACAATACAGTGGGTAATCAGTTAACACTGAGGTATAAATGTAACAGGTAGCTAGCGATTTCTATGTAAAAAGGTGTGTCACAGCAGCATATAACCAACTAACAGTTATGGGTAAAATGTGTTAAATAACAAACAATTTCAGGTAAAAATGTGTCACAGTGGTGTAAATGTAGAATGTGAGGGGTATCAGAGAGGAAGAAAGTAACCAATGGGGTTTTATGCTAGAGATTTAAACTTAGTGAGACAGAACAAACAGGCTGCAAGCTTAAGCAGCAGAGAGAGTGTAACAAGGTAAAAAGACACAGAGAAGCTGGGCGGGGGGGATGTTTGCAGTGGGAAGACAGACAATTACAATTATACAGAACACAGCAAAATCTGATCTATGAGCTAACTTAACCAAGACTACACAAATTAAAACACAATGCAACAATTCTCTAAGCCTAACTTACAAAGTATAATGCTAAACTTAACTTAATGGGTGCACCTTATGCTAAGGATAGTTCCAGAGGGCTGAGTGGTGTGTGTCAGGACACAGCTCCAAAGAGGGGGGGCGGTGACTGCAGCAGTGGATACAGCTGAAAACAGTCCAAGGCAAAGCCCACAGGAGCAGAACTTAGCAGCAGCACAAACTTATTTTCAGTGGCAGAGTGCCACGGGGTTTAAGAGAGAGGTTTTAAAACACAGACCAAGGTTTAGCTTGAGTCTGTGTGCTGGGAGACAGAGCCAGCAGCCAGGATGCGGGGGTTGTTTGTAAGAGAGGTTTTAGGACACAGACCAAGGTTTAGCTTGAGTCTGTGTGCTGGGAGACAGAGACAGCAGCTAAAATAATAAAATAAAAGTATAGAAAGTCTCACAGAGGGATTCTTACCATCCCCCAAGGCAGCAGCAGAGGCAGAAACAGCAAGCACATCAGAAGGCTCGGTACAGTCTTGATAATCAGGAGATCTCTCAGGTAGCAATTTGTTCTTCGTGGGGGGGGGGTTAAAAATGGGGATACGCTCAAAAATAAAACGAGAGCGGAGAAAGGACCCCCAGAACCCCTGGTTGATCAGACCAGGCAGCAATGCAAGAACCTTTCTGAAGTCTGTTCAAAAAATGTCTGTTTTTAAAGGCAAACCCTGGCAGCTTCCCGCCAGTAACTCTGATTGGCTCCCCCTCTTACAGGGAGGAGGGAGGCAGAGAAAAAACTGCAGGCAGCCACAGAGGCATGTTTGGACTAGCCCTGAGCCCAGAGGTATGACTCATGCCCAGGATCCTAAAAACACAATAGGTCTTGCAGCTCTGGACAGTGGCCACCCTACACCAAGCCCAGGTTTTAACAAGGTGATACCAGGACTAACCCTTTGAACAGGGCAGTGGTCCCACTTAGCATAAGTGGCCATCCCTTTGAGAAGGGCAATGGCTCTGGTTAGACAACTTAAGGGGCCCTCCCTTTGAGAAGGGCAGAGGCCCTGGTAAACAACTTAACAGCCAGGAGGGGCGGCCATAGGAGAACAAGAACAAAATGGAGTAAGGGGACAGCTTTAAGAAACAAAATGGAGCTGTAACAGACAGGATATATTACAGGGGTAACAGTGTAATGGAGGACATGGCAGGGGCAGTGGCAACAAGGTGCCTTTGGTACTTGTCATTTAAAATCCAATTAGGGAGGGCAATACATGCTGAAGGATTTATCCAAAACACAGGGCACAGCCTGTAAAATAAACCCCAACATCCAATCAATACCACATTCCCAAGCACGGGTCCCACAAATTTCTTCCTGCTAGTGTATAATTCTTTGTTTCTTCACCAGGCTGAGTTCTTAATGTCCTTTCTAGTCAGGAATTCCTGGACTTTGGCAATTTCGGTGGAGCAAGTGTCCCTTCTTTTTCCCCGAAACAATCGTGGTAGGGCATCCTACAGGAGAGGTTACCAGCACATCACCCTGTCATGGTTTTGCTTCTTGAAGAAAAATCCAAAGGCACAGTAGGTCTGTCAGTGGACAAGGGAGAGGTTACTAGCACTTCACCTTGTCCTTTTTCCCTGCTGTCCAGAAGGCACAGCAAAGCTAGAAGGAGAAATCGGCCAATCATCAGTAGGAGAATCCTCCCAAGGTGGAGGGGTCTTTTTGCAGTGAGAATCATGGGTCCAGGCAGGTAGTCCTTGGCACTTCATGGAAGTGTTGGTGGTTAACAGGACTCAGAAAGGGCCTTTCCAGTGTGGAGCCAGAGCAGTCTTTCACTGATGGACCTTTACATAGATCCAGGCTCCTGGTTCCAAGGAGTGGCAGGGCTGCTAGGGTCTTTGGGCAGCGCTTCTTTACTTGTGAGAAAAGAAACCTAACTCATTTCATTGATGCCTGGCAGTGTTTTGCAGATCTCATAGCTGCTTGGGCACATTCAAGCCCCCCCTTTTCTTGGTTTTCAGCTAAGTCTTAGCTGCGAGCAGTGTCCTTGAATGGGGCCAATGTCTTATCTTTAGACTGAGCATACTAGCTATTTTTTTCCCCCAGTTAATTCGTTCTGTTCTTTTTCCTTCTCCCCTTCTTGGCTTCTTTTAACCTACAAAGGAAACTTCCACTCTTCACTCATACACCTTTTCCCAACAATGAACACATAAACATTGCCACTATACAGTACATTAGTCTTATTATTCAATGTATGCCACATATACCCTTCCAGTAAAATAACTTTATTACAGAGCTTTGGAGCAACAAGCCAGGACAAGCACACCCACTTTGAGGAGACCACTCAGTACAACCTCTTGTGTCCAATGGCTTCCCACCCTCCGGCTAGAAATCTGAGGTAGCCAGAAGGATCCCATGTGCAATATGGGGAGTGGGTTAACTTTTCATGTCCTTGCTTCCAACGACTGTTGGTATGCAAATTTTAACAAGAATTTTTCCAGTTAAAAGATCTGGCCAATGAAGTTTCTTTTTCTTACTTAAGTAAATGTATTAGACTTTAGTATATCACGTTCTCCTGATTTATCCAAACACTTTGTATTCCAAGTTGAATAAAACAAGTATCTGCTTTTTTTTTATTTAACCCTCCTGTTTGATTTTAAACTAGACTATTTGATGAAAATATTAAACACAGCAATTCTGGCCACGAGACAAACCCCACAAGACAGGACATAGAACACAGAACATAATTCCTATTGTGCCAGTAAATGCATGGTACGTTGAATGCTGTTCAGCTGGCAGCAGTTTTCTCTGATTATCTGAAAGACAAAAAAAACAGAGGTCTACCCTTCTGGGCAGTCAGTCATTGCTTAAAAGATACAAATACCCTTGTTGATTTCAGGCAAAGGGAATTACCCTGTATTTTCTTGTATATGTTTCATAGGCAGCCCAGGTTTCAGTGGCTTCTACCTTATCAGTTAGCTAATTTGCATTAATGGAGATGCTTTCTGGCTTGCTTCTGGATCCAAAGCTATTCACAGCTTAAAGATTCTTACCTTAAAAGGGACATAATTAACTTTACCAGAATTTTGATTGCTTTTTACTTTTAACTCCTGCTTTCAAACACTGAAAGAAAATATCACTACTTATAGTGGCCCCTTAGAGCCTAATAGGGTTTTAATTACATAGCACTATATACATTTCTTTAGCTAATTCGACTACATTGTTCATAGCCAAATAATTGCAATCAAATAATTTCTTGCCTGGATTTATTTACAAACATTTCAAAGACACCAAGAACTTTCCTCTTTAGCATTTTTACAAAGTTCAACTGCTGTTCCCTCTAGCAACTACAGAGTTAACTTCTCACTTCTTCCTTAAATCACTTGCTTGTCTCCCAACAGCCAATTTTATCAACTCACATCACCATTTCAAGTATCATTTTCAAGTATTTCTCTTCCATTTTGGTGGCAAAGCCCACCAAACATCTCATTGAGATGGACGTGTTCCCAGGGAATGTCTCAATTACAAAGAATCAACATTTCCCAGCTGAAATAAATGTTCTGCTGGAAAACTTTCTTCTTTTTTTTCTTTCGAAAGGACTTTTGGCTTCAAATTTTATTTTATTTTTAGACTGTGGCTTTTATGTTTTGTGGCACACAAGCAGACAAGTTAGAGAAAATATAAAATACTGTTGCTGAAAGTTTGCAATATCTTGTCAATTTGTTTATTAAGACCAGAACAACAGTACATAGGAACCCCAAAATCAGAGGGAGAGAACATAGGCTACTGTCTATAACAGAGAGGCACAACTCACTGGGTACCTGCTGATTGACTGCTGCTAAGTCCCAATTTTGTTCTGCCTTACTGAGCTGAATAGCATGCAAGCACTTACAGAAACGCTGCCCAACATGTAACGTCACAGTATTCAATTTTAACACAACTGCAAATGCACCAGAGCATCAATGGAATAAAATTGTCAGACACATAGAAAAACATAAACTCTTGAGCAATAGTCAACATGGTTTCTGTAAAGGGAAATCGTGTCTTACTAATCTATTAGAGTTCTTTGAAGGGGTCAACAAATGTGGACAAGGGGTTCAGTGGACATAGTGTACTTAGATGTCCAGAAAGCCTTTGACAAGGTCCCTCACCAAAGGCTCTTATGTAAATTAAGCTGTCATGGGATAAAAGGAAAGGTCCTTTCATGGATTGAGAGCTAGGTAATAATTGGAGATATACCAATCTCCTAGAACTGGAAGGGACCTTGAAAGGTCATCAAGTCCAGCCCCCTGCCTTCACTAACAGGACCAATTTTTGCCCTAGATTCCTAAGTGGCCTCCTCAAGGATTGAACTCACAACCCTGAGTTTAGCAGGCCAATGCTCAAACCACAGAGCTATCCCTCCCCTAGTTAAAGGACAGGGAACAAAGGGTAGGAATTAATGGTCAATTCTCAGAATGGAGAGGGGTAACTAGTGGTGTTCCCCAAGGGTCAGTCCTAGGACCAATCCTATTCAATTTATTCATAAATGATCTGGAGAAAGGGGTAAACAGTGAGGTGGCAAAGTTTGCAGATGATACTAAACTACTCAAGATAGTTAAGACCAAAGCAGATTGTGAAGAACTTCAAAAAGATCTCACAAAACTAAGTGATTGGGCAACAAAATGGCAAATGAAATTTAATGTGGATAAATGTAAAGTAATGCACATTGGAAAAAATAACCCCAACTATACATACAACATGATGGGGGCTAATTTAGCTACAACGAGTCAGGAAAAGATCTTGGAGTTATCGTGGATAGTTCTCTGAAGATGTCCACGCAGTGTGCAGAGGCGGTCAAAAAGCAAACAGGATGTTAGGAATCATTAAAAGGGGATAGAGAATAAGACTGAGAATATATTATTGCCCTTATATAAATCCATGGTACGCCCACATCTCGAATACTGTGTACAGATGTGGTCTCCTCACCTCAAAAAGATATTCTAGCACTAGAAAAGGTTCAGAAAAGAGCAACTAAAATGATTAGGGGTTTAGAGAGGGTCCCATATGAGGAAAGATTAAAGAGGCTAGGACTCTTCAGTTTGGAAAAGAGAAGACTAAGGGGGGACATGATAGAGGTATATAAAATCATGAGTGATGTTGAGAAAGTGGATAAGGAAAAGTTATTTACTTATTCCCATAATACAAGAACTAGGGGGTCACCAAATGAAATTAATAGGCAGCAGGTTTAAAACAAATAAAAGGAAGTTCTTCTTCACGCAGCGTACAGTCAACTTGTGGAACTCCTTACCTGAGGAGGTTGTGAATACTAGGACTATAACAATGTTTAAAAGGGGAGTGGATAAATTCATGGTGGCTAAGTCCATAAATGGCTATTAGCCAGGATGGGTAAGAATGGTGTCCCTAGCCTCTGTTCGTCAGAGGATGGAGATGGATGGCAGGAGAGAGATCACTTGATCATTGCCTGTTAGGTTCACTCCCTCAGGGGCACCTGGCATTGGCCACTGTCGGTAGACAGATACTGGGCTAGATGGACCTTTGGTCTGATCCGGTACGGCCTTTCTTATGTTCTTAACATTTTCTGTTGTACAAGGTCTCTCCTTTTTTGGAACCCTTGTTTCTAAAAAAGCCATGCGAGACTTGAATCAAATTTCAGTGACTAATTATCATGTGTGTGGCATCATCATTAATGCGTGTTCTATGTAGTTAGGTTATTGTCTTCTTTAGGAAATTTGGGGAAACAGGAGCCCTGGGAAACCCTGTTCCCCACCTCCCCTCATACACACTGCACATTTGCTGCTATCTGGTGCTGGCTGAGCAGTAGCATTGTGACATCAGAGAGGATCCACCACTCAGCACCCCGTCCCTCCAGTTCATTTGCAGCTCAGGTCACTCTCGCCAGCTGGGGCCGGGCAGCTCCCCTGCGCTGCGATCCAGCACCGGGCACCGTCTTGCTCCCAGCCGCGGAGCACCGGGCAGGCTGTGCAGGGTGGGGAGGGATACTCGCATTGCTGACACCTGCCTGCCTCAGGGCTTTCTCCCTGCCCGCCGCGAGGATCGCGAGGGAGGGCAGCAGCGTGCCGCTGAGAGCCGTGTCCAATTGGCCGGGTGGCTGCCTGCAGACAACACGGGGAGAGAACCAAACAGCCCTGTAACGCCGCCGCTGCTCGGGACCCGGATCCACGCTGCTGTGCCACCGAGATCCATCAAGTGCCAGGGGAGCGGGGGACACCCCCCGCACCCCATGGAAGTGTCAGGGGCTGCTCGGGCTGGGAGCCCGGCGGAGAGTCCAGCTGGGGAGAGGCTCAAAGGGGGGGCGGTAAAAACGTTGCACCAAAAATATGAAAAAGTTGCAAGACAAAAACCCTTTAATTACAGCTCGGACGGGCCCCTCCGGAGCAGGGGGGCGGGGCCAGCCGCGGTCCCGCCGCCGGGCAGCAGCAGCAGCAGCAGCGAGGCAGCAGGAGGGGGCGGCGCGAGACGGCTCCCGGGGATTCCCTGCTCGCGCCGCTGCCGGGGGGAGCCGCTGCTGCTGCGAGCTGGTGCGCGGGGGGTGGCGTGGGGGGGGTCCGCGCGGGCGGGGCTCGCGCCCAGAGCGCTGACACTGGCCGTTGGGAACTGTCACGCCGCGCGACCGGGCCGCCCCACTTGTGACGTCACCGCCCTCTGCCCCCGCCCAACCAGCGTGGTCACCCGGGCTCCGCCCACCGTCACCGCGGCAACCACCAAAACAAACGTTCTCCGCACACGGGGGGAGGGAGGGGGGTAAGGGATGGGCCGTGACGCAGGCAAAGCAGCTGGCTGGGCGGGGCTGGGGGGTGCAGGGACGGGACGGAGGGGACGGAGGGGGCAGGGACGGATGGAGACGGGGGACGGGACAGAGGACAGGGCTGGGGGGATGCAGGGACGGGACGGAGGGGACGAAGGGCAGGGACGGATGGACAGAGGACGGGACAGAGGACAGGGCTGGGGACGCAGGGAAGGAGTGAAGGATGGACGGAGGGGAGGGTGACCAGATCGCAAGCGTGAACTATCAGGCCACGTTGGTGGAGCTGGGGGAGACAGACAGACACAGGTGCGCAGCCCCGTTGGGAGCCAGAGGCACACTGGTCCGCCTGGCCCTGTGCTACCAGCGTGCCCTTTCCTATTGGGGTGCGCCCATGCTGTGCCACAGAGCTCCCCTGCCCAGCACCCCCCTACAACTCTTCCACCACAAATGCACAGTGCTGTGCACACACACCTCGCCCAGCACACCCCTGCCCACAGCCCCACCACAGCTGCCCAGCACCCCACACAGAAACCCCCACTCTCTACTTTCCCAATACACACAGATTTCCCCTCCCTTCCTTCCTCCCTCCCAGTGCCCTTCCCCACAGCCCCACACCATAACTGCACAATGCCCCACACAGACCCGCAGTGCCCTGAAACACACAGATCTCCCCCATAGCCCAGCACCCTGTTTTTCACTCTTGTTTTTTCAAGACCCAAAGGGAGAAATCCCCTCCCTCCTCCTACTCCACGGGAGGAGGGAAGCGGGGAGTGAGCTTCTCTATGAATAGCTCCAGTGCCTGATTCTGCTTGAACTTAGTTTTCCTGAAAGTGGCACCATTTTTCTCAGTTTTACCGTCACCCCTGGGGTTCTGAATAACAGCAGTGAAACTGACCAAAGCTGCTAGTGCTTGGCAGCATTGTGAGGCGGAATAGAAGCTCTGGAACTGCCAGTTTGCAGACGCAGGAAGACAGGTCTGCACTGGTTTACATTTGGAAGGTTATCTTCAGATAATGAAACTGGGCATGTGCTTTCTTCAATCCCTGACAATGCATGGCAGAGAATACAATTATTAAAGAAAAACAGTTTTAGCCCCTTTTTGCACAGTTACCTGCACTTATACAGGTGGCAACCTGATATTCCTTACACAATCTACAAGTTTGGGTGCATCGGTAATGCCCTAATTGTATTACCGTTGCACCGTGATTTTGCTTGGTTCTTTTTAACCAAGGTGAAGTATTCCTAGAAAATAGGTGAAACATTTGGATTTGTAACAGTAATGTAAATACTGTGATAAATTCAGTGCCCCTGGCTTCCCATGGTTCCACAATCATAGAAATGGCACTGGAATTTACTTTTATCTTCAGAATTCTTCTCCCCTCCCTCCACAGATCACCATAAGAACTTTAGGAAGGGCATTTGAAATAACACATAAAAGTGATTCCATGCACAAGTATGGAGTGTTTTCTGTTTCTCTGGAATTTGGCAGTCTATGGTGCTTAATATGGGCATATATGTTTGATTACTATAGAAATTTTTCAGATCCTGTAAAAAAAAAGTCTGTCTTCACAGAATCCTCTCATCATTGGTACAGAAAGTGAAACAGAAGTGCTGCAGTATTTTAGGGTTTCTGGATTTGTTTTTCTCCAGGAAACAATTTTGGTGCTTTTATTATGCCAGATAATTACAAAAAATGTACTATCTTAAAAATATTGGTGATTGGCAGCAGTAGCCCTGGAAATGAAAATGGGTGAGATTTTCAAAAGAGAGTAAGTGATTTAGGAACATAAGTCTCATTAACTTTTAATGGGACTGGCATTTCTAAGTCATGCAGTTTTCAATGTCTCACCCATCATGTAAAATAGGGCTTGAATTTTCTATGATTTAGTTGACCACTGGCATGTACTTTCAGTATTTTCAAAAAGCATATACCAAATGGTAAATTAGAACATGCTGTAGCATGGGTAGTGCTGAATTATCAGAGAAGTAGTTTCAAAACTTCCAAATTTTTATGCAGTATGTAGCTATTTATTTGTTCTAAAATCCATACTCTTACTGGCAGACTATTCTCAGACCTTGTAACCTTGTATGACTCTTACATAAACAAAGTTGTAGCTTCTAGTAGAGACTTAACTGATTTGCTCTGCTCTTTGTGTTATAGAGGAAAATCTTGTTCTCAGATGCCGATTCTTGAAATGATGAGGGTTTGTCGATCCCATAAATCACCTTCTTTCAAGGCTGGATCAGATATTCAAACAAGGTTATGAACCTCCTTACTTGTACAGTCATAATTCCAAAACAGGTTGATCAAGAGGAGTTAAGTCCCTGCCCTGTATAATTTATAAACATGAAGCTGAGTAACCTTTGATGACTAAATTAAACTCTAAAATAATAATAAAAAGCTTAGCTTTATTTTAGCAAACTGGTATTACAAGTTTCATGACATAAATGTTAATTATCAATATCTTTGGCACTAGAAAATGGATTTTTTTCTGCACAAAGTCCATTTCTTGGCAGAGGATACATTGGGAACTATCAATATAAAAGGATTAATGTGGAGACATGAAGAATAATAAAACATTAAGGATGTTATCTAACTATTTCAAATACAGAGAAAGAGGTACATGTCTACCTATAATACGAGTTTTAGGATCAGCGGGCTCAGTTGTTTACAGACTCTGAATGATGCTTTGTTTTGATTCTTGTGAAAGCTTCCTTATTTATTTTCGTGGCCCAGGGTTGTCTCCCTGGTTTCCCTGTTTATATATTATATAATAAGCATGTTAATCAAGGGTGATCATGTTAGGTTCTTTTCATCCATGGTTTAAAACAATTAGAGAAACTCTTTCTTTCCCCCCCTTAGCTTAGTCTGCAGAAAAATTCACAAGATGAAATAAGCTCTGTGTGGGTTTTTCCCATGTAGAGCAGTGAAATTGTCCTATTTGTTTTTCTATTTCATATTTCTGTACATGTTAATTTATTTTTATTCCTAAACCATTCCATAAGTTCCTATATTTAAATATAATTTGAAAGTCAGAGTCACTCTAGGCAAAAATTAGAATTAAATTCTTTATTAGAAGTACATCATTAAGCATAAAGAATGAGGAGTACTTGTGGCACCTTAGAGACTAACAAATTTAATAGCTCTGTAAAGGCAAAAAGGGAAAGGGCATGGGTGGAAATGAAAAAGTGCAGGCATTTGAAGAGGGATTTCGCTGGAGAGAGGATGAGGCTTGGAGATGGTAGCACACATTTTAAAAAAATCCATATTGCTTGTGTTTCAGGCAAAGATTATGCATTTATTTACCTTTAAAATACTTTTTAACTGGATTTTCAAAACAGTTGCTCTCAGAAACCACTGTGTAACTTAACCCCCTTAATTTAATTGTCTAGTAATTGATAGAATTAGAAACCACAGATATTAAGAAAGATTACACCAGAGGTTATCAAGGTAATTCACTGGACTGCATTTCTGGCATCTTTTGGATGATGCTGCAGAATATTTGGGGCACGGGGCCATTATTTTGTTAGACAGTGCCTAGAACAATGAGGCCCCGAACCCTGATTGGTACAAATCATAATAGAAAGAACTGGGTGGAAATTGCTGGAGGGCCCGATCTTGCTCTAATTGAAGTCAATGGAAAAAATTCCATTGATTTCAATGGTGTAGAATTGAACCCCAAAGGAGGCAGTTGGAGGAGGGATACAGCTGGGATAGGTTTACAGAAGGACAAGTGGCATTTGGGACTTCAGACACCTTGCAGAGCCAGAATGAAGTGACATACACAGAAGCAAAGACAGAGGGGTGGTTGGTGAAGCTGTTAACAGCTGGGAGGTCCAGATATGTGAGCCACACTCAACAAAGTGAACATGTGCAAGCACTGGGGCCAGAGTTTATTGTCTCCTGAATACTTTAAACAGGATCATTACATGCTGAAATAGATGAGTATTGCTAGAGTTATGAATGCAAAATTGTCCTGTTAGATTGCACCTGGGGAAATCTGGGTTTTGTTTTATCTGTTGGTTTTACGGTTACTGTATATTTTGTTCCTCTCCTCTTTATAAAGTGCTGCTGATTTTTTTATATTGTTCCTTATTCATTTGATGCCAGGGCCTTATTATATCCTGTTGTTGTTTTTAGGCTACTCTTGTGGAGTATGAAATATAATTAAAAGGCCACATTTCAAAGGATCCTCCTCTATTCAGGCGTGTAGAAGTTTTCATGCAAATAGCAGCATGTGCATGTTTCAGGTAACAGCAGATGCATGCACAGGTGATAGATTCAGACTCGCAGTGCTCAGAAAGTGTGCATACAGATATTTGCATGGATTTAAATAGAGGCCACTTTTTGAAAACGTGTCAAAAATATCAGTAAGTTAGGCCACCTTAAAACTAGGTTACATTTAAATAGCTACATAAGTGGGATCAGGGAGATCTACTTTGTCCTGAGCTGTTACAATTGAAAAGTGCTGGGTCACTTTAATAATTTCAACCCCCTATAAAGAACCCCTTGTTATGGCAGGAGTCTTGTAGGTGATGTATGTGATGATGAATATGCCAGAAAAATTCCAAGATATCGTGTGTAATTGAGCAAAACCCCAGGTTTAATGGAATTGAAAACTACTTGTGTCACAGATGTAGGCAATTACTGTTCATAAAGGGGAACCCGCAACTTGAAAATCTTTTCAATCAGAAAATGCTGCATCTACTATTGTTACAATTAGCCACGGAGGTTGCTGTCACTGAAAGGGATTAATGAAAAAATAACATTTTCATCTCTTGTTTTCATTTGTTTGCTGTGTGCATTTGGCAGGTCTCTGTGTAATAGTCCTTGTGTGATGGTGCCTGCCCTTCCCTATGCTACTGAAGAATGTGCTGATCAGTACTGTGGTAGCAGAACTGAAACTGAAAAGGTAGCAGGCAGGACTATGCACAAAGAGAAAAGGGATGTAGACCTGCCCTTTGTACCCTGCAGGACCTGTGGTCACAGGCCCTTCCTGATTTGGGGGGAACCAAGGAATATAAAAAGTAATCTCTTGTAAATTGAACCAATGTTGTCTGACTGCTAGAGTTGGAATCTTGACACTGATTTTTCCTAATGATTGTGAGTTATTTACAGTCACCTGGCTGGCCTTTGAGGACTGACAAATCACAGCCAGAAGCTCTTTGATTTTTGGGAAGGCCCCAGATCATTTTGCAGCTGGAGTGGGCAATGACTTAGTTGACTTGGCATTCTTGACACCATTCTTACCCATCCTGGCTAATAGCCATTTATGGACTTAGTCACCATGAATTTATCCAGTCCCCTTTTAAACATTGTTATAGTCCTAGCCTTCACAACCTCCTCAGGTAAGGAGTTCTACAAGTTGACTGTGCGCTGCGTGAAGAAGAACTTCCTTTTATTTGTTTTAAACCTGCTGCCTATTAATTTCATTTGGTGACCCCTAGTTCTTGTATTATGGGAATAAGTAAATAACTTTTCCTTATCCACTTTCTCAACATCACTCATGATTTTATATACCTCTATCATGTCCCCCCTTAGTCTTCTCTTTTCCAAACTGAAGAGTCCTAGCCTCTTTAATCTTTCCTCATATGGGACCCTCTCTAAACCCCTAATCATTTTAGTTGCTCTTTTCTGAACCTTTTCTAGTGCTAGAATATCTTTTTTGAGGTGAGGAGACCACATCTGTACACAGTATTCGAGGTGTGGGCGTACCATGGATTTATATAAGGGCAATAATATATTCTCAGTCTTATTCTCTATCCCCTTTTTAATGATTCCTAACATCCTGTTTGCTTTTTTGACCGCCTCTGCACACTGCGTGGACATCTTCAGAGAACTATCCACGATAACTCCAAGATCTTTTTCCTGACTCGTTGTAGCTAAATTAGCCCCATCATGTTGTATGTATAGTTGGGGTTATTTTTTCCAATGTGCATTACTTTACATTTATCCACATTAAATTTCATTTGCCATTTTGTTGTCCAATCACTTAGTTTTGTGAGATCTTTTTGAAGTTCTTCACAATCTGCTTTGGTCTTAACTATCTTGAGTAGTTTAGTATCATCTGCAAACTTTGCCACCTCACTGTTTACCCCTTTCTCCAGATCATTTATGAATAAATTGAATAGGATTGGTCCCAGGACTGACCCTTGGGGAACACCACTAGTTACCCCTCTCCATTCTGAGAATTTACCATTAATTCCTACCCTTTGTTCCCTGTCCTTTAACCAGTTCTCAATCCATGAAAGGACCTTTCCTTTTATCCCATGACAGCTTAATTTACGTAAGAGCCTTTGGTGAGGGACCTTGTCAAAGGCTTTCTGGAAATCTAAGTACACTATGTCCACCGGATCCCCCTTGTCCACATGTTTGTTGACCCCTTCAAAGAACTCTAATAGATTAGTAAGACACGATTTCCCTTTACAGAAACCATGTTGACTATTGCTCAAGAGTTTATGTTTTTCTATGTGTCTGACAATTTTATTCTTTACTATTGTTTCAACTAATTTGCCCGGTACCGACGTTAGACTTACCGGTCTGTAATTGCCGGGATCACCCCTAGAGCCCTTTTTAAATATTGGCGTTACATTAGCTAACTTCCAGTCATCGGGTACCGAAGCCGATTTAAAGGACAGGTTACAAACCTTAGTTAATAGTTCCGCAACTTCACATTTGAGTTCTTTCAGAACTCTTGGGTGAATGCCATCTGGTCCCGGTGACTTGTTAATGTTGAAATAGCTGAGAGCTGGTGGAACCTCAAGAGACCAAATCGCAGAGGTCACAGTGGTAGGTGACAGCAGAAGGTGACTGTGCAGGGCCATTGGCAACAGAGTGGTGGAGTGAACAGTGGCACAATGAACAGCCGTTGCCAGAGCAAACTTTGCCTTTTTGTCCCCCACCTGGAAGGTGTACTCACGTGAAAGCACCTCTGAACTCTGAGTCTCCACTGACCAAGGACAACACCAGTGAGCGGAGTGCAGTGGAGGGAAAAGTGAGGGGCACGTTAAATAAACATTTGTTTGTTGGACTATATTTTAGTCACTTTGCTCCAGAATGCTAGATTTGTGACTGGGAATGGAAACTTATATAAATATGTTTCCCAGTAGGCCAAGATTTTTAAAATGCTGTATTTGCCAAGGTTGTTATCTCACATTGTTGCTATCTTGGGAGGTCATTATGTTGGGGAGTTTCTGTACTAAACATTTTTATTATAATTAATTTTTACATAAGAATGGTCATACTGGGTCAGACCCATGGTCCATATAGCCCAGTGCCCTGTCTTACAACAGTGGTCAAGGCCAGGTGCTTCAGAGGGAATGAACAGAACAGGGAATCATCAAGTGATCCATCCCCTGTTGCCCACTCCCAGCTTCTGGCAAACAGGCTAGGGACACTCAGAGCATGGTGTTGCATCCCTCTCATCCTGGCTAATAGCCACAGATGGACCTGTTCTCCAGGAATTTATCTAGTTCTTTTAAAATCCTGTTATAGTTTTGGTCTTCACAGCATCCCCTGGCAAAGAGTTCCCTGGGTTGACTTTATATTGTGTGAAGAAATACTTCCTTTTGTTTTTTTTAAAATCTGCTGCCTATTAATTTCATTGGGTGACTGCTAGTTCTTGTGTTATGTGAAGGATTAAATAAAATTTCCTTATTCACTTTCTTCGCACAAGTCAAGATTTTATAGACCTCTATCATATCCCCATTAGTCATCTCTTTTCGAAGCTGAAAATTCCCAGTCGCTTTAATCTCTCCTCCTGTTTCATACCCCTCATCATTTTAGTTGCCCATCTCTGTACCTTTTCCAATTCCAATATATATTTTTAGGATGGGTGACCAGATCTGCACACACTATTCAGGGTGAGCACGTACCATAGATTTATATAGAGGCAATATGATATTTTCTGTCTTATTATCTATCCCTTTCATAATGATTCCCAACATTGTTTGCTTTTGTGACTGTTGCTGCACGTGGAGTGGATGTTTTCAGAGAACTATCCACAATGACTCCAAGATCTCTTCCTTGAGTGTTAACAGCTAATTCAGATGCCATCATTTTGTATGTATAGCTGAGATTGCTTTCCAATGTGCATTACTTTGCATTTATCAACATTGAATTTAATTTGCCATTTTGTTGCCCAGCCACCCAGTTTCATGGGATCCCTTTGTAGCTCTTCGCAGTCTGCCTGGGACTTAACTATCTTGAATAGTTTTGTATCATCTGTAAATTTTGCCACCTCACTGTTTACCCATTTTTCCAGATGAATATGTTGAATAGGACCCCTTGAGGGGTCCCAGTACTGAGCCCTCAAGGATACCACTTTTATCTCTCTCCATTCTGAAAACTGATAATTTATTCCTACCCTTTGTTTCCCATCTTTTAACCAGTTACTGATCCATGAGAGGATCTTCCCTCTTACCCCATGATGGCTTACTTTTCAAAAGTCAATTTAAATTAAATACTTTTTTTTTAAATTATATATTTTTTTAGAAATCTAGATCTGTTATGTGTTTTGGTGTAACTTGCATTTTCCTTATGTTACATTTCCATTATCCTAACAAAACATTTACTTTATTCACTTTCTTCACATCAGTCAAGATTTTATAGACTTTTAGCATATCTCCCCTTAGTCATCTCTTTTCTAAGCTGAAAATTCCCAGTCATTGTGGGGGACTGTATCAAAAGCTTTGCTAAAGTCCAGAAATAGCACATCCACTGCTTTCCCCTCATCCACAGAGCCGGTTATCTCATCATAGAAGGCAATTAGGTTAGTCAGGCATGACTTGCCCTTGGTGAATCCATGCTGACTGTTCCTGATCAATTTCCCCTCCTTTAAGTGGTTCAGATTTGATTCCTTGAGGACCTGTTCCATGATTTTTCCAGGGACTGAGGTGAGACTGACTGGCCTGTAGTTCCCTGGATCTTCCTTCTTCCCTTTTTTAAAGATGGGCACTACATTAGCTCTTTTCCAGTCATCCGGGACCTCCCCCAATCGTCATGATTTTTCAAAGATAATGGCCAATGGCTCTGCAATCTCATCGGCCAACTCCTTTATCACCCTCGGATGCAGTGCATCCGGCCCCATGGACTTGTGCTCGTCCAGCTTTTCTAAATAGTCCCGAACTACTTCTTTCTCCACAGAGAGCTGGTCACCTCCTCCCCATAGCGTGCTGCAGAGTGCAGCTGTCTGGGAGCTGACCTTGTCTGTGAAGACAGAGGCAAAAAAAGCATTGAGTACACTAGCTTTCTCCACATCCTCTGTCACTAGGTTCCCTCCTTCATTCAGCAAGGGGCCCACACTTTCCTTGACTTTCTTCTTGTTGCATCAGTTTAGGACTAAACAAAGACTGTGAATGGCTTGCCAATTACAGAACCAGTTTCTCCTCCCTTGGTTTTCACACCTCAGCTGCTGGAACAGGGCCCCATCCTCCCTGATTGATCTAACCTCGTTATCTCTAGCCTGCTTCTTGCTTGCTTATATATACACACCTGCCCCTGGAAATTTCCACTGCTTGCATCCGAAGAAGTGGGTATTCACCCACGAAAGCTCATGCTCCCAAACATCTGTTAGTCTATAAGGTGCCACAGGATTCTTTGCTGCTTCTACAGAACCAGACTAACACGGCTACCCCTCTGATACTTGACACCATGCAAGGCACTGCATTTAGCCGTATGGAGTGGAAATCCATCAACCTCATGAAGAAACTTGCACAAATACAGACGGATATCATCTTCCTTTCCAAATGTAAACGGATGGACATCATACCTAATGGACTAAAGGTAAAAAATCCACTGCTATCTACATACTACACAGACCACAGTGAGAGATTATGCCATACTCTATCTAAGAAACTGAGGAACCACCTGATCAGCATACTATACAGCAAACAGGAAAACATCAAAAAAGAGCTCTCCAACCTAGAGACTCTCATCAATAACCAAACTTCCATACAAACGGACTTCACTAAAATAAGACAGGAGATCTACATTACCCACTTCACCTCTCTAAAAAGGAAAAAGGACTGTAAGCTGTCTAAACTCCTACCTGCCACATGGGGCCACAACCGTGATACCCCTAACCCACCCAGCAATATCGTCAATCTATCCAGCCACACACTCAGCCCAGAAGAACAGTCTGTCCTATCTCGGGGACTCTCTTTCTGCCCTGCCACCCCCACCAACATGATACAGTTCTGCGGCGATCTGGAAGCCTACTTTCGCCGTCTCCGACTCAAAGAATACTTCCAGGACAACACTGAACAGCGCACTGATACACAGTTACCCTCCCACCAACAGCACAAGAAGAAGAACTCCACATGGACTCCTCCTGAGGGTCGAAATGACAGTTTGGACCTATACATTGAATGCTTCCGCCGACGTGCACAGGCAGAAATTGTGGAAAAACAACATCGCTTGGCTCACAACCTAAGTCGTGCAGAACGCAATGCCATCCTCAGCCTCAGAAACCATCCTGACATTATAATCAAAGAGGCTGATAAAGGAGGTGCTGTTGTCATCATGAACAGGTCTGACTACCAAAAGGAGGCCATCAGACAACTCTCCAATACCAAATTTTACAAGCTACTTCCCTCAGATCCCACTGAGGAATACACTAAGAAACTGCACCATCTACTCAGGACACTCCCTACACTAACACCGGAACAAATCAACATACCCTTAGAGCCCCGACCAGGGCTATTCTATCTACTGCCCAAAATCCACAAACCTGGAAATCCTGGACGCCCCATCATCTCTGGCATTGGAACTCTCACTGAAGGACTGTCTGGATATGTGGACTCCCTACTCAGACCCTATGTTACCAGCACTTCCAGCTATCTCCGTGACACCACTGATTTCCTGAGGAAACTACAATGCATTGGTGACCTTCCAGAGAACACCATCCTAGCCACCATGGATGTAGAGGCTCTCTACACAAACATCCCACACACTGATGGAATACAAGCTGTCAGGAACAGTATCCCTGATGATGCCACAGCACAACTGGTTGCTGAGCTCTGTGCCTTTATCCTCACACACAACTATTTCAAATTTAATGACAATATATATCTCCAGATCAGTGGCACCGCTATGGGCACCCGCATGGCCCCACAATATGCCAATATTTTTATGGCTGACCTGGAACACGCTTCCTCAGCTCCTGTCCACTCACGCCCCTTCTCTACCTACGCTACATTGATGACATCTTCATCATCTGGACCCATGGGAAGGAGACTCTAGAAAAATTCCACCATGATTTCAACAGCTTCCACCCTCCATCAACCTCAGCCTGGACCTATCTACACGGGAGGTCCACTTCCTAGACACCACGGTGCAAATAAGTGGTGGTCACATTAACACCACCCTATACCGAAAACCTACCGACCGCTATGCCTACCTTCATGCCTCCAGCTTCCATCCCGGGCACACCACAAGATCCATTGTCTACAGCCAAGCACTGAGGTACAACCGTATCTGCTCTAAACCCGCAGACAGAGACCAACACTTAGAAAATCTCCACCAAGCATTCTCAAGACTACAGTACCCACATGAGGAAATAAGGAAACAGATCAACAGAGCCAGATGTGTACCCAGAAGCCTCCTACTGCAAGACAAGCCCAAGAAAGAAACCAACAGGACTCCACTGGCCATCACATACAGTCCCCAGCTCAAACCCCTCCACCGCATCATCAGGGATCTACAACCCATCCTGGACAATGATCCCACACTTTCACAGGCCTTGGGTGGTAGGCCAGTCCTCGCCCACAGACAACCTGCCAACCTGAAGCATATTCTCACCAGCAACTGCACACCGCACCATAGTAACTCTAGCTCAGGAACCAACCCATGCAACAAACCTCGATGCCAACTCTGCCCACATATCTACACCAGCAACACCATCACAGGACCTAACCAGATCAGCCACACCATCACCGGTTCATTCACCTGCACGTCCACCAATGTAATATATGCCATCATATGCCAGCAATGCCCCTCTGCTATGTACATCGGCCAAACTGGACAGTCTCTAAGGAAAAGGATAAATGGACACAAATCAGACATTAGGAATGGCAATATACAAAAACCTGTAGGAGAACACTTCAACCTCCCTGGCCACACAATAGCAGATTTTAAGGTGGCCATCCTCCAGCAAAAAAACTTTAGGACCAGACTCCAGAGAGAAACTGCTGAGCTCCAATTCATTTGCAAATTTAACACCATCAGTTTAGGACTAAACAAAGACTGTGAATGGCTTGCCAATTACAGAAACAGTTTCTCCTCCCTTGGTTTTCACACCTCAGCTGCTGGAACAGGGCCCCATCCTCCCTGATTGATCTAACCTCGTTATCTCTAGCCTGCTTCTTGCTTGCTTATATATACACACCTGCCCCTGGAAATTTCCACTGCTTGCATCCGAAGAAGTGGGTATTCACCCACGAAAGCTCATGCTGCAAAACATCTGTTAGTCTATAAGGTGCCACAGGATTCTTTGCTGCTTCTTGTTGCTAACATACCTAAAGAAACCCTTCTTGTTACTCCTAACATCTCCGGCTAGCTGCAACTCCAAGTGTGATTTGGCCTTCCTAATTTCACTCCTGCATGCCTGAGCAATACTTTTATACTCCTCCCTGGTTATTTGTCCAATCTTCCACTTCTTGTAAGCTGTTTTTTTGTGTTTAAGATGAGCAAGGATTTCACTGTTAAGCCAAGCTGGTCGCCTGCCATATTTACTTTTCTTCCTACACATCGGGATGGTTTGTTCCTGCAACCTCAATAAGGTTTCTTTAAAATACAGCCAGCTTTCCTCGACTCCTTTCCCCATCATGTTATTCTCCCAGGGGACCTTGCCCATCAGTTCCCTGAGGGAGTTGAAGTCTGCTTTTCTGAAGTCCAGGGTCTCTGTTCTACTGCTCTCCTTTCTTCCTTGTGTCAGGATCCTGAACTCGACCATCTCATGGTCACTGCCTCCCCTTTCTTAAAAAGCGAAGGTTTCAGAGTAGCAGCCGTGTTAGTCTGTACTGCAAAAGAACATAAGCTTTCATGGGCTACATCCGATGAAGTGGACTGTAGCCCGCAAAGCTTATGCTCAAATAAATTTGTTAGGGCATGGCTACACTTGCAAATTTGCAGCGCTGCAGCAGGGTGTGAAAACACACCCTCTCCAGCACTGCAAATTGCGGCGCTGCAAGGCGCCAGTGTGGTCAAAGCCCCAGCGCTGGGGCGCGGCTCCCAGCGCTGTGCGTTATTCCCCACAGGGAGGTGGAGTATGGACAGCGCTGGCAGAGCTCTCTCCCAGCACTGGCGCTGACTACACTTAGCGCTTCAGCGCTGCCGCGGCAGCGCTTTGAAGTGCAAGTGTAACCATAGCCTTAGTCTCTAAGGTGCCACAAGTGCTCCTGTTCTTTTTAAAAGCAAACAGAATGTTGGGAATCACTGACTGCCGCTGCACACTGAGAGGATGTTTTCAGAGAACTATCCACAATGACTGCAAGATCTTTCTTGAGTGTTAACAGCTAATTCAGACTCCTTCATTTTGTATGTATAGTTGAGATTGTTTTCCAATGTACATTACTTTGCATTTATCAACATTAAATTTCATCTGCCATTTTTGTTGCCCAGTCACCCAGTTTTATGAGATCCCTTTGTAATTCTTCTCAGTCTGCCTGGGACTTACCTATCTTGAATAGTTTTGTATCATCTGCAAATGTTGCCACCTCACTGTTTACCCATTTTTCCAGATCATTTATGAATATGTTGAACAGCACTGGTCCCAGTACCGACCCCTCAGGGATACCACTATTTATCTCTCTCCATTCTGAAAACTGATAATTTATACCTACCCTTTGTTTCCCATCTTTTAACCAGTTACTGATCCATGAGAGGACTTTCCTCTTTCACCATGATGGCTTACTTTTCAAAAGTCAATTTAAATTAAATCCTTTCTAAAAAAATTATATTTTTAGAAATCTAGACCTGTTATGTGTTTTGGTGTAACTTGCATTATTCTTATGTTAAATTTGCATAATCCTAACGAAACATTTACTTTATTCATATCTCTTTTATATATCTCATTGGTCCTGACACCCCCCCTGTAAATTCGAACACCCCCCCTAATTTCAATTCCTGGGGAAACCACTGCCTCTGGCAGTGGTTAGACAAGCAACAGCAAGGCACTGGACTGGTCTGGAGTGAAAGTTCTGTGGGAAGGAACTGAAAAGAGTATTGGGGCTGCGGTGCAGCGCTTGCAGACACTTTCTTTGGCCTGTTTTCCTGGAAGAGTTAGCAGCGAGAGATTGTTAGTCACAGGTCAGTGGGTGGGTTTGTGCAAACTAGGAGTGTACAGGGAACTGTCTTTGAACAGAAGGAAGGAGAGAAACCGGCAAGAGGAAGGAGGCTGAAAGACTTCTCTGGCTTTGAACAGAATTCTGTGTTAATAGTTCTTGCTTTTAGCTGATCTCACTGAGGTCAGTTGGGGCGCATGGACAGACATGGGAGTGACTCAGCCAGGTCATTCCCATCTTCTGCCAAGCAACCAGGAGATGACAATGGCTAGCAGTTGTACTGTACTGTTTGCTACCAGCCTAAGACGTAAAAACTAGATGAATCAAAACAAGAAATTGACTTGTTTTGTTTTGTGAAATCAACAGCCTGCTAAACCCAGGGTTTTGAGTTCAATCCTTGAGAGGGCCATTCTGTGTGACAAAGTTGTTTGTGTTTCTCCTTGATGCAAAGCCACCCCTTTTGTTGATTTTAATTCCCTGTAAGCCATGCCATCAGTCGCCCCTCCCTCCATCAGAGCAATGGCAGACAATTGTTTCACGCCTTTTCTCAGTGCAGAACCAGAATCTGCAAAAGCGAAAACAGGCAAGGAGGTGACAGCAGTGCGGTGACAAGAGTGATGAGGACATAGACATGGTCATAGACTTCTCACAGAGTACAGGCCGGGCAATGTGCCCTGGCAATGTGCACATCATGCTGATGAGCTCTGCATGAGCTCTGCATGGTCAACTGTGCTGATCAGCACGCCACACTGGCCAAACAGGAAATGAAATTAAAAAGTTTGTGACCCTTTTCCTGTCTACCTGGACAGTGCATCTGAGTTGAAAACGCTGTCCAGAGTGGTCACAATGGAGCACTCTGGGATAGCTCCTGGAGGCCAATACCATTGAATTGCGTCCACACTACCCTAAATTTGACCCAGCAAGGCTGATTTCAGTGCTAATCCCCTCGTTGGAGGTGGAGTAAAGAAATCGATTTAAAGAGCCCTTTAAGTTGAAAAAAAGGGCTTTGTCGTGTGCATGGGTCTAGGGTTAAATGGCAGTAACGCTGCTAAATTCGACCTAAAGTCATAGTGTAGACAAGGCCTCAGAGGAATTTTATAGCTACTGGCTGGGTGTCCAAAAAAGGGAGCTACCCACCTACCCTTTCATTGATCACACTTGGTAACTACTAAGCAGAAGCACAGAATCTAGATGGATTTGCTGCGTCTCCTGCAGGCCTTCCTAATGGCACAGCAGGGCTGCTCTTGGCTCTGCACAAGGTTGTTTTGTTTAGCAGTGACTGTGAAGGGACTTCCAGCTATTTGGCTGTGGGAACTCTGGTATTAAGTGGACACCCTGTCTTAACTGTGTATGGCTGTATTGCTTGTAGATTTCTATATTCTGTACTGATGTTACCAAATGGAGTATTTTGTAGCGGTCTGCTATAATTTAACTTATACAAACTATGAATATGCTCCCTCAGACTTAACCACCCGCCTTTCACACACTCCCTGCTTCTCACTCTCTGGGCTGGGAACAAGCCACCGGCATGTGCGTCCATTGGATTATTTTTATTTAATTACTTCTCATTGTTAAATTATTTATGTTTTTTAAATTTCATTGCAGTGCATTTTCTTCCTGCCACTGTCACCTGGCAGCTAAGGGATGTGAGATTCTCCTCCATTGCGTTTCTGCCCACGGAAAAAGAAGAGACCCCACACTTCAGTACCTTTGGAAATAAAAGCAACCTGGAAACAAACCAGCTGTCTCCTCAGTGTGCAGTTTGTGTCTCTTTTGGTGCAGTTGATGTGTGTGCAGCATGTGTGGTGGACAGGGGCACTGTGTGCTCACATGGGAATTCACCATCCTTGGTGCAGGATTTGACTTGTTCTGGGAGTGAACATAGCACTTGTGGAGTTTCAGGCACAGGCTGCATGACCCCCTCCATTTATCTTTGGTGCAGATACAGCCCAGGCAGCACTAGTGCAACCTCCTCTCCTGCTGCCCTCCACCATCATCTGCACAGCCCACCTGTCAGGGCAGGAGGGGAATGTCTCAGATGGGACTACCCTGGGATGGGGAGGTGTGGTTGCATCCATTAGGTCACCAGACTGAGCCTTCTAATATCCTTTGGTGATTGTTCCCAAGATCCAGGACTTTGTGCTCAAACATCTCCCAGCTTCCTTGTTTAATATAAAGGCCAAGGTTTCCTTGCAATATACAGGAAGAAAGTAGATTTTCACCCCAGATGGGACTTGAACCCACAATCTCTGGCTTCAGAAGCCAATGCCTTATCCATTAGGCCACTGGGGCCCTGATGTACAGCTACTGAAGAGATGGAAATTCCCTCTCATAAATGCACATTCCTCGCATTTGCTTCAACACCAAATAGCCCCTTTATGTGCCTTACAGAAATGTCTGCATCCCCTGGCAGCGAGGCAACTGGGCAGGTTGCTGACACAATTACAACCCAGAATACAAAGTGTACAGTGCTGACTATATATAGTTTTATTACAAATATTTACACTGTAAAATATAAAGTACTATAGTGCAATCTCTTTATCATTAAAGTGCAACTTGCATATGTAGATTTTTTTTTGTTGCATAAGTGCACTCAAAAGAAAACAATGTAAAACTTTAGAGTCCAGTCAGTCCTACTTCGGGTTCAGCCAATCGCTGAGACAAACAAGTTTGTTTACATTTACTGGAGATAGTGCTGCCCGTGTCTTATATACGTCACCTAAAAGTGAGAACAGGCTCTCTCATGGCACTTTTGTAGCCAGCGTTGCAAGGTATTAACGTGCCAGATATGCTAACATCCATATGCCTTCATACTTCAACCACCATTCCAGAGGACATGCTTCCATGCTGATAATGCTCGTTAAAAAAATAACGTGTTAATTTGTGACTGAAGACCTTGATGAAGAACTGTATGTCTCCTGCTCCATGGTTCTATCCGCATTCTGCCATATATTTCATTTTATGGCAGTCTTGGGTGATGACCCAGCACATGTTGTTCACTTTAAGAACACTTTCACTGCAAATTTGACAAAACGCAAAGAAGGTATAACGTGAGATTTCTAGAGACAGCTACAGCGCTCAGCCAAAGTTTAAGAATCTGAAGAGCCTTCCAAAATCCAAGAGGGACGAGGTGTGAAACGTTGTCAGAAGTCCTCAAAGAGCAACACTCTGATGCAGACACTACAGAACCTGAACCACTAGACAGGAAAATCAATCTTCGGTTGGTGGCATCGTTATCGAGCAGTACCTGTCATCAGCATGGAAGCATGTCCCTGGCCTCTGATTGCTAGCAGCTCGGAGAGGAGAACAGGGGCTGGACCTCTCCATGGCCGCCTGGTCTGCTCACTCCCTCTGAAGCCCATAGCCAGGGCCAGCCTTTGGGGTGGGTGCCACCAGGGAATTGCCCAGGGGTACCATGGTCAAGGGCGGTGCTGTACGGTAGCAGAGAGGTGTGTGCTGCTGGTGTAAAGTCAGAAACTGCTCCCGGCTGGCAGGGAGTGCTGCTTGGGGTGGTGCCCAGATTTCTCCCTGCTCCCTCCCGGCATAGGAGCATGGGGGGAGGGAGGGGAAGAGAAGGGGGAGATAGCGGTGATGAGCGGATACTGCTCCCCCCAATGTTCCTCCGTGCCCCCCTCTCACAGCCCCCTAGCGATGTGCGGAGGAGCAGTGTTCAGGGGCGGCGGGGGGAGCGAGCAGCAATGCCAGCTACTCTGTGCATCCAGGTCAGTTTCCCCAAGTGGGCACAGGAGGGTGCAGGGGTTAGGGAAAGGGGCACAGTGCAGGGATTACGGGTGCGGGAGGAGGCAGGGGTTAGGGGAACTGGAGGGCACAGGGTTAGGGGTGCAGAGCTTCAGGGTTGGGTGCCAGAGGGGGAGCAGGGATTAGGGGACAGTAGCACAGACCCCACCTACTCCTCCTGCTTTCTCCTGACACCAGCACCACCCTTCCCAGCATCGCCTCATGGCAGCATCTGCTTCCGGACTCGCACCAGAAACGGGAAGTCTGGGCCCTGCCTGGCAGCGGCTGTCAGGAAATGGAAGCAGGAGACACGACCACTCCCATGGTGCTGTGGGGCCTGTCCTGGCTGGTGGGAGATGGAGGCAGTGGATACTACCACTCCCATGGTGCCATAGGGTTTTCAGGTGGGGTGCCTCCCCCCCTGGGTTGGGCTCCAGGGGAGGTTTGGCATCTTAAGAGACTGGGGGGGGGGGTTGCTTGGAGGAGGTTTGAGGACCAACAGCGAAGGGGAAGTTGGACACTGGCCAGAATACCAGGGAGACAAGGCAGGTGAGGTGATACCTGTTACTGGACCAGCTTTGGAGCCACACAGGGTCTTCTTCATGCAGGGAAAGGTGCTCAGAGCATCACAGTTCAATAGAAGGTGGAACGCTCTGCCCTGAACACCAGACATTCCCCTGCTTCCTGGAACGGGGGGGCCTGTCCCCATTGTCCTGTAAACAGCCCCACCATGTACCCCAGAGGTGGCTGCATCTTAGCACCAAGACACCAGTGGTCACTGCTCCAGAGGAGATGGTACATACAGGCCACTGCCCTACGTGGCCCCACACATTACTGCCCCAAGAGATGAGGTACACACAGGCTACTACTCAAACTGGGCACCTGGGGTCACTGCAGCAATGGTTGTGGGGGATACATGCAGGGCACTGCCGCACATGGCCACCAGGGGCCACTGCTGCAATGGTGGTGGTTTGGGTCAGGCGGGATGATAAACAGGCCACTGACAGAAGTGGCCACTACCACAATGGTGTGGGGAGAGAGGAGGAGATATCAATAGGGCACTGCCACACCAGGGCACCACAGGGAGGTCACTGCTCCAATTAGTAGAGATACACATCGGGTAGTGCCCCAACTGGGGGCCCTACCCCAGAGAGAGAGGGGGCTGGGGAGAGAAGAGGAAATCAAAGGCCACTGCCTCACTTAGCCACCAGGGGTCACTACCTAAATAGGGGGGGACAAACACACAGGGCACTGCCCCACCTGACCAACAGGGGTCACTGCCCCAATTGGGGGATATACAGAGGGTATTGCCCCACAGAGATGCCAGGGATCAGTGCCTGCCATACCTGGCTCAGGGGTAGAAGGGATAGGGTGACCAGATGTCCCAATTTTATAGGGACAGTCCCAATATTTGGGGCTTTTTCTTATGCAGGTGCCTATTACCCTCCACCCCGTCCCGATTCTTCACACTTTCTATCTGGTCACCCTGGGGGGCAGGGGCAGGGAGAGAGGGGGCTACACACAGGGCACTGCCATACTTGGCCACCAGTGCACATCCCTAGTGGGGGAGTGACACACACCAGGAGCAGGGCTCACTGCCACAAAGGGGTTGGAAGATACTGAGGGCACTGCCTGACACGGCGACCCAGGCACCCTGCCACCTTGGGGGAGGTGAAAAACACACCTCAGGCACTGATTCTTCTGGCTACCAGTGGTCACTGGCCCAAGGCAGGGGTTGGGGGGACTAAATACACAGGGGACTGCCCCACTGGGACAACACGAGTCACCGAGATGAGAGTGGGATATGCAGAGGGCACTGCCCCAATGGCTCATATACATACAGGGCGCTGCCTCACCTACCCACCAGCGCTCACAGGCACAATGGCAATGGTGGGGTCACATAGGCAACTGCCCTCAGTGGCCAGCAGGGGTCGCTGCAGCAATGCTAGGGGGGATACATGCCAGGCATTGCTGCCCCTCACCACCAGGAGTCACTGCTCCTACAAGGAGGCCCCCTACAGGACACTCTCGTGCCTGGCCAGCAGGGGTCACTATCACTGGGGAGGGGCTATGGGGAAGCAGAGAAAGAGCAACTAACTGCAGTGGGGAAAATCGTCATCTACCGGGGAGAAAGAACGGACTCCGCTAGGACATCGCACCAACACCGGCCAGGCTGGATACCAGCAATTCGGGGCTGGAGCAGCTCCAGCTAGAGGCTGGGCGGAGGCAGGTGACCTCGGTCTCTGTGCTGAGCAGGATGCGTTGGCAGCGAGGAGGGACAGGGAACCCCCCAGCCAGGGTCTTGCTGCCCAAGGAGGGGGAGATCTGTGGCAGTTTTGGAGTAGCTGGTTCAGCAGCCGTGAGCCGCATGCTTGTCCCCGCCTGAGCTCTCCAGGAGCACATAACACACAGGTGTACACTGGATGTAGGCACCAGTGTAACGACAGGGCCAGACTCTGCTGAGTGCTGCCTGCGAGAGACAGGGGCAGAGTCAGACGGGCAGATGGGGGCAGGAGATGATAGGGCCAGCGGCCATGAGCTGAACCCATCACAAGTCCAGCCTGTGACGTCACCATCCGTCCCTGCAGCTCTCCATCTGTCCCGCTGTCCGTCCAACTCTCAACCCCCATCCGTCCCCAATGTATGCCACACACCCCCCTTCACCCATCTGCCTCACACACTCATCTATTTCCTCATGCATCCTGCTGTCCCTCTGATTGTCCCTGCAGTGCCCAGCACAAGGAGGCATAGTGGACCCTGAGTGAGGCTTTTGGGTGATGCAGTAATGGAGCTAGCGGGTGATAAGGAGGGTTCTGGGAATCTCTAATCCCAGCCCCACTTCTCCTGTGCCCAAAGCCATGACCACGAGCCCACCCTCTCAGTCTCAGACCCCACAGCCCCAAAGACATGACTGGCCACTCATGCTGTGACCCAGTTACACCAATGAGGTCTCCCGAAGATAGAGGGTTGGAAGAGCAACCCCTTATCCTGGCAGGCAGGACACATCCTTTCCAATATGGCAGAGACCTTGCCCGGGGGCAGATGGATCCAGCTGAGCCCATAGGAGACTGGGGGAGGGGGAGCAGAGGAAGAGGATGCAGGCAACTGAACATGACAGGTGTCCATGAAAGGAGAGAGAGAGTTTGAGTGTAAGTTGGCCAACATAGAGAAACCTCGGAGGAAGAAAGAAACTCAGAACAGGGAGTCACCCTCATGGATCCAACTTTCTGCTAGGGAGCACACACCACTCCTGGCCAGAGATGATCAGCCCTCGCAAATGGCAACATCATCTCCCTTGAAGCCACAGCTAGTCTGGAAACCCACACCCAGGTAACGGGAAGTCCCTGCCTGGAGCCAGGAGGACTGTGACCAGAGCCCTTCTCAAACCAGATACATATCTCACCGACAGAGACAGCTACTCTGATCCCAGCTGGGCAGGTCTTGCCTGGCATCAACAGGATTCACGCAGTCACTGCTCTCGCTCACTTTCCATCTCACCTCAGGGCTGGACTCCGTCCCCGCGATTTATTTTCTCTTGGTATGAAACACAACACAAAAGAAAAAGCAACAGTGGCGAGGCTCCTCTTCTCACTACTCCCACACCCCAGGGCTCCGGCTTCAACCCTCCTCCCATTCTGCCATCACAGCTACAATTAGAAATCTGCAGCCTGGGCTCAGACCTGGTTGTCTCCCCAATCCTTGGCGCTGTCCAGCACGTCTCCCTCCACAGAAGTCACCTGGCCTCGTCTTAGACTCCATCTTCATATTGCTCTTCTCCTTCCCAGAGCTCCTGCTCTGCCCCTCAGGCCTGTCTGTGCTCAGCTCTGCAGGCAGAGGGGAAGGTGTTAGGCCTGAATAAAGATGTAGCACAAAAACCAGTTATGTCAATCTGACTGAAGTCAGCATGTTTCATAAAGCCCTGGGAAAAAGTGAGATACGAAAGGGAGGTGCATTCCTCAAGTTACCAGCTGCGTTAACTCCTGTCTTCCAGTGTCTGGTGCTTGGCAACTATGCTGATAAGAAAGTTGCTGGGGCATCACAACTTGCTTACATTATAAAGAAAGACAGATGTGCTTTGTTATTAGGGTTTGTTACTAACCAAAAGGGGGTGGGATATGGGTTGTGTGAAGTGAATAATTTATGACGTAATAAAACTGTCTATATAAGCTAATACTAAGCTGTAAAGGGGGGGCTGGTTCTTTTCGGATACGAGCAGTTCTTTACTGATACGTGCACTTATCAATAAAGAACTTTTGTTTTGGACCTTGCTGGTGTTGTCTGTAACTCTGCGGTCAGACAACGAACTTCGCTGTTGGGGTTCGAGTCCCCGACATCTTTGGCGACTCCGGTCGGGACTTTGTCTGACTCTCCGGCGGGGGATCAGACTCTGAGGCAACGCAGCGCGCATCCTCTGATTTAGAGGAGCCTTGCCTGGTAATCTGATCTCTGCGTCGGCGATAAGGCGAGTTCTGTGAACCAGCTGAAGCTCGTAGAAATCCAGCAACATCCACCTACCCGTTGAGTAGGGTTAAGGTTGCCTGGGTTAGAGTCCCAGTGCAGATTGTCGGGGTTAGAGTCCCTGACAACTTAGGTCTGGGTTAGAGTCCCAGTCCAGGTCTGGGTTAGAGTCCCAGTCCAGGTTTGCACAGTATCCAAGTAGTCTGGGTTAGAGTCCCAGCCTGGGTTTGAGTCCCAGTCCAGGTGTTCGAGTCCCCTGGAGAGGTAAGTGAGCGCTCGACGCGGGAGGTGGGGGTTAGAGTCCCTTTACCTCGACGCGGGGAAGGGGGGTTAGAGTCCCCTTATCAAATGGAACAAGTTGGCAGTAAGTGCCTGGGGGACGCCCCATTGTCTCTAATACTTAAAGATTGAAAGAAGATTTCTGGAACCAGGTAGCTTTTGGAGCTGTATGTTTAAAGCTGTATGGAGAGCTCTTGTAAAAATCCCCCAGCATATGCCCCAGAGCCACACTGGGAGGAAGACTGTCCGTGGGGACGTCTGTCTCTCTTGGGCTCACGCCATCTGAATTTATTGACTGTGCAGCAAGATATGATGCATCGTGGTAATAGGAAATAATGGCCTTGGTGTGTGTGTGTGTGTGTGTGGAAAATGGGGGAGGGATAGTCTAAATATTCCACCTCACCCCCTAAGGGTACCCAGCATGTTACATGTACGTACATTATGGTCTTAAAACCTGCAGGTATTTAAAGAATTGGAATCTTTACACGCGTGAAAATCTATCTAAACAATGTCCATTAGAAGGTACCTTCAATCTAGATAAGATCATATATCTCAAAGGAGCTTTTAATCACCAAAGTAAAGCCTCTGACACAGTGTGAGCAATTTGTCTAGGAACGGGTTAATTTGAAATTCAGCTTGCCTTGGTGAAACTGGAGAAGCCACGGGCTGGAATCTGAACTGGACTCTCTAAACGAGACACTGCAGGAGATTCCAGGGTGTAAAAAACAGCTCTCCCAAGAGCAGAAGCATGTTGGAAATTCTGGACAAGCTGTATACAGGATAATCTCCCGTCTGCCTATTCCCTTTCTCTGAACGTTATACAGACGTGGCCAGTTTGGACATGTGTGAGTATTAAAGTGGCTTAAGGGTTAAAGTATTCATGTTCTTCCTGAGTAATGTGGGCGCGTTCCCAACACTCTTCATTGTTGTTTTATTATTTTTAATTAAGCTTTAAAATTTGATTATATGGTGTGTTCCCCCAACGTCCTGCAGTAGATAAATTGGTAACAAATTTGTCACAGTTTGGTGAGCAATTGAGAATAGGGGAGCCCTATAGAATTTACACCATCTATCTGTTTTACCTTTGTTTTGTGTTTCTTTTGTTTGGTACTTTTGGTGTTATATGTTGAGGATTGCATGATTAAAGGTGAGCCTACTCTCAGCTGCAGTAAGTCTGAGAACTGGAGAGGGGTTTAGCATTTTTCTCTCCACCCTGGTTGACCGGAAGGGTGGCAGGTGGATCTGCCCCCAGTCGTAGCAGGACTGGG
This sequence comes from Mauremys reevesii, assembly GCF_016161935.1. Lineage (NCBI taxonomy): Eukaryota > Metazoa > Chordata > Testudines > Geoemydidae > Mauremys > Mauremys reevesii. The sequence continues at coordinate 176,500 of NW_024100910.1, forward strand.
CAATAGAGTGGTTGGAGAAAAGGGCCGAGATGTGTACTTGATAACTAGAATTGAGCAATTAAGAGCATGGATCATGAACCAGGTGGCAACTCAAACCTGCGCCAGGGCAAGTTGCAGGCCTTGAGACAGGATTTCCAGTTAGAAAAGGAAGCCCTGGCTAAGCAAGTACCAGTCCTTCAGGGACTTGTTAAAATTTAACCATTTGTGCTCAGCATATGTCGTAACAGCAGTGTGTTTGCTACAAGAGGAAATTGAATAGTTCAACGCCAGTGGGCCATGTGTTTTGCCCAGGTGGCAAGTCTCACAGGGGAGGACTCGAGTAGTTTTGTGAGTAGAAATGTTTTAGGGAAAGGACCAGAAGGGTGGGGGCTACTTAAAAAGCCCACCCTCCTAGCTAACTGGTAGTGCAATACGTTGGTACCCATGGAAAGAAACGGTTCAGAAAAAAAAAAAAAAAAAGGATCGGGCCCAGGCGGCCAGGCAACAGACAGAGAGCTTGGAGAACAGGTTGGAAACTTTTAGAGTGTAGTGAAAAAACAAGAACAGGGTAAGTAAGTATACGCATAGGGGTTCATATACTCAGAAGAATATTTGGAATGGTGATCTGAGTTGGTAAGTGGTTGTTGAAAGGACAAGCAAGTGATTTAAGGCACAGTGAAAAGTTAACTCTATAGTTGCTGGAGGGAACAACAGTTGAACTTTGTAAACGTACTAAAGTAAAAAGTTCTTGGTGTCTTTGAAATGTTTGTAAATAAATTCAGGCAAAGAAATTATTAGATTGCAATCATTTGGCTATGAACAATTTTGTTAAATTAGCTGAAGAATGTATCCAGTGCTATGTAATTAAAATTGTATTAGGCTCTAAGAGCACTGTGAGTGATGATGTTTTCTTTCAGTGTTTACCAGCAGGAGTTACAAGTAAAAAGTGAGCCAGCAAGCATCTGTATTAATGCAAATTATCTAATTAATATGGGGTAATTCCCTTGTTTTGCCTAAAATCAACAAAAGTCTTTGTATATTTTTAGTAATGATTGCCTGCCCAGAAGGGGTAGACTTCTGTTTCTGTCTTTCAGATAATCAGAGAACACTGATGACGGACTGAACAGCATTCACCGTACCATGATTTGCTGGCACAGTACAAATTCTGTTTTGTGGTCTATGTTCTGTCTTGTGGTGTTCGTCCTGTGGCCAAAATTGATGTGTTTAATATTTTTAAGGGATGGTCTGATTTAAAATCAAGCAGCAGTGTTGGATTACAATGCAGATATTTGTTTTGTTCAACTTAGAATACAAAGTGTTTGGATGCATCAGAAAAATGTGATATACTAAAGTCTTATACATTTTCTTAAGTAAGAGAAAGATACTACATTGGCCAAAACTTTTAATTGACAATTGTTATTGAAATTTGCATATTAACAGTCTTTGAAAGCAAGGGCATGGAAAGTTAACCCACTCCCCATATTGTACATGGGATCCTTCTGGCTACCTCAGACTTCTAGCCAGAGGGCTGGGGATGGTGGAAAGCTATTGGACTACAGTTTGTATTAAATGAACTCATCGAAGTGGGTGTGCTTGTCTTGGTTTGTTGTTCTCAAGTTCTGTAATAACATTATTTTAGTGAAATGGTATATGTGGCATATATTAGATAAGACTAATGTACTGTATAACAGCAATGTGTATGTGTTCATTGTTAACACCAGGTGTCTACGTAAAACATGAAAGTTTTTTTTGTAGGTTAAAAAAAAAAAAAGCTGAGAAGGGAAGCGAAAAAAAAAAAACCAAGTTGACTGAAAAAAAAAATAGATGATATGCTCAGTTTAAAGCTGAGACACTGACTTTGTTCAAGGACACTCCTCACAGCTAAGACTTGGCTAACCCTCAAAAGGAACAAGGGGGGGACTTAAATTTGCCCATGCAGCTATAAAATTTGTAAACTCTGCAAAGACACTAATGCAATGTGTTAGGTTTCTTTTCTCACAGGTAAGGAAGAAACAACCCAAAGATCCTAGCAGCCCTCCCACCCCTTGGAACCAGGAGACTGGGTCTACATAAAGATCCATCAACGAAAGACTGCCTTGGCTCCATGCTGGAAAGGCCCGTATTGAGTCCTGCTGACTACCAACACCGCTGTGAAGTGCCAAAGACTGACTGTTTGGACCCAGGATTCTCTCTGCAAAAAGACCCCTCCACCTCAGAAGAATTCTCCTACTGATGATAAGCCTATTCTTTTTTCTAGTTCTATTGTGCTTCTGAACAGCATGGCAAAAGGACAAGGTAACGTGCTGGTTGAACCTCTCCCTTGTCCACGGACAAATCTATTGTGCCTTTGAATTTTTCTAAAAGAAGCAAAACCATTACAGGGTGATGTACTCATCATCTCTTCCCTGTAGAATGCTAAACTACATCTGTTTTGGGAAAGAAGAAAAAAACACTCACTCCACTGACATTGCCAAAGTCCAGGAATTCCTGACCAAAAAGAACATTAAGAACTGACCCTGGTGAAGAAACAAACAATTACACACTGGCAGGAAGAAATTTGTGGGACTTATATTTGGAACTGTGGTATTAATTGGATTTTGGGGTTTATTCTACAGGCTGCGCCCTGTGTTCTGGATAAATCCTTCAGCATGTATTGCCCTCCCTCATTGCATTTTCAATAGCATTGTCCTTATCCAGTTTTCAGATCGCTTTTACATACCCAGATTGCTCACGAGGGGCTGCCATTAGATTAGCACAACAGAGGGCCTGGGTTATTTCCTCTGGAAAGAAAGAGAATTGACCAAATCACTGTGGTCTAGGGGCCAATGGTACACTGACATTTGGAATATTCTTAAAGGCCACGAAAATGATGAGAAATTGGGCCAACTAGAAAAGGCCACTAGACTTATTTTTGATGCTCAGCTATCTTAAGTACAGGCTGCAGTTGGTGAGTTACATGTCATTTCCACCCTTAGTTCTGTGACCCAGAAGTTACTGACAGAGATGGTACTAAATATCACTGAGGCTGGAAAGGCATTGCAGTGGGATCTCGTATGTTTAAATTGATCCTGAGCACTGGACTTGGCCCACTGCCCTTACAGACACACAGGAGTACCATCTGATCTGTGGTCATGAAGACATACTTGGACACTTTCTGGATGGAATTGTGGACGTTCACAGTGCTCCTTCCAAGCATTTGGACCGGTTAGGGTGGGTGTGGGCTCCCACATACCAGATCCTGCCGGGTCCATGGGGAGGAGGCGTGTGGGACTGAATTATTTACCGAGACATCTGGGACATTAGACCTCTTGGTATACCTAACTGATTTATAGTCAGTGCCCCAGACCAATGAACTGTTACCCCTGAAGGCGATTTGAAGCTTCGTCTGCAACTGAAGAAACCGTAACCCGGTTGTGCCCTGCCAAGCAGTAATTTGTTGTCCCAAGAGTCCCGTTGGTCCTCTAGGGACAAAGGGGGGATTGTTAGGCCTGAATAAAGATGTAGCACAAAAACCAGTTATGTCAATCTGACTGAAGTCAGCATGTTTCATAAAGCCCTGGGAAAAAGTGAGATACGAAAGGGAGGTGCATTCCTCAAGTTACCAGCTGCGTTAACTCCTGTCTTCCAGTGTCTGGTGCTTGGCAACTATGCTGATAAGAAAGTTGCTGGGGCATCACAACTTGCTTACATTATAAAGAAAGACAGATGTGCTTTGTTATTAGGGTTTGTTACTAACCAAAAGGGGGTGGGATATGGGTTGTGTGAAGTGAATAATTTATGACGTAATAAAACTGTCTATATAAGCTAATACTAAGCTGTAAAGGGGGGGCTGGTTCTTTTCGGATACGAGCTGTTCTTTACTGATACGTGCACTTATCAATAAAGAACTTTTGTTTTGGACCTTGCTGGTGTTGTCTGTAACTCTGCGGTCAGACAACGAACTTCGCTGTTGGGGTTCGAGTCCCCGACAAAGGGGCACGATGGGAACACACACGCCCCATTCCAGACACCCCGCGGCATCCACCGGGCTACCAAACCACGTCACCTGTGGCCAAAACCACCCCCCACCCCGAGGGAGCAAACAGCCTTTGTGAGCCCAGCACACACAAGGCAGGAAAAGAGTCACACCCACCCCCAGCCCAGCCCAAGGGGGAGCTTCCCTCACTTCCCGGCCACAGGCCCACGGGGCTCCTGGATGGGCAGTGGGGCCCCTGAAGAACTAGCTCAGTGTGTGATGAGTGACTGGGGGGTATGTGGGGCAGGGCCGCCCGGGGGGGGGGGCAGGAGGGGCAGTTTGCCCCGGGCCCCACAGGGGCCCCCACTGGAGTTTTTGGGGCCCCTGGAGCAGGGTCCTTCACTCTCCCCGGGGGGCCTGGAAAACCCTTGCGGGGCCGGGCCCAGGAGCTTCCTCCGCTCCGGGGCGGAAGGACCCCCGCTGGCGAGTTACGCCGCAGCGGCACCCGCCGCCGAAGTGCCCCCGGGACCGAATTCCCGCCTCTGCCCCGAGCCCCCGCCCGGATCCCACGGATCCCAACGGCCGCAGCGCGGGGGGGGGGGAGGCGAGGGAACCGGGCCTCCCGCCGCGTCTCTGTCCCGCTCTCCGCCAATCAGGGAGCGGGAGGGCGCGCGCGAGGGACGAGTTAGGCCCTCCTGCAATAGAGGCCGCGTGAGAGAGACAGAGAACTACGCTCCCAGAGTGCACCGGGAGGAGCGCGTTGTCCGAGCAACCGGCGCACTTCCGCTCTGAGACGAGCCAGGAACTACAACTCCCAGCCTGCCCCGGGCACCTCCGTCCTCTCGAGCCCAGGAAGGGCGGGTCCCTGGGTCAACCTGACACCTCCTCACAACTCCTCAGCCCCGCCCCAGAGAGCCCCGCCCTCCGGCTCCTGACGCGAACTCGCGTGTCCCGTCTCGCGGGTCTCGCCCTGCCCTGCCCCCGCCTGCTTCTCCTTGGCCTCCTGTCTCCCCACCCGGGGCTGTTGGATGGAGCCATATGGAAATATGGGGAGCCAGGACTCCTGGGTTCTCCCCAGCTCTGGGAGGGGGTAGAGTGGGGAGGGGCAGGGCTGGGAGCCAGGACTCCTGGGTTCTCCCCCAGCTCCGGGAGGGGGGCAGAGTGGGGGAGGGGCAGAGCTGGGAGCCAGGACTCCTGGGTTCTCCCCAGCTCTGGGAGGGGGTAGAGTGGGGAGGGGCAGGGCTGGGAGCCAGGACTCCTGGGTTCTCCCCCAGCTCCGGGAGGGGGGCAGAGTGGGGGAGGGGCAGGGCTGGGAGCCAGGACTCCTGGGTTCTCCCCCAGCTCTGGGCGGGGGGTGGCGTGGGGGAGGGGCAGGGCTGGGAGCCAGGACTCCTGGGTTCTCCCCCAGCTCTGGGAGGGGGGAGTGGGAGGGGCAGGGCTGGGAGCCAGGACTCCTGGGTTCTCCCCCAGCTCTGGGAGGGGGGTGGAGTGGGGGAGGGGCAGGGCTGTGAGCCACGACTCCTGGGTACTCCCCCAGCTCGGGGAGGGGGCAGAGTGGGGAGGGGCAGTGCTGGGAGCCAGGACTCCTGGGTTCTCCCCAGCTCTGGGAGGGGGTAGAGTGGGGAGGGCAGGGCTGGGAGCCAGGACTCCTGGGTTCTCCCCCAGCTCTGGGAGGGGGGTGGAGTAGGGGAGGGGCAGGGCTGGGAGCCAGGACTCCTGGGTTCTCCCCCAGCTCTGGGAGGGGGGTGGAGTGGGGGAGGGGCAGGGCTGTGAGCCAGGACTCCTGGGTTCTCCCCCAGCTCTGGGAGGGGGGTGGGGGTAGAGTGGGGGAGGGGCAGAGCTGGGAGCCAGGACTCCTGGGTTCTCCCCCAGCTCTGGGAGGGGGTAGAGTGGGGGAGGGGCTGGGGTGCCTGCTGCCCTCGCAGCGAACAGCAGAGCGCCCCCTGCAGCTTGCTGCCCCAACCACGTGCTTGGTGTGCTGGTGCCTGGAGCTGCCCCTGGTTCCAGCCCCTCTGCCCAGGCAGCTCCCCCAGCCTGACACACACACACAGAGCCCCTGTACCCGCCCCACCCCAGGGCTCCTCAGCCCAGAGGGGAGCCCCCCGGCTGAGTGGGGAATCAGACCCCCCCGAAATTACCCTGGGACCAGCTTGATCTTCCTCTGCCCTGCCCTGCTCTGCATGTATTCAGAGTGAGTCAGTTTCCCTGTCCAGCCATGTGTCTCTTCTCCTCCCCAGTTCCTTCCAATACGCCCCATTGCCCCTGCACCCCGGGCTGGGTCTCTGCCAACCCTCCTGCCCCCAATATCTCCCTGCCCCTACAGGTCTATAGGGCTGGATCCCTCCCTCCCCCCTTCTCCCCTCATTTCCTGCCTCTGGGGGTCTATGGAGATGGGTGTCTCCTCTGCCATCTCCTCCCCTACCCCCAATATCCCTCTGGGGCTCTCTGGGGCTGGGGCTCTCTCCCTGCCCCTATGCTCTCCCCTGCACACGATGTCCTGGGAGTGACTCAGTTTCCCTGGACCAACATTTCACACACCCCACCCCCACCCGACATGTCTCCCTCCACCCCACCCCCTTCCTCCTGCACCCCCGGCTGGGTCTCTGCCAATCCCCTTCTCCTCCTGGGAGAGTCCGAACCCTCCCTGCCCCCCAGAGCTGGGCACAAAGGGGCCTAATGCAGATCTCTCCCCCATACAGACCCGGCTGGGGCAGCAGCAGCAGCAGCCCAGGCACCCACCGGCCCCCCAGAAGCACCCACACTCCAAATGCCCTGCACCGCACACACCCGCCGGCCTCACAGCTCCTCCCCACCCTCCCATGGTCTCATGGGCTCATAGACTCGAAGGCCAGAAGGGACCATAATGATCATCTAGTCCCACGTCCTTCACAACGCAGGCCACACAATCTCACCCATCCACTTCTATAGCAAACCCCTAACCTATGTCTGACTTACTGAACTCCTCAAATTGTGCTTTGAAGACCTCAAGCTGCAGAGAATCCTCTAGCAAGTGACCAGTGCCCCATGCTGCAGAGGAAACCTCCAGGGCCTCTGCCAATCTGCCCTGGAGGAAAATTCCTTCCCGACCCCAAAGATGCTGATCACTTAAACCCTTAGCATGTGGGCAAGACTCACCAGCCAGCACCCACGAGAGAATTCTCTGCAGTAACTCACATCCCAACCCATCTAACATCCCATCCAGACCACTGGGCATACTTACCTGCTGAGAATCAAAGATCAATTGCCAAATTCATTGCCAAAATTAGGCTAGCCCATCATACCATCCCCTCCATAAACGTATTAAGCGTAGTCTTGAAGCCAGATATGTCTTTTCCCCCCAATACTCCCCTTGGAAGGCAAGTCTAAACTCCCTAGTGTCCACTTGATAGCCACTGGTTCTTCTTCTTCTGCACAGCATCGCTCGTGGAGAACAAGGACCTGCAAATCTACAGTCGTACTCTATCTTTGTTTCAAGAATGAAAACAAACTACCGCCTCAGAGGACCAGAACGGATTTCAGCTGATGGACAGCTTTGCTCAGTGTTTGTACATTTTAACAGGAAGATATTGAATGATGAAATTCATTTCACGTCCCCGTTCAGCGGAACTCCTGAACATACAGGAGATGGATATGAAAATATAGATCACTTAAAAAAGAGGACATGTAAGAGAGCAGCTGGACTTGAACCAGAAACCTCTCGATCCGCCCTCAAATGCACCACCACTGAGTTCCCTGAGGCAGCTGAGTGTTGGAGCCAGTGATCTTGAAGAGTATGAAGGGGACACTTATTTCAAAGAGCTTCTCTTCCATTCCCAGACATGAGTGGTTTTAAAAATGGAGTTTCATTACATTTTCTATGTGCATGTAAACACCACAGCTTGCACAATCCCCACAACTGCTCAGTCTCACCAGAGCACAATAACTTTGGAGGCCCCACACCCAGCTCTGCGGCCTTTAGCCTCTTCAGCAGTTCTCCAATGCCTTAAAGCCACAGGGCACAGCATGGAATTTGACCCCATTAATCCTAAATCAATTTGGATGAAAAATCTTTGCAAAAATATTTCGTTTTCCAAACCAAAAGCATCTCCCGTATGTGGCGTCCCCTTAAACTGTCTCTTCGCACACAAAGAGGAGACACTTTAATTTGGAAACGAGATAAGATGCTTCAGTCAGGGTAAGCAGTTGCTCCCCTTCATGATTGAAAGATCATAAAATGTCAGTAAAATTGACTTTCAGCCCTTACACAGCAGACCCCACTGACGGCATCTCCCCGGGGCCGGGTGGAGCCAGCTCACCTTATCAAACCTTCCCATACCCGGGGGAATGGGAAAGTGCCAGGCTGCAGCGCCACCTAGCGGCCACAGGACAAATCGCCGGCTGCTGCACTTGTGGGCACTGGGAGTTCGATTAACGTGGAAAGCTGCCTAATGCAAGGTTGGCAAAACGGGGGTCTGCTGCACTACATCATCATCTGCAATGACTCAACCTGATAGGACACCTCCTGTGCTACGCTGCTACTAGTGACCCTCTCAAACAGGTCCCCACAGCTCCCCAGCCTCCCCCCACCAGGAGGCAGCTAGGAGAGGCTTGTTACACTGCTCTACAGCCAAAATGCTTCTGAAATAAATGGAGTCCAACTTTACTAATTCTGGGTCACTGAGAACGAAAATGATGCTTAAAATTCTTGATTGGCTCTAGTTTTCAAGATATGCTATTGAGTCAGTATTTATGAGCCTTGACTTGGGAATGGGGGAGGATAAGTGAGTTATAAAGGGACGGGATCTCAATTTAAACCAGTAATGACTAAACTACATCTTTGACTGGATCTATGAATAAATCTATGAATGGCTTTGGACAGTACTTGCTTTTTAGGCAAAACAATGAAGGATACAATCTGATGCTGGTATTGCATCATACATGATATGAATTGCATCATGTTATTCCTAGAAGTCATGGATGATGCAATCATAATGAAGCTGATCCAATTGCCCTATATCAGCTCTAGAAATCATACAGTGTCTTGCTCTCTTATTTGTCAGTGTTTGATTTTGCAAAGGGACCCATTTCTCTTTAGCCAAAGTGAGCAGAGATGCCTCGTACTTGTGTGAACAGTGCAGATAACTTGTGCTATGTTTGTGGTGAAGTGACTTTTGCATCACAAAAGTGCAGTATAAACACTATGGTTAAGAAAGCCTATCACTTTTCTTTTGGCTGCAAAATTGGAGATCAGGTGTGTTGGAAGCAATGAGTGTGGCAATCTCAGTGAACCGAGGGAGGGTGACGGTGGTCAGAGAGAGACAACGGAAGGTTAAAGGGGCAACGATGGGCATAACGATGATGATTGTGTTGTATTTCATTCCTTAGATCTGGTGCCACGGCCGTCCCTTTAGCCTTGTAGTTTACCAAGAGTAAAACTAAATATCTGTTGAGATACAAGGGAGAGTCTGTGTCCATTCCTGCTAGCTGCACAGGGGTTTGACATTGCTGCTTTCAATCCTCCGGCTCTGCCGAGACAAGGAACAATTCAGGCGGTCACTGAACTGAAGGAGGGAGATGATTTTCTGACAGGAGGGACTGCTCCTCTTAAAGGTGTTTGGCAGGCAGCCTCCTTCCCAGGTCTGTCCCGACAACACCCAGTTGAAAAGGGACTCTCCTCAGCCCTCCTCAGCCCGGTGAAAACGAGCGAGTGAGTGAGCGTGGGGGAGAGCGAGCGACGGAGGGAGATGGATTGAGGAGGCCGGGACCTCTGTGAAGGGGCAGGATGAGGGTGTTCAGTTTTGTTGGGTCAGAAAGTTGGCAACCTCAGATCCAGGGGAAACAACTCAAACACCCAATGAGTCTGGCCAGGGGCAGGACATCAGCTTTGAGGGGAGGGGTGGGTGTGACAGTGACATCACAAAGGCCTTTTGCAGGAACTCGGCCTATTGGGCAAAGGTGGTGGGGAGGGGGTGACCTCACAGAGAGACCCCGACATCAGCCGGGCAGGACAGAGGTGCAGGGCCAGGCCAGTCTCTGAGACCTCCCGGCTTTGCTGCCGCAAGTCTCCTTCGCGAGGTCTCTCCTCGAGGGCTGAGAGAGAATTAGGATTCAGAGTTGTGAGCATGAGGAGGAACCTCTGTGGAGTTTTCTCCTTTCCTACCACTGATTGTGCTGAAAACAAACTTCCCTTTGAGAAGGTAAGAGGCTCAGAGAGCTTTGGAACCTGTTCCGTCTGATCCACCTGGCGCAGGCAGCATTCTAGGCACAGACAGCACTGGCTTCAGGTGGCAGAATTTGATTTCCTCCTAGGTTTTGATGATTGGAATCCCTGGGGACATTGGGGTGTATCCTTTTGGTTTATCTTTTCCTCTTCCTCCCTCCTTTCTCCTCTTCTCTTGCTTCTTTTTTCCCTTTTCCAGCTTCCTCCTCTACCTAGGAGGGACGGGTCTGGAGTGCGGGCAGGGAGGGGTATTGCTCTCATTGCGGGAGGTCCTCACCAAGAGGTGGGTCTGGGTCTGAGAGTGATCCTCTGATGGTGTCCTGGGCCGTCCTTTGGGACATCTGGTGAGACCCTCAGCCTCCTGCCCTTAGAGTCTCAGTGCTGATTGGCTGAGCAGGGGGCTATCGACACCAAGGAGACTCAGGTCAGTTTGGTCTCTTTTCAAATCAGGCAAATAAGTCACAACCAATCCAATGTATGGAATTAGTCTTGCTGCTTCTCTCCATTAATTGTCTCTTGGCAGGTCTTGATTTTCAGTAATGTCCTAGGTCTTCTAAAATACTTGCTGAATAATTACTATGAACCACTGTTGGTCTCTAGCTCACTTGAGGGCACTTTATTCTGATCACTCAATGTGTGAAATTCAAGATGTGAGAGAGAGGCTGAAAGTCAGGAGCAGTGTTTCCTCTAATTTGTTATGTCCATGTGTGGAATGAATTTTGTTTTGGGCACAAATATGGAGGTGAGGTGTGACACATCACCTGCATATTGCGCTCCTTACAAAATTCATTCTGCACATGGATGGTGTGTGGCAGGGGTGAGGCTGAAAGGTTTGGAGTGTGGGAGAGGCTCGGGGGGGGGGGTTGGGGCGCAGTGATGTGAGGGCTCCGGCTGGGGGTGCAGGCTCTGGAGTGGGGCTAGCGATGAGGGTCTCAGCATTGGAGCAGAGGGTAGGGGCGCAGGGGGTGAGGGCTCTGGGGTGGGGCTGGGAATGAGGAGATTGGGGAGCAGGTTGCCCCAGAGAGAAAGAACTGCCCCCTCCAGCCCTCTCTCCCCACAGCAGCTCAGGGCCAGATGAGAGGGCACCTGTCTCCAAGCCGCAGCAGCGCCGGTGGGGCTGGGTTGGGACTGAGGGAGGCGACAGGATTTATTTTTCCGAAGTCAAAAGGAGGAAGGGATGGAGTTATGCTTCAGTTTTTACCTCATAAACTTATTCCTGTCTAACCTACAGGACACTATGGGAATAAGACACTATGTCATGTGGTGACATCACAAGAGCAGAGGATGTGAGAACTACAGCAACTGAGAGGGTGGGGGATTTAGAGTCGGATTGTTTCAAATGCTGCATTTGTCGGCTGACATTTAACAGCAACGCTTAGCTAACACAATGGAGAAAGGAATTCTCTGCTAAAGATTCAACCTGCCCCTTTGGCCAACTCCGCCCCTTCCCTGACCGGAGTGTGCTCAGAAGACCTCTCCCGCCAGCCTCCCCCCCATACACACACACAAGCCCACAGCTGGGCACCCAGCACAAAGCAAGGGAGGGGGTTGCTTGGCTTGTTTTACTTTTTACTTTTCAAAAGACTTTTTAAAAAGCATTTTCTGCCCCTGTTCCCCATGGTGAGGAAGCAGATGATTAGTTAAACAAAAGTTAAACAAAAGTTAAAAGGTAGAGTGATTAAAATGAAATCCCTGCAAGTTGCATGGGCCCTTTTTAAAGACACCATAATAGAGGCCCAACTTCAATGTATACCCCAAATTAAGAAACACAATAAAAGAACTAAAAAAGAGCCATCGTGGCTTAACAACCATGTAAAAGAAGTAGTGAGAGATAAAAAGACTTCCTTTAAAAAGTGGAAGTCAAATCCTAGTGAGGCAAATAGAAAGGAGCATAAACACTGCCAACTTAAGTGCAAGAGTGTAATAAGAAAAGCCAAAGAGGAGTTTGAAAAACGGCTAGCCAAAAACTCCACAGGTAATAACAAAATGTTTTTTAAGTACATCAGAAGCAGGAAGCCTGCTAAACAACCAGTGGGGCCCCTTGACGATCAAAATACAAAAGGAGCGCTTAATGACGATAAAGTCATTGCGGAGAAACTAAATGAATTCTTTGCTTCAGTCTTCACGGCTGAGGATGTTAGGAAGATTCCCAAACATGAGCTGGCTTTTGTAGGTGACAAATCTGAGGAACTGTCACAGATTGAAGTGTCACTAGAGGAGGTTTTGGAATTAATTGATAAACTCAACATTAACAAGTCACGGGACCAGATGGCATTCACCCAAGAGTTCTGAAAGAACTCAAATGTGAAGTTATGGAACTATTAACTAAAGTTGGTAACCTGTCCTTTAAATCGGCTTCGTACCCAATGATTGGAAGTTAGCTAATGTAAAGCCAATATTTAAAAAGGGCTCTAGAGGTGATCCCGCAATTACAGACCGTAAGTCTAACGTCGGTACGGGCAAGTTAGTTGAAACAATAGTTAAGAATAAAATTGTCAGACACATAGAAAAACATAAATTATTGAGCAGTAGTCAACATGGTTTCTGTAAAGGGAAATCGTGTCTTACTAATCTATTAGAATTCTTTGAAGGGGTCAACAAACATGTGGACAAGGGGGATCCGGTGGACATAGTGTACTTGGATTTCCTGAAAGCCTTTGACAAGGTCCCTCACCAAAGGCTCTTACGTAAATTAAGTTGTCTTGGGATAAAAGGGAAGCTCCTTTCATGGATTGAGAACTGGTTAAAAGACAGGGAACAAAGGGTAGGAATTAATGGTAAATTCTCAGAATGGAGAGGGGTAACTAGTGGTGTTCCCCAAGGGTTAGTCCTAGGACCAATCCTATTCAATTTATTCATAAATGATCTGGAGAAAGAGGTAAACAGTGAGGTGGCAAAGTTTACAGATGATACTAAACTACTCAAGATAGTTAAGCAGATTGTGAAGAACTTCAAAAAGCTCTCACAAAACTAAGTGATTGGGCAACAAAATGGCAAATGAAATTTAATGTGGATAAATGTAAAGTAATGCACATTAGGAAAAATAACCCCAAATATACATACAATATGATGGGGGCTAATTTAGCTACAACGCGTCAGGAAAAAGATCTTGGAGTCATTGTGGATAGTTTTCTGAAGATGTCCACGCAGTGTGCAGAGGCGATCAAAAAAGCAAACAGAATGTTAGGAATCATTAAAAAGGGGATAGAGAACAAGACGGAGAATATAGTATTGCCCTTATATAAATCCATGGTACGCCCACATCTCGAATACTGTGTACAGATGTGGTTTCCTCACCTCAAAAAAGATATTCTAGCACTAGAAAAGGTTCAAAAAAGGGCAACTGATATGATTAGGGGTTTGGAGAGGGTCTCATACGAGGAAAGATTAAAGAGGCTAGGACTCTTCAGCTTGGAAAAGAGGAGACTAGGGGGGGATATGACAGAGGTATATAAAGTCATGAGTGACATTGAGAAAGTGGATAAGGAAAAGTTATTTACTTATTCCCATAATACAAGAACTAGAGGTCACCAAATGAAATTAATAGGCAGCAGGTTTAAAACAAATAAAAGGAAGGTCTTCTTCATGCAGCGCACAGTCAACTTGTGGAACTCCTTACCTGAGGAGGTTGTGAAGGCTAGGACTATAACAATGTTTAAAAGGGAACTGGATAAATTCATGGTGGCTAAGTCCATAAATGGCTATTAGCCAGGATGGGTAAGAATGGTGTCCCTAGCCTCTGTTTGTCAGAGGATGGAGATGGATGGCAGGAGGAAGATCACTTGATCATTGCCTGTTAGGTTCACTCCCTCTGGGGCACCTGGCATTAACACTGTCGGTAGACAGATACTGGGCTAGATGGACCTTTGGTCTGACCCGGTGCGGCCTTTCTTATGTTCTTATGTTTTCCACTGCCCAGGAGACCCAGCCAGGGACTGATGTGCTGGAGATATGTTGGGAAAAGGAACTGTCTGAATTGCCAAGGCAGGAAGCCAACAATCTACAGCAACATCATTAACCACAAACTCACTCTAAGCATGCTCCAGCCAGAAGGGAAATGGGCAGGAATTCTTGCTGTTCAGCCATGGCCACACAAGCAGAGATGCACAGCAGTGAGGGTGCTGGGCAAGCTGGTCTGAGCGAACAATTGGAAATGATCCTTCCGTTAGAACAGAACCAGAGTGTAGAAAGGCCCCTGTGTTAAGTGGTTGAGGCTGAGGCCTTAGGAAGCTGGCCTACGATACCACAGGGATCTTTCTGTGGAGGTGTGATACTTGCCAGCTAGGGGAAGCTGGTGTGTGGTGTCTTTGTGGCTGCACTTTCAGTGATGCAGGTTTCTCTATCCCATTGTTCCAGGGTCATCCTACTAGATTGCCAGCTGCTTTTCAGCTGCAGTGTGGAGACTGTTTGTGTGTGGGGAGAGACAGTGTGTGTGTGTTGGGGAAGAGTGTGTGTGTTGAGGTAGGTAGGAGCGGATCATTATTACCCCTACTTGAAAGAGGGAGACGCTCAGGCTGAGAAAGGAGAACTGACTTGTCTTAGGTCACACAGCCAGTCAATGGCAGAATTGGGAATAGGACCCAGAGCCCTGATTGTCAAATTAACCATCGGATTTTGAATTACATACATTGAATGACCTCAAGAAAGTGCTCTCAGATGAGCTCCAGAGGAACAAGTATGCACAGTAATTATTCAGCCAGTATTTTAGGAGAACTGCAATGTTAGAGAGAATCATGAACTGCTCAGAGACAATTAATGCAGAGAAGCAGCAAAATCCATCAAACATATAAGTGGTTATGACTTATTTACTTGGTCTTAAAAGAGAACAACAAGGACATGAGTCTCCTCCCTGTCAATAACCCCCTGCTCAGCCAATCAGGGTAGAGACTGAGGAGGAGAGGCTGAGGGGTCTCACCAGAGACCTCAAAGGATGGCCCAGGTCACTGGCGGGGATCACTGCCCCAGCACTACTGCAGCTCCACAGTTTTGGGTGGACCTCCCACAGTGAGAGCTGCCGAGCACTCCCCCGCAACACACACACACACACACACAGACACACACACACACACCCCTCCTGGTGTTGGGAGAAGAACAGGAGAAAGGACAAAAAAAGCAAGAGAGGAAGAGAAAGGGGGGGGGATGGAGGAAAAGTTGAAACAAAAAGGACAAACCCTAATGTCCACAGTGATTCTAAGGGACAAAATCCCAGGTGTGGAATAAAATTCTGCCTCCTTAAGATCATGCTTTCCATGAATTCAACTGTCACCAGAATGATCAGACCGAACAGTTTCAAACCTCGAGGAGGCTCTAACCCTCTAAACAGGGACATCTGTTTTCTAGTAAAATCACTAAAAGGGAAGGAGAAAACTCAAGAGAGGTTCCTCCTGGCGCTCACGTCCATGAACCCGAATACTCTCAGTCCTCAAAGAGAGACCTGGAGAAGGAGACTTGCTGAAGCAAAGCCACAGGGTCTCTGAGGTTTCCCTGGCCCCTCGCCCCTGTCCTGCCTGGCTGATGTCAGCATCTCTCTGTGAGGTCACCACCTCCCAACCACCTTTGGCCAATAGTCTGAGGTCCTGCAAAAGGCCTTTGTGATGTCACTGCCACACCCCTCCCTTGCTGGGCTAATGTCCTACCTCTGGCCAGGCACTTTGGAGGTTTGAGCTACTCCCTGTGGATCACCCCACTCAAGGAGCGCTCATTCTAGGAAGCAAGCCGGATAGACAGGAAAACATCAGACGCTGCTCCCAATGCTACACTTAGTTTTTCAGAAATTAGTTGACTTTATGGCCAGAAGAGACCATTAGAGCATCTAATCTGACCCCTGCATATCACAGGCCTCCTGTATGACACACTAGCTACTTTTGGGGTAAACACATTCCAGAAAGGCATCTAGTCTTCATGAAATGACGTCACGAGACGGAGAATGCACCAATTTCCTTGGTAGCTTGTTCCTGTGGTGAATCATCCTCGCTGTTGAATATTTGTGCCTTAATTGTAATATGAATTTGTCTCTTTCCACCTTCCAGCCATTGGGTTTTTTAATGCCTTTCTCTGCTACATTAAAGAGCCCTTTAATAGCCAATCTTTTCTCTCCATTAAGGCACTTCAACGTTTCAATGAAGTCACCTTTCAATCTTCTTTTGAGAAGCTAAACAGGTTGAGCTCTTTCAATAGCTCACTAGAAGGCATTTTTCTCCAGCCCTCAGAACATTTGGTGGCTCTTTGCTGCCTCAACTCCAATTTCACACCATCTTTTTCAAATGAGGACACCAAAACTGGAGGCAGTATTCCAGTATCAGTCTGACTGATACCATGTCACCTCCTGTGACGTTCTTGACATAATCTGTAACTGTATAGATCACCGTTGCCACCACTGTTCTATATTTGCAGCCAATATTGTATAAAGGTGGTCACATAAAGGGTCTATGGAGAGGTTATGATTGGCTGATTATAATTATGCTATCTCTAGATATGTATCATTTTTGTAGTTGACATTATAAATATTGGCTCTATGATGCCTGTATTTCAAACTTGTGCTATGCTTCTGGGAACACCCCAGCCAGACAAATTGGTGTCAGCTCTGCCTAGCCTGCTTGATGGCCCATTAAGGACCATCAGCTATACAATTGACCCATTGAGAGAAGGCAGATATGCCTTGTGGCTCAGCAAGGTGTGCAGGGACCTGCCTATGGACAGAACTCTAAGGTTTTTCTATGTCGCGTGCTGGATAGAGTGTCCTTGGGACAAAGAAAGCAAAGACCACATGGCAAGAGACTATAAAAGACTGATGCCTCATCTCCATCTGGTCTTCAGTCCTGCTTCATACCTCTGGAGGGACTTGGCTACAAACTGAAGCTCTGTACAAAGGACTGAATGGCCCATCCTAGTTGTGGATGTACTCCAGAGACTTGATTTGAACCTGCAATTTATTCCATCACTGCTACAAGCCTGAACCAAGAACTTTGCCAAAGTACAAGTTTTGCCCAGGGCACCGTTTCCCTAACGCTGGTCCTTGGTAACACCCTGCCCGGCCCAGCGTTCCTCCCGGCCGCCCGGCAGGCTCGGGCTCGGGCACCCTGCCCGGCCCGCGTTCCTCCCGGCCGCCCGGCTCGGTCGGGCTCCGGCGCCCTGGCCGGCCCGCGTTCCTCCCGGCCGCCCGGCTCAGGCTCGGGCTCCGCTGCGGCGCCCTGGCTGGCCCGCGTCCCTCCCGGCCACCTGGCTCGGGCTCGGCTCCAGCCGCGGCACCCTGCCCGGCCCGCAGCCCTCCCGACCGCCGCAGCCTGGCTCCGGGCACGGGGCAGGAATTGCGACCGATACTTACCCAGATGCTGGGGTCCGGGCGCAGTGGCGGCCTTGGCTGCCCGGCCCGGCCCGGCTCCGGGCTCTGGCAGTGTTGGAGGTGGTGGGAGGATACTGGATCCTTATAAATGGAGAGCCTGCTCTTCCTTTCAGCAGCACAGACCTGGGTTGACTGTCCTGTGATAAATCAGCCATTCTTTCTCATTCTATGAGCAGAACACAGCAGATGACAGCCTGTTGCTTATTCAGCTTACAGCAAAGGGGACACAGGTCGCTTCAATTCCCAGACTCTGCCTCTCATTCATCTACCCAGTTGGGTGTGTGAAAGCTAAATGAGCTGGTATTCCAAACTCCCAGAAAGGCAGTGGAGGAAAAGAAAGTGACCCTTTATAGGCAGCTCAGTTCAGTCCTCGCTGCTGAAGGCAGTACTAATGAAGTGACTTGCACACAGAGAGTCAAAGCAAGGGCTTGGTTAAGGGCAGCTTCACCCCAGATTCCCCCTGAAGTTAGGTAGGAGGAAACAAGTGAAGGGTTTTAACACAGTGGGCAGTACCAGACAGCAGGCCACTGTGGGATTAGGGGACGTGAGTGCAGGAGTGAGGAGGTCATAAACAGAGCCAGCAAAGAGTTGATTAACACAGGATAAATTAGTCCAAATTTGCGAAATATATCCCCAAAATGTACAAATGAGCCTGTGAAATCCAGAGACCACGTTTCTGTGGCACTCTCCTTTAGAACTCTTGACAGACACCATTCCCATCTCCTTTGGGCTTTTTTTTGGTATAAATGTGTGGCTCAGGAAACGCAAGGAGCCAAGTGCAGGACTGAGGTTCAGTCTCTCTGTTGGCCCTGGATATGATGCTTTGGGAGGTGTAAGAGGCTAGGAGACTGTAATAGGCAGGAGAAGATTAGGGGAGATTAGTCTGAGTGAAAAGGAGAGGAAAGGACGGGGCTGGCTTATCAGTACCAAATTATTCTCTGATTTTCAATTTAGTACCATGCACATTCTTCTCAGTTACAACAGACACACTGAATAAACTATGCAAATACACAATAGCTGCATGGACACGAGGTTCTCCTTTGAATTTTATGTATAAAAGGAAGTTACGATCAATGACATGGCTGGAGAAACTTGTCCTCCTAAAACAAAGGAAAGGTCTGCTCCATTTTTTCCTGACACAGGAACAGAACATACTACCAGCTCAGCCCCCTCCCACCCTCCACCCGAATCTTACCACTGATCTGCGGATCAAAGACAGCCTGCTTTTTGCTTTGTTCTCAGCAAACTCCAGGCTGTTGATGTCCGTGAGACGAGCCCTGTATTTATTCATCTGCTCTACGACAATCAACTCCACACAGCTGCAAAAAGGAAAAAAGAAAGTGGTAAAACGGGAGGATAAAACTCTGGCTGTGTTTGAGCTGGCCATGTCGCCTAAGTGCTGCGCCAATTCTCTTGCTTCGTGGGCTGGAAACGAACAGTGTGGTTGAAATGCCCAAAATGGTAGTGAGCAGGGGAGCTAAACTAGAGGACTAAAGGGAGGGCTCCCCAAGGGCTCCATCAGGGAAACAGGTCCTTCCCCTGGAAAGGCAAATACCCACCAAGGTTAGGAAAGCACAGCATGTTCAAATGAAAGGCTGAAAGAATGGCCATTTCGGATATGCTGCGCTATCTAGCTATATCTATTTGTAGACACACACACTTGTGCTTGTTTGCATCCAAGCTGGACAGGCAGTCGCAGGGCAATGACAGTGATTAGGTGTCTGGGGCAGATATTTTGTTTAATACCATCAGTATTGTTTTCTGGAAGAAATCCTTTTAGAGCAGTAATGATACAAGGCGGCGTATATAAGTCAAGTTACAAAGAGACTTCTTCTTACAAGGAACCTTTAGAAGAGTGATTCAAAGTAATTTTCACATCTGTAGGCAGAAGAATTGCTTCTAGGAGAGATTTGAAGGCCAGGCAGGTTCATGTAGTCTGGTCTCCTGCATAGAATTTCATCAAATGATTCCTGCATCCACTATCCATCCTAGGTACTTATCTAACCCCCAGTGCCCTATTATCTGAGCTTCTCACAATCTAACATGTTTATTCTTAAAATTCCAGTTGAAGTCAAAAACATCCCCGAGGGGCTCCATTACAAACCCTTCCCACCCACTGGATGATGATTCCCTATTTACAATTACTTTGGAGATATCAATTAGCCAATTTTCAATCCATTTAATATTTGCTGCACTGAATCTGTATAGTGTTAATTTTTAATCAGGATGACCCAACTGGAATCTAAGTCAACGATGTCAACGTGGTTACCTCTGCCAACCAAACCTGGCATCCAATCAATTTTGACAAGACCTATTTTCCATAAAAAACTGTGTTGACTGGCACTAATTACACTGCCATCCTTCAATTCTTTACTGATTACCTTCCACGTCAGCTTTCCCATGATTTTGCCTGAGACTGATATTGAGCTAACTGGCCTGTAGTTACCCAGATCATCCTGTTAATCCTTTTTAGATACTGGCACATTAGCTTTTTGTACAGTCCTCTGGAACTTCCCCATTACTCCAGGATTTGTTAAATATCAACATCAATGGCGGAGAGAGATCACTGTCCCGTTCTTTAAAAACTCCTGGGTGCAGGTTATCCAATCCTGCAGTTTTTAAAAGGTTTAACTTTAGCAGCTGCTAGTTACTGATAGAATAGACAGTATTTCATTAAGGCAATTCATTTGCAAACCAGTGATGTGTTTGTAGCTGTCATTCTACAGCACATTAAAGTGCATTACTCAGTGATCATTTGACTGTCCTGACATGACCTCATTACAGGATTTACTCTGGAAGTTGTAATGCTATATTCTTACGTGGTTGTTTTACTGATGTCCTGAACGCTCTGCAGTGGGTCAGTTGTGTCAGGACAGCGGAGAATACAGGGAGCAAACACAATGGCCAGGGCATTAGCTGACATTCGATTGGTCTCTTCCTGCAGGGCAATCCTAAACAATAAACAACAAAGCAGCAAGGGTTAAAGGTAGCTCCAATTCACATAACACTGGCAGGAAATACCCTGTAGAGAAACAGAAAGAGGACAAAATACAAATTCAGAGCAGGGCAGGGAGAGGAGGGCTGTACATGCACATGAGATCTGGAGGTCATTGCCAGGGAAGATTTTCCACAATATTATATAGCTTTGAAGTGAAGAGCTTCAATTTGTTGTATCTGGTAAAGAACTAGACCAACAGGATGTAAATATTATACCAGACAAGGGCAAAAGGTAAGACAATGGATACTGAGTGAACCACGCAACATGCCATGACACTCTTTAGAAAATCTTTTGTTTTGACCTACTTAACCTATTTTCCAAAAAGGAATAGATACAGTGCATATTTATTACAGTAGCAAGCAACTCACTTAGCCATCATTAAGCTATGCCTTAGAAACAGAGCACAGATGTGTCTAAATGCATGTAGATGGCAGGAAACTTCGCAGATTGTAACACAGTGACTATAGCCTGAACTAGATATTGTCTAAGCTCATGCAAAAGCATCACACATGATCCCTAGACCCTCAATGTTCAAACTAAAGGGTGCAATACATGGCAGTACTGTGATCCACTGCAATCTTACTGCACTCCTCAGTGGGTTAGCTCTATGGCTAGTGATGAGCTGGCAAAATCATAACAACCGGTTCCCTCCTCACCCCAGGAGGAATCATGCCTCCCCCACCCAGGGACCCCTGCCCCGTCCACCCCCTCCCTGTTCCCTACCCTCTAACACCTCCCACACCCGATCCCCGCCCCCCCACCCCCGAACTCCGCAGCCCCCGACCCGGGGCGGGACGCGGGGCCAGCCAGGGCGCAGCAGCGAGCGCCCGAGCCCGAGCCGGGCGGCCGGGAGGAATGCGGGGCGGGCAGGGTGCCCGAGCCTGAGCCGGGCGGCCGAGGAGGAACGTGGGGCCGGCCAGGGTGCCACGGCTGGAGCCGGAGCCGAGCCGGGCGGCCGGGAGGAACGTGGGGCCGGGCAGGGCGCTCGAGCCCGAGCCTGAGCCAGGCAGCCGGGAGGAACGGGGCGGAGGCGGGGTGCCGCGGCCGGGACCTGCTGGCCGTGGAGGCGGGGCCGGGCGGGAACCCGGGGACAGGGGGCCGTGGTCAGGACGGGGCTGGAGAACGGCGGGGCACACGGCCCTCCTGATTTCCTACCTCAGCGTCGTCTTCCTGGACTGGGAAGCCTGCTTGCTTCTCAGCCCTCCCAGGCTTCCCGCGCTAACAGCTGATTCACGGGAAGCAGGGTGGGAGGAGAAGCAAGAAGGAGCATTCATGGCAGGAGGTGGAGGCAGAGCTGAGGTGAGCCGGGCCGGGCAGCAGGGAGCACTTGTTAAATTTAAATGCCCTTTTAGAACCAGTTTGTCCCACTGGGAACGACCGGTTCTAAAGGGCTTCTAAATTTAACAACCGGTTCAGCGATCCGGTGCGAACCGGCTGCAGCTCACCCCTGTCTATGGCATGGAACCATGTGTTTGTAATCAGCTGAGACCTACAGTGGTTGTCTTCTCAGCAAGTCTGAAACATTTGTTGCTATTACGAAAGAAGAACATTATTGGCATTAGCTGTCAATGAGAGCATTGTCTGGAAAAAGAGCCCTTGGGTCCAGAGCGTTAAAGCCATTTCAGAATTTAAAGCACTCCTTGCAAAGTTTCACTCCCTTTTCCCGACAAAAGTACTTGGATCACATAGGCCCGTGTTCAGGTACTCTTACTCACGGAGAACAGTACCTTGTTCCAGTGGAACTACTCATGGAGTACGGTGGTACTCATGGGGAGTAAGTGTATCAGAATCAGGCCCCTAGTGAGGAAGGAGAAGAGAAAGAGTGGCTGCAGTATGACGATCCCACGCTGTGGTCTGCCATTACCTCACAAGGTGAAAGATGAGGCGTTCCAGGGTACTGAGGTGGGTGCGAGAGAGCTGATCAATAACAGAGTACACGCCTCGGATGGTCTCCTTCCTCTCCTGCAGGCCTGGAGAGAGCACACACAGTTACACATATTACAGGCAACTTCCCATGCTGTCTTCTGCCATCTTTACTTGTGAAGGTGGTGTGAATGGCCCAGTACAGGGGAGCTGTGCAGGAGGCTAGTGCACAGAGACAGGGATGACAACTCCCTCCTCTCCCTGCCTATACAAGCAGGCCCCCTTTGCAGGTCCTCGGGTAGCAGTATCCTATGCAAAAAACATGAGCATAAGACACTGATTTCTTTTAAACAGATTCCAAAAGAGTTGGGAGCTGAATAATAACTATGTCTCCTGGGGCACGTCTATGCTGCACACTCTGCTCTGCTCACCATCAAAATCATATGCTACATACCACTCTAGCACGGGCAGAAATAGCAATGTAGATGGCGAGGCACTGCTTAGGTGAGTAAAGACATGCATGAAGGCTGTGGGGATATACCCTACACACACTGCTTAATTTGTAACGAAAGAGGTGCCGGGGCTCAAGCTTTTTTTTTTTTTTTAAACTTTCACACAGCAAGCCCAGTGGTACCAGGGCTCTGAACGGCAAAGGCTTTGACTACTATAACAGTGTAAGGGATTAGTTTGTGTCACAGTGCTGTCTGTGGCTACATGGCACAGTGAAAAGCAGGCTGTGTCCACATTGCAGTGCCTACCTACACGTCAGTGAAAGGCTCTGGCAGAAGGAGGCTGCAAGGAAAGACTTCAACAGCAGAGAGCTGCTGGAGCAGATGTGCCGGAGCTCAGCCCTGGCAAGCCTTGGCACAAATTAAGCATCACCTACGTGGCTCCCACCTACACTGCCTATTTTTAGCAGTGTCATCACCCCCGATGGAGTCTTTCCCTGTTGCAGGAAAGACCCCGGCAATGGGAAAAGGCTCTAAGAGGGAGGCAGATGGGAGAGGCTCCAGCACTGTCTTG
The DNA here is from genome assembly GCF_016161935.1 of Mauremys reevesii. Taxonomy (NCBI): domain Eukaryota; kingdom Metazoa; phylum Chordata; order Testudines; family Geoemydidae; genus Mauremys; species Mauremys reevesii. The sequence goes on from NW_024100910.1 coordinate 199,859, forward strand.
CCAGTTACGTCATAAAAGATGACAGATCACCAAAATGACTTTTTGGATTCAAACACTCCATACAATTGGCGCTTGTACAATCGTACAAGCACACAATCTACTTGCTTGCTGCTTGTCATGACAATGGTGATGATAAAACTAAAGTAAAAAGACTGCTTGTTCTGGGCAAGCAGAAACTGGGTTTGGTACCTGCAGCTAATTGTACCTTCCCTGTCTTGGGTTTTGTGTGTGATTGTATAGGATTTGTATGGACCTTCCTTACCCATAGCTCACAGAAATTCCTCGGAGAGTTCGAAGGTCATGAGGGGATTGGGCAAATCTCTCAGCCACCGTTTGAACACACTGGCAATGACATGAATATTGTAGTCATCTAGATTCACATTGTCAATATCTGTTCACCGAGGCAAGTGAGTGGAGGGAGTGGAAAAGAAACCAAAGAAAAAGCAAATGATCAGTTTTGATCCAGTAAACAAGCCAGTGTTTTCCTGTCAGTCCTAGCACTGGCAATGACCTAACCACTGCTGTTGGACCAACTTCTGTGGGTGAGAGAGGTCCTGAGGAAGAGCTCTGTGTAGCTCGAAAGCTTGTCTCTTGCCAACAGACGTCAGTCCTACAGAAGCTATTACCTCACTCACCGTCTCTCCACTATCATGGGTGTGGTCAGATGTTCGGCTGCCTGTGTGTGTTCCCTCTGTGTGCCACCCCAGCCTGGCACAGACAACTGACATGGCACACCTCGAGCGAACCGCCCAATGACCACAAGATCCATTAAGGCATGAAGGCACCCAGCCAGGCTTATTTTGATGAAGCACAGTACTAGTATCCTGCACTAATACATGTATACCCATAACAATGGACCAGCTCAGCAAATGGCGGGACTGTCCGTTCCTCCTAGGCTAGATAAAGACACTGCCCCCAAGATACATTTTTATACAGAGATACAAACAAGTTACATATTGCTCCTCTGATAGTTGACATCCTCTGATATCACAACCCACCACCTTGTACATTTCTATCCATCATATTGTCATCCTGACCATATCTTTAGGCAGGGTCAATAGGTTCCTGTTGTCTTTGGGAATGTGTTTGTACCATTCTTGGTATGGGGTGTTCTGGTACCACCCTTCTGGAATGTGTCTGTGTGTGTGTGTTTTGTGCTTAGCACTCAGCAACGTGTGTTTCTGCAATATCAGCCCTGTTCTTGCCAGATTCTGTGAGAAGGGCCTGCCTCTAGCTCACAGCCGGATTTTGTTTTATATCAGCAAAGTTTTGACCGCTACTTTAGCCCAGCCCTCAGGCCTCTGATACAAGGGCTTATGTCTCAGGCTCTTCTACAGTGAGCAGAGCTACAACAACACTGCATAGAAAAACAGGTATCAATACTGTAGCAACCTCAGATCACACAGTGCACAACCTTGGCACCTACTTTTTTAATATGACCATGTTAAAATTCTTGTCGTGAAAGGAGCCAGTTTTCCAGGGGTGAAAGTCTTTAGAGAGAGTTTATAAAGCACTTTGGAAGTCTAGGTGATGTTGATAAATATGAAGCCTGGCTAATGTAGCTTTTTCTCCCAATTTCTTTTTTGCACACTTGTGCACAAGAGGAGGAATAAAACAAGGAAGAATTAAACAGTTCCACAAGACAGGAGGGCTCTAACACAGTGCAGACTTTTGGTGAAGGCTGGTATTAGAGAAATGTCTGTAGTTTCATGGTACCAAAAACCAGAGTCTACGGTGGGGGAAGGGAAAACGGTTCCTTTGCTCTGGCCCCCTTTAGATGACATGAATTCCCTGTTCACAGAGGTTCTCGGCTGTCCCTTTGCTCCCCTCTGAGACTCTCTCTTTTCATCTTACCTGTATCAAGACCCTGTCGGAGCTCCTTTATCTTATTGGTTGAGCCTGCCTTCCTGTAAATGCCCTCGGTGTACAATCCATGCATTTCAATGTAGTTTATGAGCTTCTCCACCACCAGTGGCACCGCTCGCTCCTCATTGGTCAGTCAGGAGAGCTCAACCCCAAACTGCCGTGACGAAAGCTCTGGATCATACTGATGTGGAGAAAGAGATTGATTTCTTAATTCCTTTTCAAAGGTCTCAATGCAATGCTGCTCACAGCGTGGTAAACCTAGGGATGTCTTGAGACTGAATCTCTCAATGTATGCAATGTAATTTGACTGTCGTTCAAGATGCAGTTCACATTTTTAAACAAAGTTAACTGGATTATTTGCAAATTAATCTAGTAAATCTAACTGAGTACAAGGGAAGAGAGGAAAGGTCTGTACACTGCCCTGCAAATCCAATCTTTCCTAAGAGCTTTCTTGGTCATTGTAACTATCCCTGTGTTCACTCTGCTATGTCTGCAGCACTGCACATTGCTACAAAGACTAACAAATGTTCATAGTTAAGGCTTGCAACAGGACTGTGCTCAGAAAAATGGCTCTGTAAAATGGCCCACCGGTACTCTCCTTGGGTCTTCAGAGTCATCATTTGCTTCATGTACTGACATTTTTACTGTAGAGCCAACACAGCTGTGCGACAGTGAGCTATATTCTAGTCTGCTTCATGCCTCACTGACAAAATTGCCTGGTGAGGATACATGAAGGAGAACACACTTGGGCTTGATTCTGAGATCCCTAGATGAACTTACAGTGCTGAAAGTTAAAAAAATGGTTTTGAGCAAGTGTGACATAGAAGGCACTGAAAGAGAAATAGAATCAGTAAAAGACGCTGACATTCTCTATTTTTACAGAGTCACTTTCCTGACTGGAACTGCACTTTAGAGACTCAACATTCAGCAAACAATTCGAGCTGAATATGAGATTCTGGTTGGATAAAGTCAAAAGACTGAGAAAAACTTTTCACACAATAATGCACAGATCCACGTAGGAGGCTTTGAACATATGGACTGTATGTTCAAACCCAGCATGGGTAGTGATCCAACCAGAACAATAAATGAGAAAGTAGGTGTGCGGCTTGGTTAGACCTCTGACCAGTGCCACTCTTCCATGTCTGCTTCTTCTCATTCACTGTTACCACAGCACAAATGAAAACAACATGAAGGGAATGTCCAGGGGAGGTTTCCACACTGGATAGACCTCCATGCAAGAACACACCGGGAAGAAATGGTGACAGCAACTGGTTTTGATCTCATTTAAAATTCACAAGTTATTGTACTATCATCTCTTAATCTTTTAGTGCCAGGATTGGGCTGCTCCTAGAGCTAACATCAAGTGCTATAACAAAAACTCTAACCTTTGCTGTCACTGTGTTCAACTGCCAACATTGGCATAAAATGCATTAGTGCAAACTACAAGGTCCATCAAAGCAAATACACTGCTAAGATAAGCTTGATGCTCTATTAGTTCCATCATAAGCCTAAATGAAAAGTCACCAGGTTCTGCATAAAGTTAAAAAACAACGAGGAAATCTGCTGTTACCTTTTGGATAAAGGGCACCTTCTCAAAATATACCAAATGGCACCAACTCTCTCAGCCAGGGGCGGCTCTAGACACCAGGGCGCCAAGCAGGCGCTTGGGGCAGCCGTTTCCCGGGGGGGCGGCATTTGGCTCCGGTTGAGCTCCCGCCGGCATGCCTGCGGCAGGTCCACCGGAGCCCGGGACGAGCGGACCTGCCGCAGGCCTGACTGCGGCGGGTCCCGTCTTCCGCGGCTCGGTTGAGCTCCCGCAGGCATGACTGCGGCAGGTCCGCTCGTCCCGGGCTCCGGTGGACCTGCCGCAGGCATGCCGGCAGGAGCTCAACCGGAGCCGCGGGAAGAGGGGACCCGCCGCGGGACCGGGGAAGGGCGGCGCAGCGCTCCGCGCTGCTTGGGGCAGCCTACTTTCTAGAGCCGCCCCTGCTCTCAGCTGATGCAATGTGAAAATGTAACCCTTAGCAACCAGAATCCATCCAGCAGCAACAAATTAATAAATGCAAATGATCTAACCATTTCTGATCAGTACCTTGGACTAGTATTTATTTTTCAGACTCCAAATTTTCCTGAGCATTAGCAAGCCAGATTTTTAAAGATGAACTTGGAGAATACATTAATGTCACTTCACTAGAGCTCAGGAAATGAATTCACACCAAGTAGTTATTTTATTTCAGCTGGCTGCTTGGGGCGGCAAAAACTGTAGAGCCGGCCTTGGGCAGTAAATATCATTATGGCACTATAGAAATCTACAGTACCTCCACACCTTGAATACTGCATGCAGTTTTGCTCATCTCACCTCAAAAAAGATATGTTAGAACTGGAAGAAATACAGAGAAGAGTAACAAAAATTATTAGGCATATGGGACAACTTCTCATATAAGGAGAGATTAAAAAGTCAGGGACTTTTCAGCTAGGAAAAGAGACGACTAAGAGGGACTATGATAGAGATCTATCAAATCTTGATTGGTGTAGAGAAAGTCAATAAGGAAGTGTTATTTAGCCCTTCACATATCACAGGAACAAGGGGTCACCCAATGAAATTAATAGGCAGCAGGTTTAAAACAAAAACAAGGAAGCATTTCTTCACACAATGCAGTCAACCTGTGGTACTCATTGCCACGGAGAGATTGTGAAGGCCAAAAGTATAACTGGGTTCAAAAAAGAATGAGATGAGTTCACGGAGGATAGGTCCATCTCTGGCTACTAGCTAACATGGTCAGGGATGCAACCCTATGATCTGGATGTCTCTAAACCTCTGACTGCCAGATGCCGGGGCTGGGACTGTCCAGCAGGGGATGGTTCACTTGACAATTGCCTTGTTCTGTTCATTCCCTCTGATGCATCTGGCACCCACCACTGTCAGAAGACAGGATACTGGGTAGATGAACCATTCTTCTGGGGGATCCAGGATAGCCACTCTTATGGTTTATGTTCTTAGCTGATTACATAGAAATTCAGCTTTAGCATCCTGGGAGCATAAGAACCAAGAATGCATTTGTGACACTGGCAGACCAGTCAACCTGTGTATGACCCATAATAATTTAACAAGAGGCACTTCTACTGTGTCAAGACAGTCCACGTGCATGTGAATTTCAAAGAGATGTATTAGACTAGCAATCATCAACTAATTCATAAATGAACAATAGATGCTAAGTGTATTTGTCTGTGGTTATCTATACCGGGTTAGAAGTTTCACAATGTAACTAAATTAGCTTGTAGATGCTAATTCCCTTTCGTGGCTTAATTGCCTTAATTATGTGTGCAAGGTGTTCAGTTAGCCTTAAAATCAAAGATGTAAGACACTTCAGGAAACCAATCATTTCTACATTATCTTCAGCTTAACTATCTGTGTTATAATGGAAGAACGGCTAATTACCTTATGTGAATGAATGTAACTAGTTTACTGGGTATGCACAGGAAATAGAAGATTATCTTCAAAGCAAAGTACAACAGGCCATCCGCATTGGGGGAAGGGCCTTCTGTGACAATTTCTGTGAGGTAGGCTTGTCAGCCTGGTAGAATAGCTATAAAAGAGAAGGCTCGGGCCTGATCCTATCATCTCTAGACTGCTTAAATGTTGAACAGGGACAGTGTAAGCCATAGGACAGAGATCTTCCAAATAATCATTTGGAAGAACCTGGAAAATGCCTGGAAAAACTAACAGACTTTACATCTAAGCTGCCTTTGGATTCTGATCTGTTGGGATGATTCCAGAGAGACTTTTACAAACCAGCAGTTTATTCCATCACTGTTGTGATCCTGAACTATGAACATGGAAAGTCACTTGTCTGGATATTGATCTTTTAACCATTTGTAACTCTTCTTTCTTTTAACAATAAATCTTAGATTTAGTTAAGGATTGGCTGACAGCGTGATATTTGGGGAAGACCTGAGAGTCACATTGACCTGGGGATAAGCATCTGGGCCTTTATGATCAGTGAACCCCACATATGGTGAATCAGGTTTCCAGTAACCCCTCACTATATTAGACATAGAATATCAGGGTTAGAAAGGACCTCAGGAGGTATCTAGTCCAACCCCTGGCTCAAAGCAGTACCAATCCCCAGACAGATTTTTACCCCAGTTCCCTAAATGGCCCCCTCAAATACTGAACTCACAACCTGGGGTTTAGCAGGCCACTGCTCAAACCACTGAGCTATCCCTCCCCCCTCTTCCAAGACAGAGATGTTTAGATGGGAGCCAAGGTCTGGAATGCCAAAAAGGGGACCATGTTTGGCATCTTGTTAACTACGGTGGAAGCTCTTTTGTTGTCGACTTGGTGAATCTAATGATAGAATAAGCCATCAGTTTGGTGGTTGTCTCCTCTACTTCTTGCAGTCTGCCCGCAGTGTGGTCACAGCATTGTTGTGTAAACCTCTCACTCACGGAAGCAGAGGGATGTTAGTCACCTTGAGATCCCAGCTGCTGTCCTGGAAGAGTTTTTCATGCATTTGCGTTGAGTGTCGGATCTGATGTAAGCAGGAAGTCAGCTCAAGGAAGAGTAAGGCTATACTCACTGTGCTATGAACTACCTCTTGATAGGCAGTCTGCAGCTGGGTGCTGGCCTGCAAGGCCTGTTCTCTCTCCCACTCCTTCCCCGAACTGAACCATGTCCTGAGGAGCTGTTGGTAGAGCAGGGAATGGACAGAGTTAGTACCAGAAAATCCCTCCCAAAAGTTCCTCTTAAACAGGTTTAATTGTCACTAAAATCCTCTCCAAAGCATCTGACCTCCATGTAGCTAAGGAATTACATGTCTAATGGAAGAGCCCCTTAGATATACAAGTCCCAGGGGCCAGATTCACCTCTGGTGATTGAAGCCAAAGGAGTTACATGAGAGATGAATCTGGGCCCGTGTATGTGATGTCTGCTGTAGACTGTCTGATGGGAGCTGTCTAGCACATTGCATGCTGTTTGATGTCTGCTGCTGTGGTCTATTTCCTGGGCAACTTCTCCCACATTGATTGGCAAAATGACAGAGAGGAGCATTCTTTTTATTAATTTGAATAAGAGCAGAGAAGTCCCCAGCCCAGCTCCTTTTATAACTTCATTTTTATACTGAACGTGCATCAAACTCCCCACCCTCAGCCCTTCACAATATTCTGTTCATGTCTGAGGAACAGGAAGTTTCCTCTGAATGAGTTTCCATACACAGGGCTTAACTCAATATTCATGAATTTCTCTTAGAAGAAGTGATTAGTTTCAACTGGTTCTCTTCGATTTGGCTACTGCAGTGGTGATTTTCTTGCCGCTCCAAGTAGTGTCAACGACATTGTAAGAATTTGGTCCCAATCCAGCCCTGGCATAAAATGGCATAGCTTCCGTGGATTTCAGTGGGGCACATGCCCGCTTATCCCAGGAAGAATTGGGTGCTTTCTCCCTAAAATTCACTCCATTGTTGAAAATTCCTCCACAACTGAAGCTTGACCCCCTAAATCTCTGACTCTTCCCTGCTGTAACACAAGAAACAATCTCCACCACGGTTCAATGGTCTCCTCACATAAGACATTTCCTGGAACCAGTCTCGGCTGGTTCTTCCTCCAGCAAAGTCTCTACTGTTGTGTTTTTGGTTGTCATGGTTTTGTTACTATGGCAACTGAGTTAGAATAATAGGGGATAGCTCAGCCGGTTTCAGCCGGCTGAGTGAGCTCTCTGTATCTGTAAATAAAATGGCTGTTTTGTAAGCTGTCTGCTCTCTGGCCTCAAGTGATTGCTTCCTAAACCGGCTGCCCCCAAGGATATAACAACCACTAGCTTGCCAAGGGCTTCCAAGGACCTCATGTAGAGTGACTGAAACCAGAAAAGAAGGAGTGAGGCTCAGCACAGATCATTTGTGTGTGTGGGCTGGGAAAGCTAACCATAACCTTGCCAGAGAGGCCATGTGTGACTGCCATCACCCAGTGCCTGCTGGGCAGAAATACAGTGGATGGTGCCGGAGGAGAACTGTTGTCACGTACTTGTATATGCAGAGCATCCTTTGCTGTCCCGTCTTCCTCTTTCATCTTCTCCAAGGGAGGAAGGGGAAATAAACTTTTGAAGCACTGACCAAGGAGCTCACAGTTTTCCTCCACGGTCAGAGATGGTTTGAGCTTGCTGGCAGAAGAAAGATAGAGAAAAGTCATGTATTAGACTCAGTACCACCTCCAAGTAAAAGAAATGGGTCCAATGACTAGAGATTGTCCCAATCTAGAACCCCAAGTGCAAACAACCCTTCACTTTGCACCTCTATTAAGTATTGGCTCCTCTAGAAGTAAAGCTAAAACTTCAAATCTCCTTTTAGAGAAACCCACAAGCTTTCTCCCCTGCCAGCTAGCCAGACACCTCCCTCCCCATCTGAACTCTGCTCCATTGTACTGCATGCTCCACAACCTCCAATCTTGTGTCTTTCGAGCACAACCCCAAATGGACACATTCAAATCCTTAAGAACTGAAGTCCTGCTGGTGAGCAGCATGTGAGCCACAGGGCCACCCAGAGGATTCAGGGGGCCTGGGGTCTTCGGCACGGGGAATTGCCGCCGAAGGCCCAGCACTTCGGCGGTGGGTCCCGGGGCGAAAGTTCCCCCCGCCGCCGAATTGCTGCCGAAGACTGGACCCCCGTGAGAGTTTTCCAGGGCCCCTGGAGTGAAGGACCCCACTCCAGGGGCCCTGAAAAAACTCTTGTGGGGGCCCCTGCAGGGCCCGGGACCTGGGGCAAATTGCCCCATTTGCTCCCCCCGGGCGGCCCTGGTGAGCCAAACCCTGCAGGCATTAGACTGCTCCCAACCTGACTTTCATGAATTAACAAATAAGAAGGCATCACAGTGCCAGGAAATATGGCAGAAAATAGCCTACCTCAGATGTCCAATGGCAAGAACTGCCTGGTAGCGAACTGGAGATGTCAGGGAATCCAGTGGTTCCGTCAGTGATTTCCCTACACCCCCCTGAATTTTCCCAACCCCCCCCTCCCTAGTTTTGTGAGCTAGTTACATACCAATTTAGTGACTGTTTGGAAATCTGGCTGGGGCGGAGGGTTTGGGGCTTTGGAGAGGCTCAGGGTAAGGGCCGGGGCCCGATCCAGGCAGGGCCGGGGGAGAGACCCAGCTCCAAATATTGCTGGAGCAGAGCACCCGGCCCCTGAATATTCCTGGAGCCCGGGCACCGCAGGTGTATATAACCTGCCGCCTATGCACGGGTTAACCCTAAAAGGCGCAAACCCCAATGGTATTGAGACAAAGGTGTGGCATGATGACAAAAATGATTGTAGGTGGACCCTTGCAATGAATTTGTTGTTATCGCTAATGGTAATTTTGTAACTATTGTGTTGCTATTACCAAGAACTGTAAAATGTTCCAGCTAAGGTGACCAGATGTCCCCATTTTATAGGGACAGTCCCGATATTTGGGGCTTTTTCTTATATAGGCTCCTATTACGCCCCACGCCCTGTCCTGATTTTTCACACTTGCCGTCTGGTCACCCACATGTGGGTCCCAGCTGCTCCCTGCTCCCCTCACTGAAGCAGGTGTGCAGGGTTACTGCCCTGGGAACTGCAGGGCATCAGTGGACATGGGGCTGGCTGGAGGCAGGGCAGGGGCTGACTGGAGGTAGGGTCTGGCTGCAGGCAGGGCAACGGGTGCAGGGCTGGTGCGGGCAGGACAGGGTGTGCGGCAGGGGCGGGCAGGAGACAGGCTGGCTGAGGGCAGGGAGTGCGGGGCTGGCTGGAGACCGGGGCTGGAGGCAGGGCAGGGAATGCGGGGCTGGCTGGAGACGGGCCGGTCAGGCAGGGCTGGTGCAGGCAGGGGCTGGCTGCGGACAGGGGGTGCAGCACACCCTGTACGGTGGTTGCCCCCTCTTCCTCCCTCCCCCACCAGGGTAGCAGCAGCAGCCCGGGCTCAGGGGCTATTTAAAGGGCCCAGGGCTCCCCTGCTTCTACCGCCCCAGCCCTTTAAATAGCCGCCAAAGCTGCACCACTTCCCCAGAGCTCCCCAGGCCCTTTAAATACCCCCCGCCCGGGGGAAGCCGTGTTATACCAATATAATAAAACCAACAGGATCTAATTAAGAGGGATAAGGCAAAGATGCCACATTTATTGTAAATACCATAACAAAACAAAAGACAACAGTAAACAACGTTGTTTTACTACTTATTTCTATCACTACTTATTCCTTATACACACACACACACACACTCACACATATATATTCATTCACACAATCATTCATTCAGGTTCTGTACAGATGTTATAGTTACCAGCCTAGACATTGCTCATGCCAAGTTACTGGCCAGGTATCTTGGTCATGAGGATGGAGCCAAGTCTGTGTCAGATGCATTTGATGCTCCTGGAGGCTGGCAGCAGAACCATAGACTCAGGCTGTGGCTACACTTAGCACTTCAAAGCGCTGCTGTGGTAGTGCTGCTGTGGCAGCGCTTTGAAGTGCTAAGTGTAGTCAAAGCACCAGCGCTGGGAGAAAGCTCTCCCTGCGCTGTCCATACTCCACCTCCCTGTGGGGAATAATGGACAGCGCTGGGAGCCGCGCTCCCAGCGCTGGGGCTTTGACCACACTGGCGCTTTGCAGTGCCGCAATTTGCAGCGCTGGAGAGGGTGTGTTTTCACACCCTGCTGCAGCGCTGCAAATTTGTAAGGCCTTGTCTACACTACAAGACTATTTCGAATCAACTTAGTTCGAATTTGTGGATTCGACCTTATGAAGTCGAATTTGTGTATCCATACTAAATACACTAATTCGAATTTCGGAGTCCACATTCACGGGGCCAGCGTCGACTTTGGAAGCGGTGCACTGTGGGAAGCTATCCCACAGTTCCCGCACTCCCCGCTGCCCATTGGAATGCTGGGTAGAGCCCCCAATGCCTGCTGGGGGGAGAAATGTGTCGAGGGTGGTTTTGGGTAAGTGTTGTCATTGAACGTCAATCACAACCTCCCTCCCTCCCTCCCTCCCTCCGTGAAAGCGCCTGCGGGCAATCTGTTCGTGCACTTTTCTGGTCAGTGACAGCGCGGACGCCACAGCACTGCAAGTATGGAGCCCGCTGCGATCATCGCCGTTTTCTCCTCCTCGCACTTTATCATCCACCTCTTCCACAGTCAGTTGCTGAGAAATTGGGCTACTTTTCAATGGTGCTGCAAGCACTGGGGGACCATACGGGACGTTTTACAAACATCAACGTCGGGTGGCCGGGCAAGGTTCATGATGCATGTGTTTTCAGGAACTGTGGGCTGCTCTCAGACGCCTGCAGGAAGGTAGTTTCTTCCCGGACCATGAAATAACTGTTGTGGATGTGCAGATGCCTATAGTCATCCTCGGGGACCCAGCCTGCCCGCTAATGCACTTGCTCATGAAGCCCTATACAGGCGCCTGGGACAGCGACAAGGAACTCTTCAAATACCAGCGAGCAGCGAGCAGCGTGACCTGTGACTGTTCAGTTTCTTTACAGAGAAGCTGAACCTGCCCCTGTTTCTTTACCCAGTTACTGTTGACTCTCCTCTTCGGTTACATACCCCGTTCACCCCGTTACCCCCACTTCCAGCACACGTGTAAAAATAAAATACATGTCCCATTATTACTTAACAAAGGTTTCTTTATTCATGACTTTTCGTGAAAGGGTTGAAACTGGGACGCAGGCTGTGCTGGGTAGGGTGTGCGGTGATGTAAAGACGTCTCTAAACTCAAGGAATGACAGGCTCCTGCTCCTAGAGCAGTCCGCAGTGCCGGAATGCTTCTTTCAACGGAGCCTGCCATCCCTCTTTATGGAATTCTGTGTGCGGGCGGATATGTGACCTTGTGGTGGAGGAGGACGGATACAGATTCCTCAGCTGCGTGACTCAGCGGTCCAGGACAAGGACCACTGTATAAGATCTGTAACCGCCCTCCCCCGCTGCAAAGTCACATCTCCCCCGCCCACACAGATCCTGGAAACCACCTCCAAAAACTGACCAGATTGCCTACTGACTGCACCGTGTGTGTGACCCGCTGCTGATCCTGCCCCCGTGTCTGTACCCTGGGAAAGGTGACTGTCCTATGCTATTAACCACACCCTTCCCCACGCCCCCCATTCGAACACAGTCTTCTTTGAAAAAACATAACGGAAACAGTAATTAACAGCAAATCATTTTTATTAATTAAGTAGACAGTTAGGGGATGGGACTGGGATTGGGACTACTGTGAGTGTGGAAGTGAAGGACTTCGGCAACTGTAGGGTATGAGAGCTTTTGGGTACTTGAGCACTGTGCTGTGGTGCAGTGACAGTATTCACGTCCCCGGCCGCCCCTCCTCCTGATTATTTTCGGTGAGGGGGGTATGGGACTTTGTGGCGGGGGAGGGCGGTTGCAGATACACTGCAGGGGGGCTCTGTCCTCCTGCGGTCCTGCAGAACATCCACAAGGCGCCTGAGCGTGTCCGTTTGCTCCCTCACTAGTCCAAGCATTGTTTCAGTCGCCTGCTTGTCTTCCTCATGCCACATCTCCTCCCGTTCGCTGTGTGAGCGCTGGCACAGAGAGACGGTCTCCCTCCACTGGCTCTGCTGGTCCGCCTCTGCTAGGTAGCAGCCCATACGTTCCTCGAACATCTTGTCCCTTGTCTTTTTCTTTCGCCGCCTAATCTTCGCCAGCCTCTGCGAGGGGGATGCTGTGGCAGGTCTGGAGACAGTGGAAGCTGTGAGATGGGAAACAGGGAGTGAATTCCTTGCAAAGATACATTTTTGCGAACAATTAACTGAGTCTAGGCTGTCTCTGTGAATTCTGGGTTGAGACCCCTGTGCCTGCTGGGGCAGAAATCATTTTCGCGGTGGATTTTGGGTAAATGTCGCCAGTCATTCCTTCCTCCGGGAAAGCAACGGCAGACAATCATTTCAAGCCCGTTTTCCCAGAATTGCCCTGGCATACGCCATAGCGTGGCAACCATGGACACTGTTTTGCCTTTTGTGTATGTGTCACCGTATGTGTACTAGATGCCGCTGACAGAGGCGGGCCAGCAGCGCTACACAGCAGCATGCTTTTGCTTTTGCATAACAGCAGAGATGGTTACCAGCCATATTGTACCATCAACCATACCATAAATTGGTAATAAGATGGTAATAAGATGGGCATGGTTACCTGTCCTTTTGCACTGCCCCATTTGGGGCTGTCATAAGTGCCCCTGGCCGAGCAGCCAGGGGCGCAAAAGCAAAAATTGGGAATGACTACCTGAGTCAATCCCTCCTTTTTGGTATCTAAAAATAGAATCAGTCCTGCCTAGATTATGGGCAAGTGTACTAGAGAACCACTGTATCATAGAACCAGAGAGCACAGCCGCTCTGTGTCTGATCCTGCATAAATTCTGAGCTGTATGCTATTCACAGGGGGTTCTCCTGCAACAACACTACCTCTTCATTCCGTTCTTACCCCAGCCTTCCTGGGCTACCATACCATTGTCCCCCCACTTGTGTGATGAAGTAATAAAGAATGCAGGAATAAGACACAGTGATTTGTTTGTGAGAAATGACTGGAAGGAAGCCTCCAGCTGCAATGATAGTCCAGGCAGGACATTAAGGAGTGTGGATGAAGGAGCCCATCATCCCTCTGCTAGTCCAGGGCAATTGAATCTTTTATTTACAATGAAGGGTGGGGGCTGATGGAGCTCAGCCCCCTGTTGCAATGATGAGGACGGTTACCAGCCATATTGTACCATCAGCCATCAAAATTAGGGACAGGCGCCCTTGATCGACCTTACTGATACTAGTCGGCATGGTTACCAGCCCTTTTGCACTGCCCCATATGCCAAGAGGCTGATGATGAGGATGGATTTCCATCTTATTGTACCGTCAGCCATCAATAGCGTGGGGGGAGCAAGGATGTTGGTGTTGAGTGCTGCACCATCGCGTCTATCTGCAGCATTCAGTAAAGATAGGGTGACATGTAAAAGAGTCAACAGAGGATTGTTTTCACTTCTGGTGGTGGGTGGGGTGTGTGCGCAAATTGCCGAACTATGCCCTGACCCACCGCAGACACTGTGTTTGACCCTAGAAGCATTTGGAGCTCATCCAAGAATGCAAATACTTTTCGGAGACAGCAGGAACTGTGGGATAGCTTGCGTCCTCCTTCCCCCCTCCCTCCATGAGCGTCCATTATATTCTTTGGCTTTCCGTTACGCTCGTCACGCAGCTGCGTGCTGAGTCTGTGCTATACCGTCTGTCCGTAGATTTCTGAAAAATACTTTGGACCAGGCGTAAAATTACAGTAATTACCCTAATTAGATGCAGGAGTCTCCGGCGAGATCACCCTGAGGAGGGTCACTGAAGGAGATAGAGAGTGCATGCTGTGTGAAAGCTAGCACGAACCAGGGCCCGATGCAGCCGTGCTCGGGGAGGCACTGCTCCCTGAGTTCCTCATGAAAGCCTCGCGCAGAAAACTCTGCTACCACGGAGCACCCAATAAGGCAGCTCTCCCCAGGAACCTCCTGCTGATGCTTTTCGATTAACGCAAGGAGAGCTTCGTGGAGATCTCCAAGGATGATTTCTGTTCTATCCCCATATCTAGAGAGCCCTCCTTTTCACACAGTTCAGATTCCTGTTATATTAAGAATAAAAGTTAACATGGTTACAGCACTTACCGACTGCTCCTTCCCCTGATTCAGGGTCCGGGTTAATGGCCGGGGAGGGTTGTTGGGGGATCTCCGTGACGGTGATGAATAGATCCTGGCTGTCGGGGAAACCAGCGTTGTAAGCGCTGTCGCCTGCCTCGTCCTCCACAAGCCCTTCCTCATCTTCCCCGTCCGCGAACATCACCGAGGAACTGGCCGTCGACACTGTCCCATCGTCAGAGTCCACGGTCACTGGTGGGGCAGTGGTGTCAGGCTCCATAGCATCCGTTTGCCGCTTTGATTTTTTGGTAGCCTTGTCTGGGGTCCTTGGTTTTCACGCGGCGATGCGTTGCATGACGGCTGTATCCTCTGTCTGGATCATGGCTTTGGAGACCTTCTCGTAGGTCTTTGCATTCCGTTTGTTGGAGCGCAGCTCCGAAAGCACAGACTCCTCGCCCCACACACCGATCAGATCCAAGAGTTCCCGGTCAGTCTATGCCGGGTCCCTCTTTCTATTCAGAGATTACATGAACTCCTCTGCTGGAGAGCTCTGCATCGCTGCCGGTGCTGCTGAGCTCGCCCCGATGTCCAACCACAAAAATGAGATTCTAACTGTCCAGACAGGAAAAGGAATTCAAATTTTCCCGGGTCCTTTCCTGTGTGGCTGGTCAGAGCATCGAAGCTCGGACTGCTGTCCAGAGCGTCAACAGAGTGGTGCACTGTGGGATAGCTCCCGGAGCTACTAAGTTCGATTTGCATCCACACCAAGCCTAATTCGAGCTAGCCATGTCGAATTTAGCGTTACTCCACCTGTCGGGGTGGAGTACCAAATTCGAACTAAAGAGCCCTCTAGTTCGAATTAAATGGCTTCCTAGTGTGGACGGTTGAGCGGTTAGTTCGAATTAACGCTGCTAAATTCGAATTAAAGTCCTAGTGTAGACCAGGCCTAAGTGTAGCCAAGCCCTCAAAGTCCTCAGTCTTTAGAGTCCAGTTTGATAGGAATTTATTCCTATGTCAGTCCATGAGAGTTGCTTCATTTTGCTGTTGCTAAATCAATCAGCAGGTGGCTGGCTCCATTCTGTCAGATGCTTGTTTTTCCTTCCTTTGAGGTAGTGGGGGTCATCTGGTTGATCCCACTTGACACCTTCTTCAGCCGACACTGAATTCTTCAGGCTGGTAACTTCCTAACCATTCATTCATTGTTTAAACTAGGCATGCATTAACATACATTCTCTATCTTAATTACATCTAGTTCACTGTCTTTTTACCTTTAGGGGTGTTACCAATTTATGTGACCCTCCCTGTCTTTTAACAAGCAAAGATAAAGTGAGATGAAAACTTACAGAGGGTGGGGATCTCTATTTATACACTATAACAGCTGTTTTGGCTTACTTAGAGATAATTAATGTTTAACAAGTTTTATACAAAGTATTTCTTTGAGCTTAACAAGTTTTATACCAAGTATCTCTTTGAGCAGGCTTCACACAGATACAGCTGGTGGCTTGCAGGTTAGAGGCTAAATGTTGGGAATCACAAATTTACTTCTAACATAAACCTTACATTATAAAGTATTAATTAACAATAAATTAATAAATCATTTCTTTTATAAACCATGTTTAATATAAACCTTCTTTAATATCCCTACAGCCGGGCCACTCCGGTACAGCGCACCGGCTCTTGCCAGTACACTGTACTGGGGCTTGGGCACAGGGCCCTCTAGGGGCGGGGCCCGATTCAGGGGAATTGGTTGAATTGGCCTAAAGCTGGCCCTGCTGGCAGCTCCAGCCTTTTTATAGGCAGAGGCTGGCTGGTGTGTCACACAATCTCTATACTACTCGCCTGATATGGGTCACCTGTTACTTGTGGCTCTGAATATGCATATAAGGAAAAATCCCAAAAGGTCTGACCATCTATGGCCATCAGGTAGCAGTGATATGGAAGTGCCATCACCACAGCGGTGACCATAAAGTCAGGTGTTTTGACCACCTATGGCCTGTGATGTTATGGGCGTAATATAATATCTTATTCAGCCAATCACTCAGACAAAGAAGTTGTTTATATCTGCAGAAGATAATGCTGCCTGCTTCTTGTTTACACTTCTCTGCACGAGATGTCACTATTGTTTCATTGGCAATGGAGTGTGATGTCACAGACTGTGTACATCATCATGTAATGACTGACTGCACCCACCACTTTTAAACCACTTGGTTTGCACCCATGCCCTTAATCCTGTCCTAAAATTACCTTTTCATGTCACTAAGCTCTCTTGTTGCTGTGGGGTACTGTAGGTGTGAGGCAGGGCGGGTTGGGAGAAGAAATATTCTTTATCTGAAGAAGTGATCAGTATGAGGAAAACATTTGAAAACTTGTTTACTGGGTAATGTGAGTTCTTCACTCTACTTGATAGCATTTCTCTGCTTGTAACATGAACTTGTGAACACCACATCCAAGCAATTCCAAAATTCCAGGAATATTCTAGGCATCAGTGAGCAGAACCGTATTGGTTTTGGTGAAAATTGGAATGGGAAATAGACCAGTCGTGCTTAAGTTAGGTTTGGCGCCTAACTCCTATTGAAATCAGTGGGTGTTATGCACCTAATCTGCTGGTGCAATTTTCAAAAGCACCTTTAAGCATCTGTTTGCATCTTAAGCACCTAAATATCTTTGAAACACTGGTCCTTCATCTCTGCCTCAGTTCCCCATCTATAAATGGAGGTTAATAATACTTTATCCTACTGTTTGCCTATCTTGTCTATTTGTTTAGATTGTATTTGAGGCACAGGACAATCTCTTACTATGTTTTTGTAATGGGACCCTGAATTTTGGTTGGGACATCTAAACACTACCATAAAACAAAAAATGATCAGCCCCATAATATAAAGGCCCACCAATGATCTATTTTTCAGGGCAAGTCACAGGCCCAGCTGCCTCAGAGGAAAGTCTGAGAAACACAATATCAAACAATTATGGATTAACCTGCCCATAGGAGAAGTTTCTTCCTGACCCCTATCAGTTGGTGGTAGGCTTATATCCTGAAGCATAAGGATTTATATCCCTTCTACATTTTGTATACCAGCGAAGTTTGGATGATATGGTCCATATAAATGTCTAATCCTTTTCTGAATCAGCAGCGTCTCACCCAGGAAACTCAACGCCAATCTCCTGAGGAGAGAGAGAGACACACACAATCAGACAGAGACTGAGGGCTTCCCCCACCTTTAGCAACAACTGAAACCCCCTCCCCACAGAGGCATGTCCTGATTTTATTTGCCCCCATGTTAACCCAGCCCAGAGCCTGCCCCCCCCCCGCCTGGTGACAGTGAGTGAGGGTGGGGGAGGGAGGGGGCCGGCGTGAGCAGGGCAGGGCCTCGGGGAGGGGCCACGGCAGATCCGGGGCTGCTCTGAGGGTCACGAAGTGCCCGTGGGCGCGAAGAGGCTGCAGCCCCGGAACTGCCGGACAACGCACAGCTTGACTCTGCGCCGCGGTCCCGGCGCTGCACGGGGACGGGACCTCGCCCGGCCCGCGGCCCCAGGCCGCTCGTGGGCTGCTCCCGGCAGCTCAGCCCCTGCCCCCCCTGCTGCTGCCCCCCAGGCCCCGCGGGGGGGGGGTGAAGCCCTTTCACTCCGCGCTGCCTCTGCCCTATGCCCCCCCGCCCCAGCCCGGCTCCCGGGGCAGGGGCGCGGCAGGGGCTGGGCCTGGCGCCTGGCACTGGGGGTCTGAGCCCCCAGCCCGTGCGGAGCCGCGCGTTGTCTGAGCCACCAGGCCGTCCCTGCCGCTCTGAGAAGAGCCAGGAACTACAACTCCCAGCCTGCCCCGGGCGCCCCGTCCTCTCGAGCCCAGGGAAGGGCGGGTCCCTGGGTCAACCTGACACCTCTCCCCCCCCCCCCCCCGTGCAGTGTATTGACCTGCCCCGCGTAGGAACGTGCCGCGCTGCTTCGCCCCCTGCACAGAGCAGCTGAGCGGGGCGGGGGGAGGGGCAGGCTGGGCTCCCGCCCCCCAAACCTGGCGGGGGGGGGGGCAGGTCTGTGCGGGGCAGGTGAGTGCCGGGTCTGTCTCCGTCCGGTGACTTTACACCTGTGTCTGCACCGCGGGGATGGTCCCAGCGCCCCTTGTTTGCTGGGGCTTTAACGAGCTGGTTTCTGTGCGTGTCTGAGGAGCCTTGTACCCGGCTACTGGTCAGCGCCCCTCACTCCCGCTGCCCCTCCCCAGCCACCCCCCCTTCCTCGACCCTCGGGTGAGCCCGGCTTTGAACACCCCCTGCAGTAACAGTGTCACCCACAGACAAAGCTGCCACTGAACTGAATTAACCCTCCTCATCCCCGAGCCCCCCCTCGCTCCGCCCGTTCCCCCAAAGCCCTGCCCCTGCCCCTGAGGTCCTGCCCTCACGCTGCCCCTGCCCCCGAGGTCCCTGCCTCACATCACCTGTCCCTTCCTCCAATGCCCCACCCTCACTCTGCCCCTTCCCCCGAATCCCCACTCCCGCACTGCCCCTCCCCAATACACCCCGCCTCAGCCCTCACCATTCCCCTTCCCCAAGCTCCCGCCCGGCACCACCCAGTGACCCAGGAGCAGGCCAGACCCGGGACGGGGGAGGCATAAACATGCTTTGCTCTGCCACAGACTTCTGAGTGTCCTTGGGCACATCACTCAGCCTCTCTGGGCCTCAGTTCTCCCATGCAGGAAATGGGGCTGGTGGTGCTTCCCGCCTTCGCATGAGCCTGGGAGGAGAACTACCCTACAAATTAGGAAGATGCTGGGATCCTGGAGTCATGGGGGAGGGTTCAGGGGGAGCATATTAGCACCATCATTTGGTATATGGAGTCTGTTTGGAAACAAAATATTTCCCTGAAGTCATTCCAAACCCTGTATTCAGCCATAACCTTGGGAAATACGTAATGGAGCAGTGTGGTTTCCTGTGTAGCCAGCAACGACCTGGCACCACCCCCAGCTCTGCCCCCTTCCTGCCACTGCGACCCCATCTCACCTCCTGACCCTGGCTGGGCACCCCGCAGCCCCTCGTAGCAGGGGGTGTGTAGGGGGGTCTCCTTGCAGCCCTCAGTATCTGGTGGGTGCTGTCACCTCTGCCAGAGACTCCCAAGAAACTCACTAGCTTCCTCCTCATGTGGGGAAGGGCTCCTACTTTCTGACGTGGGAGGGAGATTCCGTGATGGCAGAGCCAGTGGGAGGAAGGGGTTCTAATCACGAGTCTGGAGTGGCAGGGCAACCCCCTCCCCCAGTCAGATTCTGCTAGGGGGCTGGGCAGGGATCTCTAGGGAGGGAGACACAGGAAAAAACAGTTGCCACTATGGAACCCAGGAGTCCTGGCTCCCAGTCCCCCGCTCTCACCTCTAGACCCCACTCAGCTCCCAGAGCTAGGGATAGAACACAACCCCCACCTGCTCTGACCATTAGACCCCACTCCCCTTTTAGGCTCACTGCCTCCTCTATCCACCCAGCCCACCTGTCCATCCCTTTGCTGCAGGTTTCTGGGGTCACCCCTGCTCTGCACTCCCCCAGTGCAGCCCAAGTCCTTTCCTCCCCCCAGCCACATTTCCTCTCCCCCCTCGTTCTGGATCATCTGCTTGGCCCCCCCACCGCCTCTTGAGGTGTGCTGTGCGGCGTGACTGGGGATTGTGCAATGGCTCAGCACCAGGCAATGCAGAATGTAAACCACAGACGCTGCCCTGCCCGACCCCACCAGGAGAGGGTGTGTGTGTGTGTGTGTGTGTGTGTGTTGCGGGTGAGTGCTCGGCAGCTCTCACTGTGGGAGGTCCACCCAAAACTGTGGAGCTGCAGGAGTGCTGGGGCAGTGATCCCCGCCAGTGACCTGGGCCATCCTTTGAGCTTTCTGGTGAGACCCTCAGCCTCCCATCCTCAGTCTCTACCCTGATTGGCTGAGCAGGAGGTTAATGACAGGAGGAGACTCAAGGCCTTTTGTTCTCTTTGAAGACCAAGTAAATAAGTCATAACCACTTATATGTTTGATGGATTTTGCTGCTTCTCTGCATTAATTGTCTCTGAGCAGTTCATGATTCTCTCTAACATTGCAGTTCTCCTAAAATACTGGCTGAATAATTACTGTGCATACTTGTTGGTCTGGAGCTCATCTGAGAGCACTTTAAAATCTCAGTCTGCCTGTGTATGGGTCTTCTCTCACTAGGATAGGCTGAGGCCTTTTCTTAGGCTAAGGACTTTGGCTAAGCAGCAGGGGCAGCCATTAGCTGGGAAGTGAAGGGTCACATCCTCTCATCCCAAACCAGTCACACTGAAATAAGGTGCTATTAGGCTGTTAGGAAGACGATACTGTCTGTATGATGCCCATCACCACCAGATAAAGAAACAGATCTTAAGATGGATAAAAGAAACTTAGTTTGACAGCATCCTGTCTGGCAAGAAATCACTTATCAATGGCTCTGACTGCGAAACTCTCATTTCTGTATTGTTCTATCTTTATGGCCCTCACTTTTCTGTTGTTTATCTGTCTGGTTCTCTAATTGTTTCTCTCTTCTGTACAATCAATCGTGCTAGGTGTAGCTGGCAATATGACTATATAAACTGGGGTCAAACAGGAGGGGAAGGGAAATTGGAATCATGTTTATTAAGTGGGGAACAGGAACGGGACACAGGCAAGGCTGGGAAGGAGGACGGGTAAATGCTCTGCAGCATCAGAGCTGGGAAGGGAACACTGGGAACAGACTGTATGGGTGTATAGAGATAAGCCCGAGTGGTGTGAAGGGCTTCGGAATATGTAATCTTATAGGTGTAACAATTGTACGGGCTACACAACCACCCAGTGACATCATCAACAAAGTGCCCATTTGTGTCTGGGTAGCGGCCCTGCTATGGGAGGGAGTGTGACGTTATTGGTATAAACTGGGACCATATAGAACATGGTTTGCAACCAAGGTCCTGTAGTGTCACCAAATCTTAGGTAAAGGGGGTCATATAAGGTGTCTAAGACCAGGTTATGGGTTGCTGGTTATGACTATGCTGTCTGTGTGCATGTGTCATTTTTAGTTGAAGTTATGTATATTGGCTCTATATTGTCTGTATTTCAAGTTGGTGCTGTGCTTCTGGGAAACATCCCAGACAAGTTGGTGCTAGCTCTGCCCAGCTTGCTTGATGGCCCATTAAGGACCATCAGCTACACAATTGACCCATGGAGAGAAGGCAGACACGCCTTGTGACTCAGCAAAGTATGCAGGGACTGGCCCATGTGAATCCAGACTCCATTTTGCTGTAATTTTCCACAGTAAGGACAAAGAGGTTCTTACACCTGGAAAAGCCTATCTAAGGCTGATGCCTCATCTCCATCTGGTCTACAATCCTGCTTCTTACCTCTGGAGGGACTTTGCTACAAACTGAAGCTCTGCACAAAGGACTGATGACCCATCCCAGCGGGGGATGTACTCCAGAGACTTGATTTGAACCTGCAGTTTATGCCATCACTGCTACAAGCCTGAACTAAGAACTTTGCCATTACTGAATGTAATTGATTCCATTTAACCAATTCTAGCTCTCATCTCTACCTTTTTTCCTTTATGAATAAACCTTTAGATTTTAGATTCTAAAGGATTGGCAACAGTGTGATTTGTGGGTAAGATCTGATGTGTATATTGACCTGGGTCTGGGGCTTGGTCCTTTGGGATCGAGAGAACCGTTTTCTTTTATTGGGGTGTTGGTTTTCATAACCATTCATCCCCAGGACGAGTGGCACTGGTGGTGATACTGGGAGACTGGAGTGTCTAAGGGAATTGCTTGTGTGACTTGTGGTTAGCCACTGGGGTGAAACCAAAGTCCTCTTTGTCTGGCTGGTTTGGTTTGCCTTAGAGGTGGAAAAACCCCAGCCTAGGGCTGTGACTGCCCTGTTTGAGCAATTGGTCCTGATTTGACACTCTCAGTTGGGTCCCGCCAGAACCGCATCGTCACAGGGAGGAATGCAGCAAGGACTCAGGATCAGTGGCCAGGGTCACTGAGCATAGACATGGGGAGGTTATATGGGGAGAGGGGTTATGAGTGGGAGAGGAAGGTCAAATGTTAAAATAATGATATTTGGGGGGAAAAATGTAAAAAGAAGTGAAACTGAACAGAAATAAAACTGGAGTGTAGGCTCTAAAGCAACAAGGCTTCAGTAGGGATTGAGGGTTAAAGGTCTGGGATCCCCCACACCTCTAGATTTTCAAACCTCTCCTCCCGCCCAATGACCCACCCAGCCCACTTCCCGGGTGCCCTTCCTCCACACTCCCCTCCCCTTCTTCCCATTACTCTCAGCCGGCACCACTTCCCGGCACCTTGGGAGCTTCTTGTATTTTCTCCTCATCTCTCACTACCTCCTACCTCCCTGCTGCTTCTTAGCTCTAACCCTGCACACACCCTCCCCATGTCCTGGCACCCCAGAATTATCTACTCCCTCCCCTTCTCCGCCCCTCCCACGGCTCTCTTATCCCTTCACCCATGGGATCCTGAATGGCAACATTACACGCTCTCCTAAAAGAGCTCATCTCACTGTCACACAAACCATGCATGAGTCATACACATATTTACTCAATTTAGAATTCTACAGGAGGCATATTTTCCTCTTAAAATGAGGAAAAGGCATGAAAGCTACAATGATTAATATAGCCAATAAGGATATATTAAATCCAATTTTAAAATGACTGACGGCACCAAAGAGGCACATGTCCAAAAATGATACTAGCGTGTGGGAGATAAGGCAAAAAAAGGGGGGCAAGAAAACCTGCAAAACTTGTATGATGAATAAAGGTATACAGTTATTACTACTCAGGTTCTTTAGAGACCCCACAGCTTCTAATAACCCAGGCGACAGGACTCCTTACCCAGCAAGACCACCGTCTCATAGTTCTCCTGCATGACATCCCTGTAGAGGGCTCTCTGAGTGGGGTCCAGCAGAACCCACTCTTCCCTGGTGAAATACACAGCCACCTCCTCGAAGGTCACCGGCCCCTGAAAGAGCAAGAGTCCAACACTCAGTACCTGCTGCCCCACTCACAACCCCACTATTCACGGAATAGCAGCACCAGGTATATGGGAGCTCCAGGAGGCACATGTTAACAGAGTCCCACCCCACCTTGCTTAGAGCAGCCAGGAGGCATCAGAGGGTGGAAAGAGAGAACCTTTGTGTCTCCCAGCTGACAGACAGAGGCAGAGTCATCACATTTATCACATAGCTACTAGCCAGGGCTTGATATAGGAGATGGGGCTGTCTCTGGACCCTGCTGGTGGCTCCCTGGTAGGAATCTCCAAATAAAATATATGGAAGAACGGGGAAGTCAACAGTAAAGAATATAAGTTAGAAAGTCAGAATTGTAGAAAATTGGTAAGGGAAGCTATCAGAAATCAATGACCACTTAATGAAAATAAGAAGGAAGTTTAAAAAAAGTATATTAAGTACAAAATTAATCCCTAACAATGGTAGTGGTAAATTACTAGATGGAAATGGCAGTATTATCAAAAATAATACAGAAGAGGTAAAAGTGTTCAATAAATATTTCACTCCTGGAGTTGGAGAAAAACAGATGATGTAATCATATAAGACGTTGACAACGACAGTCTTTCCATCCCAACAATAACTCACGAGGATGTTAAGAGCAGCTATTACAGTTAGACATATTTAAATAAGCAGGTCCAGATAACTTGTATTAAGAGTTTTGAAAGACCTGGTGGAGGACTGTTAATGTTGATTTTAATTAGGACTTGGACCAATGGGGAAATTCCAGAAGAATGGAATAAAGCTAATGCTGTGCCAATATTTAAAAAGTGTAAAAGAGATGACCCAGCTAATTACAAGAGTGTTAGTCCGATACAGGGCAAGATAATAGAGCAGCGAATATGGATTTAATTAATAAAGAGCTAAAGGAGGGTAATATAATTAGTACCAATTAACAAAGGTTCAGAGACAACAGATCCAATCAATCTAACTGGATATCCTTATTGGGTGAGATCAAAAGTTTGGTTGCAGCTAATAGTATTGATGAGCTGAGAGGTGAAAACATTACCTAGACTTCTGTAAGGCATATGACTTGGTTCAGCACAATATTTTGAATAGAAAACTAGAAAGATACAAAATAAACACAGCATACATTAAACAGATTAAAAACTATGATTGTAAATGGGGAACCATGCTTGAGTAGATTTCTTTCTAGGGGGTTCCCACAAGGATTGGTTCTTGGCCCTGTGCTATTTAACATTCTTATCAATGACCTGGAAGAGAATATAAAATCATCATTGATAAAGTTTGCAGTTGCCACAAAGATTGGGGTTCGTGGTAACTAATGAAGTGTCAGAAGATTCAGGCTCCAGCACTGGGAGTCCGGGAAGTTTTCCCAGCCCTGGCTGGAGGGTTATTTCCTGTTCCACAAAGAGTGGAAGTTCCATTCCCAACTCCTGTGCCTTGAAATTAGGCCCTGACACTACACCACACATTCAGCATAGTGGTATGATTATAAAATGATTAGGACATAATTATGTTGCATTTTGTGCAAGATGCGTCATGTTCAGTGTCATTGGAAAAGTTATGATTTGCTGAATATGACTGTCCTATTTGTGCGCATGTATCATGTTCGTAACTGAAGTTATGGATATTGACTCTGTATCTGTATTTCAAATGTGTTTACTCTGGGTAACACTCACAAAAAGCCTTTCAGGTACAACAAAGAAGCCAGACAGTGTTCATGGCTCATCAAGAAAGACAATGGACCGTGGAAGAGCTTAGCCCTCTTGTGAATTTTTCAGCTAGCCTATGAGCCATGGCTACTATGACTCAGCAGGGCATGCTAGGGCATGTGAGCAGACCACATGACAACAAACTCCATTTTGGTACCTGTATTTTTCCACAAACTGGACTGGGAAACAAGTTTGGAACAAATGGTTCCATAATATGGAAAAGCTACATAAGGTGGAGTGTGACATCATTTCTTGGCCTCATTCCCCACACAAGAGAACTCCTGGAAACACCTGAGGAAGAAAGACTGAACTGGGGGAACTGCTGGTCCCAGGGTAAAGGGATTTTTAGCTTGTGTATGGAAACTTGGTGGACTGCTTGTATCATCAGTCAGGGTGAGAAACTGCTATTCAAATTCTATCCAGATAGTATGTTAAGCTTAGTTTGAGTTTTTGGTTATTTGTTAAGTAATCTGCTTTGATCTGTTTGCTACCACTTATGGCTGGGAAATTGGCTTTTGTCTTCTATCTGTCTTTGAGTGGCTTAGGTAACGCACTCAGGTAGCTTAGTTGGATGCGTGGTGCCACCTGCTGTCCTGTTGGGTAATAACAGGGCCTGGAGAGGCTGGCAGTGTGAGAAGGGCCAACCCAGTTTCAGGGTTAGAGGGACAGTGTTTCCCAGAAGCCCCCCAGACTGCACCCCCGGGGTGACAGCCCATCACACCCTAGAGTACACAAGTCTCAGCAGGTTTGTCACATCATTTCCCCTCCCATTCCACACCCTAGACAGTTCCTGCCTCCCACTACCTCTAGCAGCTCCCACCCTCCTATTCATTTACTTCTCCTCTCCCTCCAAGCAGAACCCACCACCAGCTCCCTGATAAGCCCTTACCTGAGCCAGCTCCATTGCAGCCGTTTCCTTCCTACTGGGATGAGGGGATGATTTAGGGTGAAAGGTGGACATTATTCTGTAGCCTGCCAGGGCAAGAAGGGCAATCTGAGAGAATTCAGACAGGGTTTCTGTCCTTTCCACATGTCAATTCCCCCCAGCATTTTTCCCTGGTAATGGACATTCTAGGTTCTGCCACACTGTGTAGCACAAAATGACCTTATTCCAGTACAGGCTTAGCCCCCTCCCACCAGGGTGTAACCCTCCTAGACATAGTGAAACCCTCCCAGTAGCAGAGTCTCTCTGTTACACTTATACAGTTTGTAGATGATACCAAACTGGGAGGGGCTGCAAGTGCTTTGGAGGCTAGAATTACAATTCAAAATGATCTGGACAAACTGGAGAATATAGGATGAAATTCAATGAGGACAAATCCAAAGTAGTCCACTTAGGAAGGAACAATCAGTTGCACACATACAAGACAGGAAATGACTGCCTAGGAAGGAGCACAGCAGAAACGGATCTGGGAGTCACAGTGGATCACAAGCTAAATATGAATCAACAGTGTTACACTGTTGGAAAAAACCCAAGTATAATCCTGAGATGTATTAGCAGGAGTATTGTAAGCAAGACATGAGAAGTAATTCTTCCGCTCTACTCTGCACTGATTAGGCCTCAACTGGAGTAATGTGTCCAGTTCTGGGTGCCACATTTCAGGAAAGATGTGGAAAAATTGGAGAAAGTCCAGAGAAGAGCAATAAAAATGATTAAAGGTCTAGAAAACATCACCTATGAGGGAAGACTGAAAAAATTGTGTTTGTTTAGTCAGGAGAAGATATGATCAGCTTTCAAGTACATAAAAGTTCATTTCAAGGAGGAAGGAGAAACATTGTTCTTAACCTCTGAGGACAGGACAAGAAGCAATGGGCTTAAATTGCAGCAAGGAAGGTTTAGGTTGGACATTAGGAAAAACTCCCTGTCAGGGTGGTTAAGCACTGGAATAAATTGCCTAGGGAGGTTGTGGAATCTCCATCAGTGGGGATTTTTAAGAGCAGGCTGGACAAATACCTCTCAGGGATGATCTAGATCAGGGGTGGCCAACATGTGGCTCTTTAGAATTTAATACGCAGCTCCTTGTACAGGCACCAACTCCGGGGCTGGTGCTACAGGCACCAACTTTCCAATGTGCTGGGTGTGCTCACTACTCAGCTACAGGCCCTGCCCCCACTCCACGCCTTCCCTGAGCCTGCAGTGCCCACGCTCCATACCCCCCGTCCCCGCCCCCGAGAGTCTTGCATAGCATGAACAGCTGATCGGGAGTGCGAGTTGGGGGGTGCTGATTAGTGTGGCTTCCCATGGGTGGGAGGCACTGGGAGCAGGGGGTGGGAGCTGATGATTCTTTAGCAATGTATATTGGTTAATTCTGGCTCTTTCTCAGGCTCAGTTTGGCCACTCCTGGTCTAGATAATACTTCATCCTGCCTTGTGTGCAGGGGACTGGACTAGCTACCTCTCATGGTCCCTTCCAGTTCTGTGATTCTATGAACCAAAGGCCAGAGATGAGCAGAATCAAAGAAGTCACTCTGGGGTTTCTCCCTGTCATTGTCCCCAAGGCAGCTCTCTCAGATTAACTAAGTTATTTGACGCTCCAGCCTTTACACAGTCTCTCCTGGGAGTGCCCCTTTCATGGGCTGGGCCTAGTTTTAGCTTTTGGAAAGCGTGACCCTGGGGGCTCTGAGATTGGGCCTTCTTGCCTCAGCACACCTTGTTTCTTTCTGTGGCTCCCCAGTGAGTCCAAATGAGTAGATACTCCTCATACAGACTGTGAACATAAGAATGTGTTTTGTGTTTAGACTTTATTGAATGCTTGTAAGTTGCTGCCTGAGTTAACATCTGACTAGTTGCATTGTGAGCCTCTGTGGCTCTGTAAATCACCAGACAGGAGAGAGACTTTACCTATGTGAAGTGCTGATTGGCAACAGAATGCCTGGCAGGAAAGGTCCATCAACACCAGAGAGACTATTATGGGATGTTAACAAAGACACAAGACTGTTGTTGTGCTCTTCACTTCCCATTTGCTGAGTTTCCTGCTCAGAGCACATGGTACGAAGGGGATGAAAAATTTGGGGTTTGTGCCCTGCTTCTCACCAGTCTGCCTGAGGCTGGTGCTAGTGCTCTCGAGTCACTGAAGACAGTGTTACAGAAAGAGGAGCTGTGACTTCCCCAAGGTCACCAAACAGGTCCATGACAGAGCCAGGAACAGATCCTGTTAACTCCCGAGCCCCGTCACTCGCAGCTTGGAAAGGTCCCCAGTGCACACTGTAGGAAGAGCTGTGCAGAGATTGCAAATGAGCTGCTCTGCCAAGACAGCCTGCACATCCATGGACAAACCACCTCGCTGGGGGTGTGTCCCCTGGGTCAGGAGAAGTCAGTGTCCAGTCCTGTGGGGCTGTGCTCCTGGCTCATACCTCCAGCACTCACTGCTGCCCCTCCGTTACCAGCTGCACCGTTCAGTCAGCCTCAGGCCTCAGGGAGGTCACAGCCCCTCTCCCCACCCCAAACCTTCAAACTGGGACATGGTGCACCAGTGCCAGAGTGCACTAGTGTAAATTCTGTCTACACCAAGGGTTTGCACCAGTGCCTAAAACAGCAGTGTGGCAGAGACCTTCAGAAACAGCAGTACGGTGGCACTAGAACCTATTTCTAGCTCGGTCACAGACAGCCTGGGTGACCTTGGACACGTCAATGTTTCTCCTCCCAACTTTAGTCTCTTTATCCAACTGCCCACTCACTGGGGTCTCCTCTCTCTCCAGAGCTGCTCACCACTAAAATCTGTGTGGGTGTCCCCAGAGCTAAGGCAGTTCAGCTCTGGAACAGTCTTACAAGGGGGCTGGGGAGTCTCTTTCCCTGGAAGTTTTTAAGAACAAATAGGACAAAGCTCTGTCAGAGATAAGCTGGACTTGATGACATCTTGAGGTCCTATCTAGCCCTACATTTCTAGGATGTGATGCAATATATACATATAAAAACACAACATACAGAATAAAACTCACCACAACATAATGTCAGGCAAATTCAGGGGGAAAAAAAACACAACCTACACTCCACAGCATAAAATGACAATACAAAGGAAAAGAAAGCAACACGATGCAAACTATGACATCCTAGGACAAAAGTACACAATGGAAAACAAGCTGAGGCAAAACAATTCACCATAACACTGCTACACAACATGATGCGATCACAGTTCCAAATGGCACCATGCAAAACAGCTCAGCGTAGAACATGACGCAGCACAAAAGAGAATTATTTCAATGTTGGCCTGGAAGGGATGTGGGGAAGTCATCTACTCCAGCCCGCTGTGTTGAGGCAGGACCAAGTATCCCTAGACATTCGCAGACTGGCGTATCTCTAACCTGGTCTTAAAAACCTCCAATGAAGGAAATTCCACAGCCTCCCTTGGAAGCCAATACAAGGCAAACACAGACCAAAACAATGCTGTACACACACACGCTGGGCTTGCGGTTAAGGGGGGAGGCAAGAATTGAAACAATCTGGGTTCAGTTCCCAGTTTGGCCGCAAATTCTCCACGCAAACTTGTTAGACACCGGTGGCTGGCCCGTACCACTGACTTGGGCCCACACGGCTCAGGCTGTGGGGTTGTTTAATTGTCATGTAGAAGTTCCGGCTTGGGCTGCAGCCCAAGGTCTGGCACACTCCCACCTCCCAGGGTCCTAAGGTGAAAAGAGACAAATTCATATTACAATTAAGGCACAAATATTCAACAGCGAGGATGATTCACCACAGGAACAAGCTACCAAGGAAAGTGGTGGATTCTCCGTCTCGTGACGTCATTTCATGAAAACTAGATGCCTTTCTGGAATGTGTTTACCCCAAAAGTAGCTAGTGTGTCATACAGGAGGCCTGTGATATAAAGGGGTCAGATTAGATGCTCTAATGGTCTCTTCTGGCAATAATGTCGACTAATTTCTTTAGAACTGAATGTAGCATTGGGAGCAGCAGCGTCTGATGTTTTTCTGTCTAACCAGCTTGCTTCCTAGAACGAATGCTCCTTGAGTGGGGTGATCCACAGGGAGTAGCTCAAACCTCCAAAGTGCATGGCCAGGGGCAGGACATTAGCCCAGCAAGGGAGGGGTGTGGCAGTGACATCACAAAGGCCTTTTGCAGGACCTCAGACTATTGGTCAAAGGTGGTGGGGAGATGGTGACCTCACAGAGAGATGCTGACATCAGCCAGGCAGGACAGGGGCGAGGGGCCAGGGAAACCTCAGAGACCCTGTGGCTTTGCTTCAGCAAGTCTCCTTCTCCAGGTCTCTCTTTGAGGACTGGGGGAGTATTGGGGTTCACGTACCTGAGCGCCAGGAGGAACCTCTTTCAAGTTTTCTCCTTCCCTTTTAGTGATTTTACTTGAAAACAGCCGACCCTGTTTAGAGGGTAAGAGCCTCCTCGAGGTTTGAAACTGTTCAGTCTGATCCATCTGGTGACAGTTGAATTCATGGGAAACATGATCTTAAGGAGGCAGAATATTATTCCAAACCTGGGATCTTGTCCCTTAGAATCACTGAGGACATTAGGGTTTGTCCTTTTTGTTTCACCTTTTCCTCCATCCATCCCTCCTTTCTCTTCCTCTCTTGCTTCTTTTCTCCTTTCTCCTGTTCCCCTCCTAACACCAGGAGAGGGGGTGTGTGTGTGTGTTGCAGGGGAGTGCTCGGCAGCTCTCACTGTGGGAGGTCCACCCCAAACTGTGGAGCTGCAGTAGTGCTGGGGCAGTGATCCCCGCCAGTGACCTGGGCCATCCTTTGAGCTCTCTGGTGAGACCCCTCAGCCTCCCCTCCTCAGTCTCTATCCTGATTGTCTGAGCAGGGGGTTAATGACAGGGAGGAGACTCAAGGCCTTTTTGTTCTCTTTTAAGACCAAGTAAATAAGTCATAACCACTTATATGTTTGATGGATTTTGCTGCTTCTCTGCATTAATTGTCTCTGAGCAGTTCATGATTCTCTCTAACATTGCAGTTCTCCTAAAACACTGGCTGAATAATTACTGTGCATACTTGTTGGTCTGGAGCTCATCTGAGAGCACTTTGTTGAGGTCATTCAATGTATGAAATTCAAGATCTGATGGTTAATATGAAAATCAGGGCTCTGGGGTCCTATTCCCAATTCAGCCATTGACTGGCTGTGTGACCTAAGACAAGTCAATTTTCCTTTCTCAGCCTGAGCGTCTCCTTCTTTCAAGTAGGGATAATTATGATCCGCTCCTACCTACCTCAACCCACTCACTCTTCCCCAGCACACACACACACTGTCTCTCCCCACACACAAACAGTCTCTCACACTGCAGCTGAAAAGCAGCTGGCAATCTAGTAGGATGACCCTGGAACAATGGGATAGAGAAACCTGCATCACTGAAAGTGCAGCCACAAAGACACCACACACCAGCTTCCCTAGCTGGCAAGAATCAAACCTCCAGAGAAAGATCCCTATGGTATTGTAGGCCAGCTTCCTAAAGCCTCAGCCTCAACCACTTAACACTGGGGCCTGTCTACACTCTGGTTCTGTTCTCACTGAAGGATCATTTCCAATTGTTCGCTCAGACCAGCTTGCCCAGCACCCTCACTGCTGTGCAGCTCTGGATGTGTGGCCATGGCTGAACAGCAAGAATTCCTGCCCATTTCCCTTCTGGCTGGAGCATGGTTAGAGTGTGTTTGTGGTTAATGATGTTGCTGTAGATTGTTGGCTTCCTGCTTTGGCAATTCAGACAGTCCCTTTTCCCAACATATCTCCAGCACATCAGTCCCTGGCTGGGTCTCCTGGGCAGTGGAAAACATCCCTTGTTTGGTGCTGCCAAGGGGATCGTGCATAGCTGAGATGTCTCTCGGCTTGGATCAAAGGGGAATGTTGGATGGAATTTATCACACAACCCTCCCTGCTCCCCAGAGCCCCATGGGGAGAATGTAGAGTCATTCCTCCCCTGCACTCCCAGGAGAGTTGCTAGGACTCCTTCCTGCCAGCTACTCACCCCTGGCTTCATCATTAGCTCCTAGGATCTTTCTGCTCCAAAGGCTCCATAGTCCTGGGGTGGGGAGGGTGTCACTGCACAGTCTGAAACACAAGGGAGGTTTCTGGAATTGAAGGAAGGAGCAGAAAATGGAGAGGAAAGAAACAGAGAGAAAACGCCTCATTTCTCTCCTCTCCCCCCCCCCATCAAGAAATGTTACCAAGGACCAGCGTTAGAGGAAATGGTGCCCTGGGCAAGACTTGTACTTTGGCAAAGTTCATAGAATCATAGAATCATAGAATTCAAGATCAGAAGGGACCGTTATGATCATCTAGTCTGACCTCCTGCAAGATGCAGGCCACAGAAGCCGATCCACCCACTCCTTAAGCAAGCGACCCCTGCCCCATGCTTCGGAGGAAGGCGAAAAACCTCCAGGGCCACTGCCAATCTACCCTGGAGGAAAATTCCTTCCCAACCCCAAATATGGCGGTCAGCTCAACCCCGAGCATGCGGCCAAGTCTCTCCAGCCATACCCTCTGGAAAAAGGCTAAAAATATCCTATCATTGACCCATTGTACTAATTACCAGCGTGTCACTTAATTGACCTATTGACTAAGCCCGTTATCCTATCATACCATCTCCTCCATAAACTTATCTAGCTTAATCTTAAAGTCATGGAGGCCCTTCGCCCCCACTGTTTCCTTCGGCAAGCTGTTCCAGAATTGCACTCCTCTCATGGTTAGAAACCTTCATCTAATTTCAAGCCTAAATTTCCTGACTGACAATTTATATCCGTTTGTCCTCGTGTCCACATTAGCACTGAGTTGAATTAATTACGCTCCTTCCTGGTATTTATCCTCTGATATATTTAAAGAGTGCAATCATATCTCCTCTTATCCTTCTTTTGGTTAAGGAAAATCAACCGAGCTCCTCAAGTCTCCTTTTGTACGACAGGCTTTCCATTCCTCGGATCATTCTAGTGGCCCTTCTTTGTACCCGTTCCAGTTTGAATTCATCCTTCTTAAACATGGGAGACCAAAACTGCACACAATACTCCAAATGAGGTCTCACCAACGCCTTATATAATGGCACTAGCACCTCCTTATCTCTACTAGAAATACCTCGCCTAATGCATCCCAAGACTGCATTCGCTTTTTTAACGGCCACATCACATTGCCTACTCATAGTCATCCTACGATCAACCAGGACTCCTAGGTCCTTCTCCTCCTCCGTTACTTCCAACTGGTGCGTCCCCAGCTTATAACTAAAGTTCTTGTTAGTCATCCCTAAATGCATAACCTTACACTTCTCACTATTGAATTTCATCCTGTTACTAATACTCCAGTTTACAAGGTCATCCAAATCTCCCTGGAGGATATCCCGATCCTTTTCCGAATTGGCAATACCTCCCAACTTTGTGTCATCCGCAAACTTTATCAGCCCACTCCTACTTTGGTTCCGAGGTCAGCAATAAATAGATTGAATAAAATCGGACCCAAAACCGAACCTTGAGGAACTCCACTGGTAACCCCTCCAACCCGACAGTTCACCCTTCAATACGACCCTCTGCAGTCTCCCTTTAACCAGCTCCTTATCCACCTCTGGATTTTCATTTCGATACCCATCTTTTCCAATTTAACCAGTAATTCCCATGCGGTACCGTATCAAACGCCTTACTGAAATCAAGATATATTAGATAGAACTGCATTTCCCTTGTCTAAAAATCTGTTACTTTCTCAAAGAAGGAGATCAGGTTGGTTTGGCACGATCTACCTTTTGTAAAACCATGCTGTAATTTGTTCTTGGTTCAGGCTTGTAGCAGTGATGGAATAAACTACAGGTTCAAATCAAGTCTCTGGAGTACATCCACAACTGGGATGGGCCATTCAGTCCTTTGTACAGAGCTTCAGTTTGTAGCAAAGTCCCTCCAGAGGTAGGAAGCAGGACTGAAGACAAGATGGAGATGAGGCGTCAGTCTTTTATAGTCTCTTGCCATGTGGTCTTTGCTTTCTTTGTCCCAAGGACACTCTATCCAGCACGTGACATCGAAAAACCTTAGATTTCTGTCCATAGGCAGGTCCCTGCACACCTTGCTGAGCCACAAGGCATATCTGCCTTCGCTAAATGGGTCAATTGTGTAGCTGATGGTCCTTAATGGGCCATCAAGCAGGCTAGGCAGAGCTGACACCAATTTGTCTGGCTGGTGTGTTCCCCAGAAGCATAGCACAAGTTTGAAATACAGGCAGCATAGAGCCAATATTCATAATGTCAACTACAAAAATGATACATATCTAGAGATAGCATAATTATAATGAGCCAATCATAACCTCTCCATAGACCCTTTATGTGACCACCTTTATACAATATTGGCTGCAAATATAGTCGCAACGGTGATCTATACAGTTACAGATTATGTCAAGAACGTCG
The DNA here is from genome assembly GCF_016161935.1 of Mauremys reevesii. NCBI lineage: Eukaryota > Metazoa > Chordata > Testudines > Geoemydidae > Mauremys > Mauremys reevesii. The sequence continues at coordinate 234,348 of NW_024100910.1, forward strand.
CAGGAGGTGACATGGTATCAGTCAGACTGATACTGGAATACTGCCTCCAGTTTTGGTGTCCTCATTTGAAAAAGATGGTGTGAAATTGGAGTTGAGGCAGCAAAGAGCCACCAATTGTTCTGAGGGCTGGAGAAAAATGCCTTCTAGTGAGGTATTGAAAGAGCTCAACCTGTTTAGCTTCTCAAAAGAAGATTGAAAGGTGACTTCATTGAAATGTTGAAGTGCCTTACTGGAGAGAAAAGATTGGCTATTAAAGGGCTCTTTAATGTAGCAGAGAAAGACATAAAAAAACCGAATGGCTGGAAGGTGAAAAGAGACAAATTCATATTACAATTAATGCACAAATATTCAACAGCGAGGATGATTCTCCACAGGAACAAGCTACCAAGGAAAGTGGTGGATTCTCCGTCTCGTGATGTCATTTCATGAAGACTAGAGGCCTTTCTTGAATGTATTTACCCCAAAAGTAGCTAGTGTGTCATACAGGAGGCCTGTGATATGCAGGTGTCAGATTAGATGTTCTAATGGTCTCTTCTGGCAATAAAGTCGACTAATTTCTTTAGAACTGAGTGTAGCATTGGGAGCAGCAGCATCTGATGTTTTCCTGTCTAGCCGGCTTGCTTCCTAGAACGAATGCTCCTTGAGTGGGGTGATCCACAGGGAGTAGCTCAAACCTTCAAAGTGCCTGGCCAGGGGCAGGACATTAGCCCAGCAAGGGAGGGGTGTGGCAGTGACATCACAAAGGCCTTTTGCAGGACCTCAGACTATTGGCCAAAGGCGGTGTGGAGGTGGTGACCTCACAGAGAGATGCTGACATCAGCCAGGCAGGACAGGGGCGAGGGGCCAGGGAAACCTCAGAGACCCTGTGGCTTTGCTTCAGCAAGTCTCCTTCTCCAGGTCTCTCTTTGAGGACTGGGGGAATATTGGGGTTCACGTACCTGAGCGCCAGGAGGAACCTCTTTCGAGTTTTCTCCTTCCCTTTTAGTGATTTCACTTGAAAACAGCCGACCCTGTTTAGAAGGTAAGAGCCTCCTCAAGGTTTGAAACTGTTCAGTCTGATCCATCTGGTGACAGTTGAATTCATGGAAAAATTGATCTTAAGGAGGTAGAATTTTATTCCAAACCTGGAATCTTGTCCCTTAGAATCACTGAGTACATTAGGGTTTGTCCTTTTTGTTTCACCTTTTCCTCCATCCATCCCTCCTTTCTCTTCCTCTCTTGCTTCTTTTCTCCTTTCTCCTGTTCCCCTCCTAACACCAGGAGAGGTGTGTGTGTGTGTGTGTGTGTGTGTGTGTGTGTGTGTTGCGGGGGAGTGCTTGGCAGCTCTCACTGTGGGAGGTCCACCCCAAACTGTGGAGCTGCAGTAGTGCTGGGGCAGTGATCCCTGCCAGTGACCTGGGCCATCCTTTGAGCTCTCTGGTGAGACCCCTCAGCCTCCCCTCCTCAGTCTCTATCCTGATTGTCTGAGCAGGGGGTTAATGACAGGGAGGAGACTCAAGGCCTTTTTGTTCTCTTTTTTAAGACCAAGTAAATAAGTCATAACCACTTATATGTTTGATGGATTTTGCTGCTTCTCTGCATTAATGAGGCAAGTATGAAGCCTCATTCAAAGACCAGGGGTCACTATATTACTGCACAGTCAATCAATGCAGTCAATCAATGCGGTTGTAGATAAATCTCTGCATTATGCATTTTTGTATAACTTGTATATGACTTTGTATTGAACCTTGGTAATATGTTATAGCGGGCCCCTAAGGTAGTGTAATTAAGGTAAAAGAAAAGTGTCTTTTTGCTAGAAGTAGAATAAGATCTCCCCGTTACTTGGTAATCAACTGCCCTGTTGAATGAATGAGGTGTGACTGAGCAAGGCGTGGAGGGCAGTACCTCCAGACAGCTGCAATCCTTGGAGAGGGGCTGGCAGCCCAACCAAGGACAATCAAGCTTGGCAAGTGGGCTGACTAGAGAAGAGCAGACATACTGATGGCCTCGGGGATAAGAAGCAAACACCTTCCTGTGGGAACAACCCCCAGCCCAGAGAAAAGCAGCTAGAAGGACCAACAGACACAGTCACAGATTTTGAATCTGAGAGATTTGCCCCTCTCCATCCACCGACTCGCTGCTTGCCTCCTCACCCCCCCACCCCAAGTATAAAGCCTCATTCAAAGACCCAAGGAGTCACTATATTACTGCACAGAGCCCTCCCCCCCGACGAACTCTGCCCCTCACCTGCCTCAGGCTCTGCAAGGGAGTTTGGGTCGGGCGAGGAGGTCTGGGGTGCAGGCCCTGGGTTGGGGCAGGGGTTTGGGGTGTGGGATGGTTGAGAGGTTGGGCTCTGGAATGGAGTTTGGGTGCTGGGTGCAGGCTCCAGGCTGGGGCACAGGGTGAGGGTGCAGGATGGGTGGAGGCAGGGGCGACTCTAGGCACCAACAAAGCAAGCAGGTGCTTGGAGCAGCCCATTTGCAGGGGCGGCAGCCAGCAGGGATCCAGCCTGGGAGCTGAGAACCAACAGGGGGCACTGGGAGCTGTAGTTCCTTGGTTAGCTCCCTGCCTATAGAGCCAGCTCTGGAGCAGGAAAAAAACTACATTTCTCAGCATTCCCTTGGCCGCTATCAACAGGAAAGGGAGGGGGAGGGAGTACGGTAGCTGAAACCTCAAGCCGCAGCTTGCTGTGAATGGAGAGCTCACTGCTAGAGCGGGGTGGCACTGTGAACACTGGACCTGGGCAGCTTTAGATACAGTACCAGGCACATAGAGGATTTCCATTTCTGAGCCATCGAAGCAGAAATTGACTTTTCCTTTCCAGATTTAGCTAATATTCAGAAAGGGAATCTAGCACCTGCCTTCCAGATTTGAACACCCTCAAAATTCAGGAGTGCTGAAGCTCAATTTGGGCAGCTGTTACTTCATTTCTCCCAAATCAAATATACTGATTCACTGTAGTTTGCTGTAGAAAAAGGAGGATAAACTTGAGCAAGAAATGCTTCCCAGTGGTTTTTAGGACTGGAATTGCTATTTTCAACAGCCATTGCCTTTGTTTGTTTGTTTTATAGTTTTATTTGTTTAAAAGGAAGACAGTGATATTGCATTGGCAAATTGCCCATAGAAACAAAGAATGGAACATCAGAATAATAAAGGCACCTCAACGTTTCCTCATTTCTGTAGGACAGTCTTATAATATGCATCCAGATATCCTTTAATCACACAAGCTGGAAATTGTTCCATGTTACTGCAGTTCTGTAACCATATGGGAACCAATCCTGTCTGTGTTCTGTGCACATCCAAAATTCCTGCTGAATGACCCACTCTGGGAGCAAGTTACCAGTGACCCAGGGCTGGGGTGGAAGGAGGGTGCAAGTGGGAGGGGGGAGCCCAGAGCTGGGGCAGCAGGGGGTGTGGGTGGAGGGGCAGAGCCCAGGGCTGGGGCAGCAGGGAGATTCAGGGAGGAGCCCAGGGCTGGGGTGGGGGCAGCCAATTTTTTTTTTTTTTGTTGCTTGGGACAGCAAAAAACCTAGAGTTGGCCCTATCTCCACCCACCGTGAGGTAGGTAGGAGTGGATCATAATTATCCCTACTTGAAAGAGGGAGAAGATAAGGCTGAGAAAGGATAATTGACTTGTCTTAGGTCACATAATCAGTGGCAGAGTTGGGAATAAGACCCAAGAGCCCTGATTTTCAAACTAAGCATCGGATCTTAAATTTCCTACATTGAATGATCTGAGTAAAGTGCTCTCATATGAGCTCCAGACCAGCAACAGTGCACAGTAAGTATTCAGCCAGTATTTTAGGAGAACTGGAATGTTAGAGAGAATCATGAACTGCTCAGAGACAATTAGTGCAGAGAAGCAGCAAAATTCATCAAACATACAACTGCTTATGACTTATTTACTTGGTCTTAAAAAAGAACAACAAGACCTGAGTCTCTCCTCTGGCAATAACCCCCTGCTCAGCCAATCAGGGTAGAAACTGAGTATGGGAGGCTGAGAGTTCCCACCAGAGAGCCCAAAGGATGGCCCAGGTCACTGGTGGGGATCAGTGCCCCGCAACACACACACACACACACACATACACACACACACACCCCTCTCCTGGTTTTGGGAGGGGAATAGAAGAAAGGATAAAAGAAGCAAGAGACGAAGAGAAAGGAGGGAGGGAGGGATGGATGAAAAGGTGAAACAAAGGACAAACCCCAATGTCCCCAGTGAATCTAAGGGACAAAATCCCAGGTACACAATAAAATTCTGCCTCCTTAAGCTTGTTTTTTCCATGCCTAGAATTCAACTCTCACCAGATGACTGAGACTGAACAGGTTTCAAACCTCGAGGGGGCTTCTGGCTGTGATTTTTCAGTCCTCAAAGGCCAGCCAGGTGACTGTAAATAACTTACAATCATTAGGAAAAATTAGTATCAAGATTCCAACTCTAGCAGTCAGACAACATTGGTTCAATTTACAAGAGATTACTTTTTATATTCCTTGGTTCCCCCCAAATTAGGAAGGGCCTGTGACCACAGGTCCTGCAGGGTACAAAGGGCAGGTCTACATCCCTTTTCTCTTTGTGCATAGTATTGCCTGCTACCTTTTCAGTTTCAGTTCTGCTACCACAGTACTGATCAGCACATTCTTCAGTAGCATAGGGAAGGGCAGGCACCATCACACAAGGACTATTACACAGAGACCTGCCAAATGCACACAGCAAACAAATGAAAACAAGAGATGAAAATGTTATTTTTTCATTAATCCCTTTCAGTGACAGCAACCTCCGTGGCTAATTGTAACAATAGTAGATGCAGCATTTTCTGATTGAAATGATTTTCAAGTTGCGGGTGCCCCTTTATGAACAGTAATTGCCTACATCTGTGACACAAGTACTTTTCAATTCCATTAAACCTGGGGTTTTGCTCAATTACACACGATATCTTGGAATTTTTCTGGCATATTCATCATCACATACATCACCTACAAGACTCCTGCCATAACAAGGGGTTCTTTATAGGGGTTTGAAATTATTAAAGTGACCCAGCACTTTTCAATTGTAACAGCTCAGGACAAAGTAGATCTCCTGATCCCACTTATGTAGCTATTTAAATGTAACCTAGTTATAAGGTGGCCTAACTTACTGATATTTTTGACACGTTTTCAAAAAGTGGCCTCTATTTAAATCCATGCAAATATCTGTATGCACACTTTCTGAGCACTGCAAGTCTGAATCTATCACCTGTGCATGCATCTGCTGTTACCTGAAACATGCACATGCTGCTATTTGCATGAAAACTTCTACACGCCTGAATAGAGGAGGATCCTTTGAAAATGTGGCCTTTTAATTATATTTCATACTCCACAAGAGTAGCCTAAAAACAACAACGGGATATAATAAGGCCCTGGCATCAAATGAATAAGGAACAATATAAAAAAATCAGCAGCACTTTATAAAGAGGACAGGAACAAAATATACAGTAACCATAAAACCAACAGATAAAACAAAATCCAGATTTCCCCAGGTGCAATCTAACAGGACAATTTTGCATTCATAACTCTAGCAATACTCATCTATTTCAGCATGTAATGATCCTGTTTAAAGTATTCAGGAAACAATAAACTCTGGCCCCGGTGCTTGTACATGTTCACTTTGTTGAGTGTGGCTCACATATCTGGACCTCCCAGCTGTTAATAGCTTCACCAACCACCCCTCTGTCTTTGCTTCTGTGTATGTCACTTCATTCTGGCTCTGCAAGGTGTCTGAAGTCCCAAATGCCACTTGTCCTTCTGTAAACCTATCCCAGCGGTATCCCTCCCCCAACTGCCTCCTTTGTGGTTCAATTCTACACCATTGAAATCAATGGAATTTTTTCCATTGACTTCAATTAGAGCAAGATCGGGCCCTTCAGCAATTTCCACCCAGTTCTTTCTATTATGATTTGTACCAATCAGGGTTTGGGGCCTCATTGTTCTAGGCACTGTCTAACAAAAGAATGGTCCCGTGCCCCAAATATTCTGCGGCATCATCCAAAAGATGCCAGAAATGCAGTCCAGTGAATTACCTTGATAACCTCTGGTGTAATCTTTCTTAATATCTGTGGTTTCTAATTCTATCAATTACTAGACAATTAAATTAAGGGGGTTAAGTTACACAGTGGTTTCTGAGAGCAACTGTTTTGAAAATCCAGTTAAAAATGTATTTTAAAGGTAAATAAATGCCTAATCTTTGCCTGAAACACAAGCAATATGAATTTTCTTTAAAATGTGTGCTACCATCTCCAAGCCTCATCCTCTCTCCAGTGAAATCCTCTTCAAATGCCTGCACTTTTACATTTCCACCCATGCCCTTTCCCTTTTTGCCTTTACAGAGCTATTAAATTTGTTAGTCTCTAAGGTGCCACAAGTACTCCTCATTCTTTATGCTTAATGATGTACTTCTAATAAAGAATTTAATTCTAATTTTTGCCTAGAGTGACTCTGACTTTCAAATTATATTTAAATATAGGAACTTATGGACTGGTTTAGGAATAAAAATAAATTAACATGTACAGAAATATGAAATAGAAAAACAAATAGGACAATTTCACTGCTCTACATGGGAAAAACCCACACAGAGCTTATTTCATCTTGTGAATTTTTCTGCAGACTAAGCTAAGGGGGGGAAAAGAAAGAGTTTCTCTAATTGTTTTAAATCATGGATGAAAAGAACCTAACATGATCACCCTTGATTAACATGCTTATTATATAATATATAAACAGGGAAACCAGGGAGACAACCCTGGGCCACGAAAATAAATAAGGAAGCTTTCACAAGAATCAAAACAAAGCATCATTCAGAATCTGTAAACAACTGAGCCCGCTGATCCTAAAACTCATATTATAGGTAGACATGTACCTCTTTCTCTCTATTTGAAATATTTAGATAACATCCTTAATGTTTTATTATTCTTCATGTCTCCACATTAATCCTTTTTATATGGATAGTTCCCAATGTATCCTCTGCCAAGAAATGGACTTTGTGCAGAGAAAAATCCATTTTCTAGTGCCAAAGATATTGATAATTAACATTTATGTCATGAAACTTGTAATACCAGTTTGCTAAAATAAAGCTAAGCTTTTCATTATTATTTTAGAGTTTAATTTAGTCATCCAAGGTTACTCAGCTTCATGTTTATAAATTATACAGGGCAGGGACTTAACTCCTCTTGATCGACCTGTTTTGGAATTATGACTGTACAAGTAAGGAGGTTCATAACCTTGTTTGAATATCTGATCCGGCCTTGAAAGAAGGTGATTTATGGGATCGACAAACCCTCATCATTTCAAGAATCGGCATCTGAGAACAAGATTTTCCTCCATAACACAAAGAGCGGAGCAAATCAGTTAAGTCTCTACTAGAAGCTACAACTTTGTTTATGTAAGAGTCATACAAGGTTACAAGGTCTGAGAATAGTCTGCCAGTAAGAGTATGGATTTTAGAACAAATAAATAGCTACATACTGCATAAAAATTGGAAGTTTTGAAACTACTTGTCTGATAATTCAGCACTAGCCATGCTACAGCATGTTCTAATTTACCATTTGGTATATGCTTTTGAAAATACTGAAAGTACATGCCAGTGGTCAACTAAATCATAGAAAATTCAAGCCCTATTTTACATGATGGGTGAGACATTGAAAACTGCATGACTTAGAAATGCCAGTCCCATTAAAAGTTAATGAGACTTATGTTCCTAAATCACTTACTCTCTTTTGAAAATCTCACCCATTTTCGTTTCCAGGGCTACTGCTGCCAATCACCAATATTTTTAAGATAGTACATTTTTTGTAATTATCTGGCATAATAAAAGCACCAAAATTGTTTCCTGGAGAAAAACAAATCCAGAAACCCTAAAATACTGCAGCACTTCTGTTTCACTTTCTGTACCAATGATGAGAGGATTCTGTGAAGACAGACTTTTTTTTTACAGGATCTGAAAAATTTCTATAGTAATCAAACATATATGCCCATATTAAGCACCATAGACTGCCAAATTCCAGAGAAACAGAAAACACTCCATACTTGTGCATGGAATCACTTTTATGTGTTATTTCAAATGCCCTTCCTGAAGTTCTTATGGTGATCTGCGGAGGGAGGGGGGAAGAATTCTGAAGATAAAAGTAAATTCCAGTGCCATTTCTATGATTGTGGAACCATGGGAAGCCAGGGCACTGAATTTATCACAGTATTTACATTACTGTTACAAATCCAAATGTTTCACCTATTTTCTAGGAATACTTCACCTTGGTTAAAAAGAACCAAGCAAAATCACGGTGCAACGGTAATACAATTAGGGCATTACTGATGCACCCAAACTTGTAGATTGTGCAAGGAATATCAGGTTGCAACCTGTATAAGTGCAGGTAACTGTGCAAAAAGGGGCTAAAACTGTTTTTCTTTAATAATTGTATTCTCTGCCATGCATTGTCAGGGATTGAAGAAAGCACATGCTCAGCTTTCATTATCTGAAGATAACCTTCCAAATGTAAACCAGTGCAGACCTGTCTTCCTGAGTCTGCAAACTGGCAGTTCCAGAGCTTCTATTCCGCCTCACAATGCTGCCAAGCACTAGCAGCTTTGGTCAGTTTCACTGCTGTTATTCAGAACCCCAGGGGTGACGGTAAAACTGAGAAAAATGGTGCCTCTTTCAGGAAAAGTAAGTTCAAGCAGAATCAGGCACTGGAGCTATTCATAGAGAAGCTCAATCCCGCTTCCCTCCTCCCATGGAGTAGGAGGAGGAGGATTTCTCACTTTGGGTCTTGAAAAAACAAGAGTGAAAACAGGGTGCTGGGCTATGGGGGAGATCTGTGTGTGTCAGGGCACTGCGGGTCTGTGTGGGGCATTGTGCAGTTATGGTGTGGGGCTGTAGGGAAGAGCACTGGGAGGGAGGAAGGAAGGGAGGGGAAATCTGTGTGTATTGGGAAACTAGAGAGTGGAGGTTTCTGTGTGGGGTGCTGGGCAGCTGTGGTGGGGCTGTGGGCAGGGGTGTGCTGGGCGAGGTGTGTGTGCACAGCACTGTGCATTTGTGGTGGAAGAGTTGTAGGGGGGTGCTGGGCAGGGGAGCTCTGTGGCACAGCATGGGCGCACCCCAATAGGAAAGGGCACGCTGGTAGCACAGGGCCAGGCGGACCAGTGTGCCTCTGGCTCCCAACCGGGGCTGCGCACCTGTGTCTGTCTGTCTCCCCCCCAGCTCCACCAACGTGGCCTGATAGTTCACGCTTGCGATCTGGTCACCCTCCCGCTCCCTCCATCCTTCACTCCCTTCCCTGCGTCCCCCCAGCCCTGTCCTCTGTCCCGGCCCCGTGCTCCATCCGTCCCTGCCCCTTCGTCCCCTCCGCCCCATCCCTGCATCCCCCAGCCCTGTCCTCTATCCGTCTCCATCCGTCCCTGCCCCCTTCGTCCCCTCCGTCCCGTCCTGCATCCCCCAGCCCTGTCCTCCATCCGTCCGTCTCCATCCGTCCCTGCACCCTCCGTCCCCTCCGTCCCGTCCCTGCATCCCCAGCCCTGTCCTCTGTCCGTCCGTCTCCATCCGTCCCTGCCCCTTCATCCCCTCCGTCCCGTCCCTGCATCCCCAGCCCTGTCCTCTGTCCCGTCCCCTGTCTCCATCCGTCCCTGCCCCTTCGTCCCCTCCGTCCCATCCTGCATCCCCCAGCCCTGTCCTCCGTCCCGTCCCTGTCTCCATCCGTCCCTGTCCTTCGTCCCCTCCGTCCCGTACCTGCATCCCCCCAGCCCTGACCTCCGTCCCGTTCCGTCTCCATCCGTCCCTGCCCCCTCCGTCCCGTCCCTGCATCCCCCCAGCCTTGTCCTCCGTCCCGTCCCCTGTCTGCATCCGTCCCTGCTCCCTTCGTCCCCTCCGTCCTGCCCCTACATCCCCCCAGCCCTGTCCTCTGTCCCCTCCCCTGTCTCCATCCGTCCCTGCCCCTTCGTCTCGTCCCGTCCCTGCACCCCCAGCCCTGTCCTCTGTCCCGTCCCCTGTCTCCATCCGTCCCCTCCGTTCATTTGCAGCCCAGCTCAGCCCCGTCACTCTCGCCAGGTGGGCCGGGCAGCTCCTGCGCTGCGATCCAGCACCGGGCACCGCGGAGCACCGGGCAGGCTGTGCAGGGTGGGGAGGGATACTCGCATTGCTGACACCTGCCTGCCTCAGGGCTTTCTCCCTGCCCGCCGCGAGGATCGCGAGGGAGGGCAGCAGCGTGCCGCTGAGAGCCGTGTCCAATTGGCCGGGTGGCTGCCTGCAGACAGCACGGGGGAGAGAACCAGACAGCCCTGTAACGCCGCCGCTGCTCGGGACCCGGATCCACGCTGCTGGGCCACCGAGACCCATCAAGTGCCACGGGGCGGGACACCCCACCCCATGGAAGTGTCAGGGGCTGCTCGGGCTGGGAGCCCGGCGGAGAGTCCAGCTGGGGAGAGGCTCAAAGGGGTAAAACGTTGCACCAAAAATATGAAAAAGTTGCAAGACAAAAACCCTTTAATTACAGCTCGGACGGGCCCCTCCGGAGCAGGGGGGCGGGGCCAGCCGCGGTCCCGCCGCCGGGCAGCAGCAGCAGCAGCAGCAGGAGGGGGCGGAGCGAGACGGCTCCCGGGGATTCCCTGCTCGCGCCGCTGCCGGGGGGAGCCGCTGCTGCTGCGAGCTGGTGCGCGGGGAGTGGAGTGGGGGGTGTCCTCGCGGGCGGGGCTCGCGCCCAGAGCGCTGACACTGTCCGTTCGGAACTGTCACGCCGCTCGGCCGGCCCGCCCCACTTGTGACGTCACCGCCCTCTGCCCCCCGCCCAACCAGCGTGGTCACCCGGGGATCCGCCCACCGTCACCGCGGCAACCACCAAAACAAACGTTCTCGGCACACGTGGGGCAGGGAGTGGGGGGGGAAAAATGGGCGGTGACGCAAACAAAGCAGCTGCTGGCAGCGCGCGGCAATGACGTCACCGAGGAGGAGTCCGCGACGCAGGGGCGGCTCCTCCCCCCGCCCCCCCGCTCGCGGGCAGCGACCCAGCGCCTCGCGCACCTGTGCTGGAGGGGAGGCGGCGGCGGATGCAGGGACGGGACGGAGGGGACGAAGGGCGCAGGGACGGATGGAGACGGGACGGGACGGAGGACAGGGCTGGGGGGATGCAGGGATGGGACCGAGGGGACGGATGGAGACGGGACGGGACGGAGGACAGGGCTGGGGATGCAGGGACGGGACCGAGGGGACGGATGGAGCAGGACAGGACAGAGGACAGGGCTGGGGATGCAGGACGGGGCGGTGGGGGCTGGGACGGATGGAGACAGGACGGGACGGAGGACAGGGCTGGGGGGATGCAGGGACGGGACGGAGGGGCGAAGGGCAGGGCGGATGCAGACGGGGCGGAGGAGACAGGGCTGGGCGGATGCAGGGACGGGACGGAGGGGCGGAGGGGCAGGGACGGATGCAGACGGACGGGACAGAGGACAGGGCTGGGCGGATGCAGGGACGGGACGGAGGGGCGGAGGGGCAGGGACGGATGGAGACGGCAGGACAGAGGACAGGGCTGGGGGGATGCAGGGACAGGACGGAGGGGACGAAGGGGGCAGGGACTGATGGAGACAGGACGGGACAGAGGAGAGGGCTGGGGATGCAGGGCGGACGGAGGGGACGAAGGGGCAGGGACGGATGGAGCAGGGACGGAGGACAGGGCTGGGCGGATGCAGGGACGGGACGGAGGGCGGAGGGGCAGGGACGGATGGAGACGGGACAGGACAGAGGACAGGGCTGGGGATGCAGGGACGGGACGGAGGGCGAAGGGGCAGGGACGGATGGAGACGGGACGGAGGACAGGGCTGGGCGGATGCAGGGACGGGACGGAGGGGCGAAAGCGCAGGGACGGATGGAGACGGACGGGACAGAGGACAGGGCTGGGGATGCAGGGACGGGACGGAGGGGCGAAGGGGCAGGGACGGATGGAGCGGGGCGGGACGGAGGACAGGGCTGGGGATGCAGGGACGGACGGAGGGGCGGAGGGGCAGGGACGGATGGAGACGGGCGGACAGAGGACAGGGCTGGGGATGCAGGGACGGGACGGAGGGGACGAAGGGGCAGGGACGGATGGAGACAGGGGATGGGACAGAGGACAGGGCGGGGGGGACGCAGGGACGGGACGGAGGGGACGAAGGGGGCAGGGACGGATGCAGACAGGGGATGGGACAGAGGACAGGGCTGGGCGGATGCAGGGACGGGACGGAGGAGACGAAGGGGACAGGGACGAATGGAGACGGGACGGGCCAGAGGACAGGGCTGGGGATTCAGGGACGGACGGAGGGGACGAAGGGGCAGGGACGGATGGAGACAGGACGGGACGGAGGACAGGGCTGGGGGGATGCAGGGACGGGACGGAGGGGACAAAGGGGACAGGGACGGATCGGGACTGGACGGAGGACAGGGCTGGGGGGACGCAGGGACGGGACGGAGGGGACGAAGGGGGCAGGGACGGATGGAGACGGGATGGGACGGAGGACAGGGCTGGGGGGATGCAGGGACGGGACGGAGGGGACGAAGGGGGCAGAGACGGATGGAGACGGGACGGGACGGAGGGGATGAAGGGGGCAGAGACGGATGGAGACGGGACGGGACAGAGGACAGGGCTGGGGGGACGCAGGGAAGGGAGTGAAGGATGGAGGGAGTGGGAGGGTGACCAGATCGCAAGCGTGAACTATCAGGCCACGTTGGTGGAGCTGGGCGGGAGACAGACAGACACAGGTGCGCAGCCCCGTTGGGAGGCAGAGGCACACTGGTCCGCCTGGCCGTGTGCTACCAGCGTGCCCTTTCCTATGTGCCCTAAGGCATTCCTATGTTATTCCATAGCTTTCCTATGTGCCATAACATTCTTATGTGCTGAATAAGAGCACATAACATTCCTGTGTTCCCCTCCCAACACCAGGAGGGGAGTGTGTGTGTGCCCTTTCCTATTCTTATGTGCTGATCAGTGCTGTGGTAGCAGAACTGAAACTGAAAAGGTAGCAGGCAGGACTATGCACAAAGAGAAAAGGGATGTAGACCTGCCCTTTGTACCTTGAAGGACCTGTGGTCACAGGCCCTTCCTAATTTGGGGGGAACCAAGGAATATAAAAAGTAATCTCTTGTAAATTGAACCAATGTTGTCTGACTGCTAGAGTTGGAATCTTGATACTAATTTTTCCTAATGATTGTAAGTTATTTACAGTCACCTGGCTGGCCTTTGAGGACTGACAAATCACAGCCAGAAGCTCTTTGATTTTTGGGAAGGCCCCAGATCATTTTGCAGCTGGAGTGGGCAGCACCACTCAGGCTACCGTTGATACACTAGGACCATCACAAGTTCTTCTGCTGAGCATCCAGCATGACGTTTGACCACAAAAAGGGGCAGACAAATAGAAGAGGCAATATAGTATGTAGTGGGCTCAGGGATGAGAACAAAGGACTAATCCTAGCATTGACACTGGCTCCCACTGTGGCCCTGGTCAAATCACATAGGCCAAAATTTCCATACTTGAGTGCCTATAGTTATGTACCTAAATCATTGACTTTAATAGGGTATTAGAGCAGTGGAAGCTACTCCAGCCATTGATCTTTTCCCATTTTGCATACTGAGGAGGGAGAGTGCTTCCTTGTGTCCCCCCTTGCAAGGATTCCCAGCACCCACGAGTTACTCATGTGGGTATTGAACATAAAATTTTCCCCATGCAAAAATACATTTTGTTTTCAAACAATCCAAGGACTTAGTTGACACGGAGAATTTTTTTAGAAAAAGGGCAAAATAGCTTGACATTTCAAAAGAAATCACTGTTTAATTTTCTTTATAGTTCAAACATTATTTTAAAGGAGTTGAACTCAGATGTTCCTGAGGTTTAACAATGACTTGTATACATAGCTCCCAGAATGGAACCTGTGCAAACAAAAAATAAACAATAATAGTGTCTTTTAAATTCACAGTATTTTTAAAGACACACAGAGGAGAATCAGCCAGGCTGATTCATTGTATTTTCCCTGTGCTGATGAAGGAATTAGAGACAATAACGGAGCTTGACAAAACCAGCTAAAGCCACCAAACCAACTGGAGGGTTAAATCTATCAATCAGCAGTAAATATGAAATATAGGGGTGGGATCAGGGCGATGCCCTGGGAGAAGCAGAGAACTCCTCTTCCCCAAATGTCAGAAGAGGGAAGGTGCTGGGATTTTTATCCGAATGCCCTCCCTGAGTCCTGTTTAGAGATTCAGGTTCTTTAACATTATAGCTGTCCCAAGTTTGCATAGTGCAATGCTTGAATTTACATGAAGAGAAAGTAGAGAGTAAGTAGTAAAGTTCTTCCAATTTTAAACTAGATGTATATTAAATTAAATCTGTGCTAATTAATCAGATGCATAAAGAGTATTTAAGACAACAGCTCAGCCCCTCTCACCCACCCTCTCTCCATCACCATTGTCAACTTTCTCTGGATGTGTTTTTATGGATAAACTGAACTGATCTGACTGGCTGAATCAAACAATAAGTTGTTCTAAACGAATCACGATGCTTCAGGTCAATAACTGTTTGGGAAACATCTGTTACTTTACTGCTTCAACATTCAGCTGAGAAAATTATTAGATATATATTCTGATAATTTGAACAGAAACAAAGTCATCGTAACAGAACATTGAGAGAGGATCAAAGCCTTAGGTTTTGAAAATAAATATCACACGTCAACATTTTTTCCATAAATGCTTGGCAGCGGAGACCATTATCCTAAGATAACATTCTCCAGCAGAGAGATGATCTCTTAATTAGAGCAATATGTAAACTACTTTAGGATGCTTGATATAAATCCTGCAAACTGATTCATTGATACTTTTACTAAGATGAATTTTGATATCATGGGATGAAATCCTGGCCCCACTGCCACACCCCTCCCTTGCTGGGCTAATGTCCTGCCCCTGGCCAGGCACTCTGGAGGTTTGAGCTACTCCCTGTGGATCACCCCACTCAAGGAGCATTCGTTCTAGGAAGCAAGCCGGCTAGACAGGAAAACATCAGACGCTGCTGCTCCCAATGCTACACTCAGTTTTTCAGAAATTAGTCGACTTTATGGCCAGAAGAGACCATTAGAGCATCTAATCTGACCCCCTGCATATCACAGGCCTCCTGTATGCAGGCCCGCCCAGAGGGGGGGGGGCAAATGGGGCAATTTGCCCCAGGCCCAGCAGGGGCCCCCACGAGAGTTTTTCGGGGCCCCTGGAGCAGGGTCCTTCACTCGCTCCGGGGGCCCCGGAAAACTCTCATGGGACCCGGGCCCCCAGAGCTTCTTCGCTCCCGGTCTTTGCCTGCCAGGGGTCCTTCCTCTCTGGGACAGAAGGACACCCCCCCCCCGCCACCGAATTACCGCCGAAGCGGAACCTGCCGCCGGAGTGCAGCCGGGTCTTCGGCGGTAATTCGGCGGCAGGGGGGGGGTCCTTCCGTTCCGGGACCCGCCACTGAAGTGCCCCAAAGGCCCGTGGTGGGGGCTGCACTTCGGGGGCGGGTCCCGCTTCGGCGGTAATTCGGCGGTGGGGGGCCCCCGCTGTGGGTCTTTGGGGCACTTTGGCAGCGGGTCCCGGAACGGAAGGACTCTCCGCCGCTAACTTACCGCCAAAGCGGGGGCCCCCCGCCACCGAAGAGCCTGGACCCCCGGAATCCTCTGGGCGGCCCTCGATTTAACAGGGGTTTGTTTCAACTTATTGCCCCGATTAAAATCTATGGCTAAAAGGCAGCCACTGTTGTTAGTACTTGTACCTGTGATTGGTGCCACCTCTTTTCCCTTTGGCCTTGTAGTTGACCAAGGGCAAAGCTGAACATCTCCTCAGATACCAGGGAGTGTTTATGTCCATTCCTGCGAGCTACACCGGGGTTTGATGTTGCTGCTTTCAATCCTCTGGCTCTGCCGGGATAAGGAACAATTCAGGCTGTCACTGAACTGAAGGAGGAAGATCAGTTTTTGACAGGAGAGGGACACCTCCTCTTAAAGGTGTTTGGCTGGCTGGCAGTCCTGATCCCCAGATCTCGCCCGTGGGGCTCCAGCAGTTTGGGGACCGGATCTCTCCCTTGGCCCCACCTGCTGCCTCCAGGCGCTCCTCCCCAGGGGCCCCAGCAGTGCAGCACAGCTGAGCAGCATCTGCCTGCTCACTCCAATGGCTGTCGGCCCCTCCTCATGGCAGGGCAGGGTGGGGCTGGGCCTCCATGCGCTGCCCCCACCCCGAGCCCCTGCAGCCAATGGGACACTGCGGGGGTGATGCCCGGGGGCAGCAGAACGTTGAGGCCCCAGCCCACCCCACCTTGGAGACCCAGGTAAGCGCCACACCCCTGACTCCTCCCAGAGCCTGCACCACCATCCTCCCCACATACCCCTCCTCCCTGCAAACTCCCTCCCAGAGCCTGCAGCCCGGTCCACACACACCTGCCCCCAACTCCCTCCCACAGCCTGCACCCTCTCCCTCCACACACACCCTCCTGCCCACCCTAATCTCCCTCCCAGAGCCTGCACCCCACCCCTCCTCCTGTTCCTCCTACCCCCTGCCCCAGCCCAGAGCCTGCACCCAGCACCCAAACTCCCAGAGCCGTACAAGGAATTTTTGTGCCCGAGGCAAGGGCCAGCTCCAGGCTCTTTGGCTGCGGGTCCTTGATCCCTGTCGGAGGGAAGGACCTGCCACTGAATTGCCACCGCCGCTTCATTCATCCTTCGGTGGCAATTCAGCAGTGGGTCCCTGAGTCCCTCTCGGAGAGAAGGACCCACTGACGAACTGCCGCCGAAGAAGTGGCAGCGGAAGCGCCTCTGATCGTGGTAGAGCTGCGCCTCTCCACTTTCTGCATCCGAGGCAAGTGCCTCACTCGCCTCGCCCATGTTACGGTGCTGCAAACTCCATCCCAGAGCCTGCACCCCAGAACCCCACCCCCACCCAAACTCCCTTCCAGAGACCAGCCTCTCACCCCTTCTGCACCCAAACTCCCCCCAGAGGCTGCACCCCTCCTGCACCCCAATCCCCAGCCCCAGCCCAGGGCCTGCACCCTAGACCTCCTCCCCTCACCCAAACTCCCTCCCAGAGCCTTAGGTAGGTGGGGGGTGGAGTTTTGGGGGGCTGGTTCTGGGCGGTATGAGTGACATTATTGGCCCACTGGGAGGATTGGAGGACTGGCCCTGGCCCTAAGGTAAATTGAGGTTGAGACCCTGCTTTAAGGGATTGGAGCAATGCTGGAGAGACTGACGGGCAGGGAGCTGGGGAGCTGTGTGTGCTCCAAGGAGAGTTGTTGTGCTCTGGTGACACAGAGCGGGGGTGGGGAGTTTGTAAGCTGTGGTGTTTGTATAGAGATAAAGTTTACTAACCCCCAGGTTAAAAACTGTTCCTGCTCTGGGCTATACAGGATGTTCTCTGTTGAGAGTATAGCTCAGTGGGTGAATGTTTCCCTGTAGGGTAATGGGTTCCTAGTTCCACTCCAAATGAGTCCCTTAAAGAAACTTTTTCAAATGAAAATCGATTTCCACACCCATCTCCAGTATGTTCAGGAGTTCGCTGAAGTTGAGGGGGGCTTGAAATGAATTTAAACACTATTTTCCTATGCAAATGAATAAAGACCTAGCAGAGCTGCCCAGCAGCTGAAATCAGTTCAGTCCTCAGCGTCTCTAAGAGGGACACTCGGTAGCTGAGGCATGTGGGACACCTCTGGGATGATGACAGGAGAAAAAATGCTGGATTCAATGAAAGCTGAGACCATAGGAGGAGAAGGTGAATGGCAACACCACACATAGTCATAACACTCAGACACGGGGCTTCACTGTCACTACCCCTGTGTTTTCCATCATTTATATCCGGGGTGAAAGTAACTTACAGGACTTACCGGTACTGCCGGAGTCCCGAGGGGGCGTGGCCTCATCCAGAAGGGGCGTGGCCTCTCAAGATTTAAAGGCCCTGGAGTACCAGCTGTGGCTGGGAGACCAAGGGCCTTTACATGAACCAGGGCCTCCCAGCTGCAGAGGTAGCCCTTTAAATTCTGGCCCCAGCCCAGCCACCAGAGCGCGGCCGGGATTCAAAGGGCTCTGGGCTGACCGCAGCCGCAGCAGCCCAGAGCCCTTTAAATCTGGCCCCAGCCTGGCCGCCGGAGCCGCGGGTGGGGGGTTTAAAGGGCTCTGGGCTGCCAGCTGTGGCGGGGAGCCTAGAGCCCTTTCAATCCCCACAGCAAAAGCCGGTGCAGTCCGGCCTGCGTGGCTCTTGCCGCTATGCCGTACCAGCTTGTACCAGCTTACTTTCACCTCTGTTTCTATCCTAAGGAACACACCCTCCCCCGCCCCCACGCACTGTCACACACAACCTTCTCTCCGTGAGCCCCATCCAACCCGCCCCCACACACGCCCCGGGACACACCCTCTCGGTGACTCACCCGATGGGGCTTGTCTCTGCATCTCCCCAACAGGGAGCAGGGAGCCGAAAGGGCCACAGGAGACCAGTGGAGCTAGGCAGGGATAGGAAAGACTTCCCCTCCCTTTCCTTCCCCTCCCTGAGTCCCGTTAATCTCACCCATCAGATGCTCCACACCAGGTGGGCTCAAAGCACCAACCTTCCCCTGAGCAACGGAAGGGGGAACCAGCTCTTTCACATGGAAGGAGGCTCCCCACCTCTGCTGCTGCCATTCTGCAGCCTTTCATATGGATTTGTATTAGCTAATGCAACCCCCCCACTCCTCTAATCCAGCCATGAAACATGGAGACAAGCTCCTGAAAGCAGTGCCCAGTGGTGCAATGGGTTAGTGCCCAGTACTTACAGAGCAGTGCTGAGTGGAGTGATGCTGAGGTTGTGAGTTCAAACCTCACCTGCAGCCCTAGTTTCCTTTAAGCAAATGGCTTTTGCCAATCAGTTTGCTCTGCAGAAAATACAATTCCTGCTCAGAAGACACTGAGGTCCCCTTGCTTTACAGAGAGCAGGGCAGATTCCACAGATCTACCAGGCTCTGCCCTCCACCAGCTGCCTGTGTCAGGAGGGTCAGGCAGAACCCAGAGCACTGCCCCTGACTCCCCCTCAGTCTTTGCTCCCCAAACCACCTGTGTGCTCACCCTCTTCGCTGTGAGACTCAAACCCTGCCTGGCTTGCTGTATGCTGGTGTGGTTTTCATCTGTCACGTTGATGTGCATGTGGGTCCTGTGTGATTTTGGTGGATGTCTTGCATAGTTCTGTGTGCATGGATGTGTGTATGATTTTGCATTAATATTGTTTTTGCTTTGTATTCTTTTGATATGTGGGTTTTGTGTTTCCTGTTGTGGGCTTTTGCTGTATTTTTGGTGTGGATTTGTTCTTTCTATATTTTGTGAGGTTTTCCTTTTTGTGTATATGGCTCTGTGTGCTGTGTGGGTTTGGTTTTTGTTATGTCTGTGTGGGCCTGTGCAGTGTGTGATTTTCTCATTCTCTGTGTGCGTGTTTGTCTCTCTGTTTGTAACTTCATGTGTAAATTCACTGGAACTTTTCAAAATCTGCACAGCTTTGCCAATTTTCACCAGGAATTTTTCTCCATTAACAAATTCTCACTTGTTCCCTACCCGTTGGTTGTTCCCTACCCGTTGGTGACCATTGCCCCAGGGGCCTGTCAGTCTCAGGGTCCTGATTTCCCATTGGCCCTTCCCCCTTCTATTGGGACTGGGAACTAGCCAACCAAATCCCACTAAGTTTTAGTAAAGGGCCAACAGTCCCTTACACAAGCCAGCCCTGTGAGAGTCACCAATGTCCCGAGAGAACAGTACAAGTTGGTCCCATGGTGTAACGGGCAGCACTCAGGACTCTGAATCCTGCAATCTGAGTTCAAATCTCAGTGGGACCTTGTGTTAGCTGGTGGTAAAGATCTGGTGCTCAAAGTGCTTTCCTGTCTCCAGCTATACAAAAGTGGGTCATTTCCCTCCTGCTGGTTAACTCCTTTCCCCACCAGAGCCAGGTCTTTGGTGGGGGTTTAGAAGTGGCACTAGTGGTTGGGATTCTCACTGCTTCACCTGATGCCCACAAGTCTGGTGCTTGTAGCCACACTTTTCCTCTTGCTCACATGGCACTTGAAGAAAGCAGTGCCAGGGCCAGGCTTGATAGGCAGGAGGGAGGCAGAGTCCCAGGCTGGAGCCCAGCACACCTCTCCTCCTCTGGGCACGTGGAGCACAGGCGGCTGGTGCTGACAGCTCTGAGGGAAGGCTTATAAGCCACAGAGCGACTGAGGGCGGGGCTAGACGAGGACAGGACCATGCCTATGTGTGGCCAGCAGACAGGCAACAAGACTCCCGGCCAGCCTGCTCCCTGCCATGCCAAACCCCCACTGAAGGCCACCCGCAGACCACCATGCGGGGTGGCTGCTGATGCTCTGTGTCCAACATCAGTAGACGGTAGGAAAGCAGGGCCAGCCCCCCTGGTGGGGCCTCTTACCGTTCCCATACCCCATGCTCACTTTTGCAGTGGGGCAGGAGATGTTATCCCAAGAGGCTTTTCTCCAGCTGGTGAGAAGCAGAGAAACATCCAGGCTCCCAAGGCGCTATGTAGCAACCCCCCTCAAGCACAGGGACAGAGGGAAACTGCTCCACACGCTAGCCCGGGCAGCCGTCCATTTCCTTTGGGAATTCAGGAATAGCAAAGGCTAGACTGGAAGCACCTGGGGCTCATGCCCCAGCCTTTGTGACATCCAACCCCCAACTCCTTCCCGGGGCTCTAGCTGAAGGCAGAGCATTGGCCTGAGCGGCCAAGAAGAGGTTCCAGATTTGAAAGGAGCAGGACTTTCAGCACGAAGGTAAAACTGCATCAACACAACCACAAAGGGACTTGACCCCTCAAGTTCTTAATTCAAAGTCAGGCACCTTATCCGTTAAGCCATGCGGGCGCCTTCTGCATGTGCTTCTTTGGAAAAGGTGGACACTGTGTTTCTTGGGTCACCTATTGAGGGGGGGCGAGACTCTCTGGCACAAGAAGTCGAGTTCCCAGTGAGATGTGAGACTTAATTATACGGGGCCAGGTGCAGGGCTTTGACAGGGAGGCTCAGGCATGGGGGATTGGGGTGCAGCGGACGGACCGTCTGTCTAGCTGTGGAGATTTAGTCGCACTGAGGCACAGGAGGGAGGAGGAGGAGGAATCCTGCTGACAGGCAGTGGCTGTGCAGAAAGAGGAGGAGTTCTGGGGACTTTCTTTTGCCTCTCTTTTGCCTGCCTGCTCACTCCTGTGGTGAACGGTGAAGATGCTCTTAACAAGCCCAGGTAGCTCAGGTGGTAGAGCATCAGGCTTTCAATCTGAGGGGCCAGGGTTCAAGCCCCTGTCTGCGTGCTCAGCTTTTAAGTTGCCTTGTGTTCCAGGAGCCAAATTCTGTTCACAGCCACATGCGGATTCCCAGAAGCTGTGGCCATTTCCTGGAAAGGCTCCTTTCCTTAGCAATCAGGAGAGAGGTCACATCCACAGGAGCAGGTGTAGAAAGCACAGTCTCTGGCTGCCAGGAAGCGGTGTGCCAACATAGTGTTCTCTACAATGGCGTTTAGATCGGGATAATTTACGTGGCTCAGCACCCCCAGTTCCAGCACCTCTGCCCAGGCAGCTCCCCCAGCCTGACACACACACACAGCCCCTGCATCCTCCTCAGCCCAGAGGTGAGCCCCCCAGCTGAGTGGGGAATCAGAACCCCCTGAAATTACCCTGGGACCAGCATGATCTGCCTCCGACCTGCCCTGCTCTGCATGTATTCGGAGTGAGTCGGTTTCCCTGTCCTGCCATGTGTCTCTTCTCCTTCCAAACCACCCCATTTCCCCTGCACCCCGGGCTGGGTCTCTGCCAACCCCCCTTCTCCCCTCAGTTCCTGCCTCTGGGGGTCTATGGAGATGGGTCTCTCCCCCGCCATCCCCTCTCCTGCCCCCCCATATCCCGCTGCCCCTATGGGTCTATGGGGCTGGGTCTCTCCCCTCATCCCCTTCCCCAATATCTCCCTGCCCCAGGCTGTGACGTGCTATGACGTGTGCTGGGGCAGTGCCGTGTGCTGGGGCCAGGGCCGGCTCCAGGGTTTTTGCCGCCCCAAGCGGCAGGAAAAAAAAAATCTGTGATCACAATCGGCGGCAGCTCCACTGCACCACTTTCTTCTTCAGCAGCAATTCAGTGGCAGGTCCTTCCCTCCAAGAGGGACCGAGGGACCCGCTGCCGAATTGCTGCCAAAGACCCCGACATGCCGCCCCTTCCCCTGGGCTGCCCCAAGCACCTGCTTGCTGAGCTGGTGCCTGGAGCCGGCCCTGGCTGGGGCTGTGACGTGCTGGGACCTGCTCACTCCCCGAGGGCAACTCACTCACTTGAAACCAGCAGGACAGAAGGTGTCACGTGTCCATGGGCGGGGCTATGCAGATGAGCAGTGTCTGGCGGCAGTAGGGAGAGCAGCGAGATGAACCGAAGGAGCCCGGCGGAGAAAATTCTCTGCGTGTGGACAGAATCCCACCAGTTTTCTCTGTGTTGGGGGTGGGGGGCAGATTTCATGATATCATAGCCCCTGGGGGAGGGGTTTGAATCATAAGTCCAAAGTGGGAGAACAACTCCCCCCACTTGTGCTCAGTCTCCACTAGGGGGCTGGGCTGGGATCACTAGGGAGGGAAGCACAGGGAAAAACAGTTTCCCCTATGGAAACCAGGAGTCCTGGATCCCAGTTCACTCCACCCCCAGAGCCAGGGATAGAACCCAGGGGTCCTGGTGCCCAGCCCCCTCCCTGCTCTGACCACTCAACCCCACTCCCCTCCCAGGGTGGTGCAGGGGTCACTGGGTCTGTGTCTCAGCTCAGCTAAGGGCCTTGACTGATTTTCCCAAAGTGCTTCCTTCTGAATCCATCCGACGAAGTGGGGATTCACCCATGAAAGCTCATGCTCCAACACGGCTGTTATTCTATGAGGAGCCACAGGACTCTTTGCTGCTTTTACAGATCCGGCACATCTGCCGTCACTGCCCAACCCCGTGTGGGGGCACCAGCACTGTGCCGGGTCGTGATGGGAAATTGTCCAAGCTGGCCCAGGAGAGACGTGTGTGTCCCTGCTGCCCCTGCTGGTGGGGCTGAGCCCTACTCTGTGTGTGTGTGCATCTGTGACACTGTTTGTATCAGTGTGTTGCTGGGCTAACCACTAGGAAATGGCTTTACAGGATTTTGTATTCTGCAGCAAGTCACACACACACATACATACACACACTCTGACGCACAAAGAGACTCACACAATCGCAAGAACACTCAGACACCACACACCCAGAGGGACATGCTAGCCCAACCCCCAAAGAGAGCAACAATCACCGCCCCCAGCCACACTCACAATCACCCCCCCCACACACACCATAATATTCACAATCGTGCTCAGAGATACAACTGCACGCAGTTCACTCCCACAGCCCCCAAGCCAAGGACCTCCGGCCCCCCACAGCATGTGCCAAGGCCTGCAGAACTCCCTGCCACTGGAGGGCTACCAATGAGAATGATCCCCTCATGCAGGATCATGTGCTTGGACCCTTTGTCCCCTCTTGGGGTGCGCTGTGCAGCGTGGCTGGGGATTGTGCAATGGCCCAGCACCAGGCAACGCAGAACGGACACCACACGCCCTGCCCTGCCTCAACTGAGCTACTCTCCTGGTGCATTGGAGACCAGCACCCCACACCGTGGCACTCCTGCCCCACAGGGGGAGCTGCAGCCCCGCCACATTCCGCAGAGGGGAGAAGGGTCAGGCCAGCCAGCCCTTGTAAGATGGGGAAATCTCCACTGGGGTCGACGGTATGGGGCTGCGACATACAGAGAAATAGTTGTCGTGCCGGCAGAGGCGGCAGAGCGCATACACACACACACAATTGCAAACATACACAGACACATGCATGAATCCTGACACACACACACACAATTGCTAATATACACAAACACCGCACAAATCTAGCCAACACCAACACAAGCCTGAGAGCCAGGGGGCAGAGCAGGCTGGGGCCGGGTAACTCCACTTCCGCAGGAGGTAGCCAGCCCCCATCCCCACGGAGGCCTGGGACCAGCCCCCTCTGCTTGCCCCACGGAGGCCTGGGGCTCCAGCCTGCTCTGCTCCCCTGGCTCTCAAGCTTGAGGAGGGAACCGCCCACAGCACTCGCTGGCGGCGTGGCTGGGAGCCAGGAAGTGGACCAGGCTGGGGCTGGGTCACTCCACTTACCATGCAGGGAGTGCAGGGAGGGGCGGGGCAGGGGCCCTGGGGAAGAGCCGGGCAGCCCCTGCAGCAGCTCCCCACCCCAGCTCACCTCCACTCCGCCTTCTCCCTGAGCTCGCGGCACCGCTCCACTTCTCCGCCTCCCAGGCTTGCGGTGCCAATCAGCTGTTTAGTGCCGCAAGCCTGGAAGGAGGAGAATTAGAGCGGGGCGGCGTGCTCAGGGCAGAAGACGGAGCAGAGGTGAGCTGGGACAGGAGTGGTTCCCCTGCACGCCCCCATTGCTTGCTGCAGGCAGCCTCCCCCAAACCTCCCAGCCCCCTGCCCCAGCTCACCTCCACTCCACTGCCTCCCCTGAGTGCGATTTTCGGTGCCCCAACCACTTGGCACCCTGGACGGCCGACTAGTTCGCCTAGTGGTTGCACCGGCCCTGGCCACTGCCTATCATCAGGTTTCCTCCTCGGTGAGACTAAATCTCCCCACCTAGACAGCCGGTCCATCCGCTGCACCCCAGCCCCCATGCCCGAGCCTCCCTGCCAAAGCCCTGCACCTGGCTCCAGACTATTAAGTCTCACGTGTCGCTGGGAACTCCACTTCTTGTGCCCAGAGAGTCTCGGCCCCCCTCAGTAGCTGACCTGAGAAACACAGTGTCTGCAAAAGCAGCAAAGAGTCCTGTGGCACCTTATAGACTAACAGACGTACTGGAGCATGAGCTTTCGTGGGGGAATCCCCACTTCGTCGGACGCATCAGTGTCTGCCTTTTCCAAAGAAGTACCTAGAGGGACTTTTACCATGTGGTCTAATGGCTAAGGCGTCTGACTTTAGATTAGACAATTGAGGGTTTGAGTCCCTTCGTGGTTGTGCTTGTCCGGTTTTACCTTTGTGCTGAAAGTCCTGCTCCCTTCAGGGCCTGAACCTCTTCTTGGCCACTCAGGCCAATGCTCTGGCTTCAGCTAGAGCCCGGGAAGAGTTGGGGGTGGGCGTCACAAAGGCTGGGGCATGAGCCCCAGGTGCTTCCAGTCTCGCCTTTGCCATTCCTGACTTGCCAAAGAAAATGGGCGGCTGCCCGGGCTAGGGTGTAGAGCAGTTTCCCTCTTCCAAATGTGCATCTGTCCCTGTGCTTGAGGGGGGTTGCTACATAGCGCCTTGGGAGCCTGGGTGTTTCTCTGCTTCTCGCCAGCTGGGGAAAAGCCTCTTGGGGTAAAATCTCCTGCCCCACGGCAAGCGAGCACCTTGAGTGGGAGCAGTAGAGGCCCCACCAGGGGCTGGCCCTGCTTTCCTACCGTCTTCGATAATGGCCACAGAGCATCAGCAGCCGCCCGCATGCTTGTCTGCGGGTGGCCTTCAGTGGGTGTTTGGCCTGGCTGGGTGCTTTGTGCCTGTCTGAAGGCCACACCTAGGCATGGTCCTGCCCTCCTCTAGCCCTGACCTCAATTGTTCTGTGGCTTTTAAGCCTTCCCTTGGAGCCATCAGCACCAGCCGCCTCTGCTCTAGGTGCCCAGAGGAGGAGAGGTGCTGGGCTCTGTGACAAAGTGGGGGATTTTCTTAGGGTTTGCTGTGTTTTCCAGTGGTTTGCATGCACAGGAGTTGGACTCAGTGTTCCCAGGTGTTACTGGTTTAACGAGGTGAGGGGAAAGGGAGTTTGTTGCTACAGAAGACCGGAGAGGACTTGGGACCCGGCTGATGGCCTGGAGGATGGAGACCCCAGCGACTGGTGACCTGGTGACCCGGAGACCCAGCTCAGGAGTCACAGGCGGTTCTGGCCAGTGGGAGGACAATGGGCTGCGGGAGAGGACCCCGTGACCAACCTGTTCCAGCCAGAGGAGGGCGGAGAGGAGAGGAGGCCCAGGCAACCCTGTTTACCTGGAGAAAAGACAATGGACAGCGGTGGGGCTTGGGGCCGGAGATATCGGAGGCCTAGCTGGGAAGCGGGGGGCTTGGGGCTGGCGAGGGGAAGCAGGCAGAGCCCACCTGGCTGCAGGGGGACTGGGATGTGCTGTTATTGTGAGAGGCCAGGCCTGAGGCCCTGAGAGTTTCCTGTGCTGTGTTCAACTCTCATTAAACCCTCCTGTTTTACGCTGGCTGAGAGTCGCTCTGGGCTAGAGAACAGGGGGCATCACCCCTTTGGGGTGAGGAGGTCCAGGGGTCCAGAGTGCGTGGACTCCTGAGGGCCCACGGCGAGAGACAGACGTGCTAAGGCTCAGAGAGGGCAGCTCCAGGAGGTGGAGGGCCTGACCCCAGAGAGAGTGGACCCCCGAGAAGGGCTGTTGCTCTGAAAGGGGCACCCCCCATGGACCGCACGGGGCCAAGAGTGGGCACGATCTGTGAGTCCGTGACAGGCAGTGACATCACAAAGGCCTTTTGCAGGACCTCAGACTATTGGCCAAAGGTGGTGGGAGGTGGTGACCTCACAGAGAGATGCTGACATCAGCCAGGCAGGACAGGGGCGAGGGGCCAGGGAAACCTCAGAGACCCTGTGGCTTTGCTTCAGCAAGTCTCCTCTCCAGGTCTCTCTTTGAGGACTGGGGAGTATTGGGGTTCACGTACCTGAGCGCCAGGAGGAACCTCTTTCGAGTTTTCTCCTTCCCTTTTAGTGATTTTACTTGAAAACAGCCGACCCTGTTTAGGCGGTAAGAGCCTCCTCGAGGAAGGGTGTCCTGGGGGTGTCACAGTTCAGATGCCGGTGCTCCCCCATTCAAGGAAGTTCCCGCCACCCTGATCTGTATTCGCAGGGTGGGAGAGAGCAGCATCCACAGCAGTGATTTGCTCCTGGCTGCTGGAGCAGAGCAGCAGGCTCAGCTGTCAGAACTTCCTGGAGCTATGACAGGGGAGAGGCCCATGGCTCTGTAGCAGGACTGCAGGGCAGGCGAGTTCACAGAGGGTATTGTGGGATACTGGCAGAGGCCAGTTATGGTGATATAATGAACAGCAGTGTCTACACTGACACTCTGTCACTTTAAGTTTGCTGCAAAAGCTCTACTGTTCTCATTGAAGTGGTTTTATTTTGCCACCAAAACAGGGCAGTTTGTCGCCAAACGTGGCATTGCAGTGTGTACACCAGCCAAAAGCTGCTGACCGAGGAGCGTTGTGTGTTTTCACACACCAGAGCAATATAATTCTGCTGAAATAACTTTGTAGTGCAGATCTGGCCAAAGATTCACACACACACAGCTTGCAAGGAAAACCTCACCTGCTCCTCTGCTTTGTGGGGCCAGGTGGGGCCCAGGAGTCAGGTGTGAGCAGACACTGTACCTTAGTCACAGGCAGGCTCTATGGTTTAGCTGGTTAAAGTACCTGTTTTGTAAACAAGAGATCCTGGGTTCAACTCCCAGTGGTGCCTTGTTGAGATGTTTTGAGAGCACCTGGTATTGGCTACTGTCAGAAGACAAAATACAGAGCTAGATGGACCTTTGGTCTAGCCCAGTGTGGTTTTTCTTATGGTTTAAATTACACTCACAGGCACTGATAATAGAATTACTGAAAGTTTGGGATTTAAGAGCTGATAGGTCAGTGGGCCAAGCCCCTCGTGGATGAACTCCTCCCTCTGGGACAGAGGCAGGTTTGGGCTCTCGCACCAAATGCTCATTGTGGCTGCCAGAATCTGTGGGCAGCTCATTTAGTTTCCACCCAGGGTTGAGTCCCTGGTTCACACATCGAGGATAACAACCCTTTGTTTCTCCTGCCCCAATAACATGGAGACTGGGAATGCAACACCAGCCACAAGTGATCATTTCGGCAAGCAACCCAACCTATTTCCAACATACTGTAAATCCACATGCAGACTCATACACGAAACCTTGCAAGAAAATCTTCCTGAGGGTCTGAAGCACCTGCTGCTGGAGGAAGGAGGAGCTGTGGGTTGGGATTGAGGAGCAGCGTGAGGCGGGGGCCTGTGGATTGGGATTGAGGGCACTGGGAATAGAAGGGGCCTGTGGGTTGGGATTGAGGGGCACTGGGAATAGGAGGGGGCTGTGGGTTGGGACAGAGGAGAAGGGTGAAGAGGAGCAGGCTCTGGTTGGGAGTGAGGCTGGGGACTGGGTCCCAATACTAAAATTTAGGGGTTAGATCAATGTTAGGACAGGGTGGCAGTGGAGGGATGAGTGAGTCCCTAGACAACACAGTGAGTACGGTGCCTTCTTATTTTCCCCCTTTTCCATCCAGGCAGGCAGGTGAACTCTACAGAGGCACCTCTGGGCTTGCACTGACTAAGGACAACAGCTGTGAGTGGGGTGGGAGAGGGGATGGCTCATGTTAAAGGACTTTTGGTTGCTGGACTTATGAACCGTAGGGAGAAGGACACTGCCTAGCTTATTTGGGGGTGGGTCTTTCCCTCATGGTTTATGTTTATGTGTTGGGGCTGCTGACATGACTTCTGCTAACCCTGGGCTTACATTGCAGTGTAGACATACCCTGAGAGGGCATCTATACTGTGATAAAATCCCTGTGGCCCGGCTGGCCTGGATGATCTGATTTGGGCTCCTGGGGCTCAGACTGGAGCCCAGGCTCGGAGACCCTCACCCCTCGTGGGGTCTTGGAGGCTGGGCTGAAGCCCAAGTGTCTACACTGTAATTTTATAACCCTGCAGCACAAGCCCCACAAGCCTGAATCAACTGACCCAGGGTTTGAGAATAGTGACTTGGGTGTGTTAATGGCAGTGTAGACATAATGCTAGGCTATGTCCACACTGCAATGAAACACCCAGGGCTGTCCCGTGCCAGTGCAGGCTCCCAGGCTAGGGCCATGGGGTGGTAAATTTGCACTGTAGACATCTCAGCTCAAGCTCAATATCAGGTTCTGGGAGCCCTCAAAGTTGGGAGGGAGTTTAGCAAAGTGAAAAAGGTAAAATGGCAGTGGAGTATTGCCTGGAGTCAATGGCATTTCTCCATTGGTCTGTCTGCTTTGGGACAGGGACAATAACATGTCCTGCTGCTTTCGTTATTTCAAAGGGCGGTTTAGGATTTTCATTCTCACACACGGTGCACGAAGCAGGACTCAATCCTGGGTGGAAACTAAATGAGCTGCCCACAGATTCTGGCAGCCACAATGAGCATTTGGTGTGAGATCCCATACCTGCCCCTGTCCCAGAGGGAGTGGGGTCATCTGTGATGGGCTGGAACACTGACCTATCAGCTCTTAACTCCCAAACTTTCAGTAACTCTGTTATCAGTGCCTGTGAGTGTAATTTAAACCATAAAAACAGCCACCCTGGGCTGGACCAAAGGCCCACCTAATGCTGTATTTTGTCCTCTGACAGCAGCTAATATCAGGTACCCAAAGAGTTACTCAACAAGGCACCACTGGGAGTTGAACTCAGGATCTCTTGTTTAGAAGGTAGGTGCTTTAGCCAGCTAAGCCATGGTGCCTACCTAGAGCTAAGGCACAGTGATGCCCACAGCTGACTCCCTGACAGCTCCACCAGAGCCTGACACGCTTTGCATGTGTTTGGATTCTGCAAAGCAGAGAAGCAGGTGAGCTTTTCCTTGCAAGCTGTGTGTGTGTGTGTGTGTGTGTGTGTGTGTGTGTGTGTGTGTGAATCTTTGGCCATGTCTGCACTACAAAGTTATTTCAGCATCATTATATTGCTCAGGTGTGTGAAAAACACACAATGCTCCCTCGGTTGGCAGCTTGTGGCTGGTACACAAACTGCAATACCACGTCTGGCGACAAAACTGCCCTGTTTTGGTGACAAAATAAAAACACCTTGACGAGAGGTCTAGAGCTTTTTGCAGCAAACTTAAAAAGACAAATTGTCAGTGTAAATGCTGCTGGTCATTATATCACCATGACTGGCCTCCACCAGTATCCCACCATGCCTGCCGTGAACTCGCCTGCCCTGCATTCCTGCTACAGAGGCTGGGCCTCTCCCATTTCATAGCTCCAGAAAGTTCTGACAGTTGAGTTACCATCTGGAGAGAGGAATAGCTCAATGGTTTGTACATTGGCTTGCTAAACCTCAGGTTATGAGTTCAATCCTTGAGGGGGCCATTTAGGGATTGGGGCAAAAAACTGTCTGGGGAGTGGTCCTGCTTTGAGCAGGCGTTTGAACTAGATGATTTCTTGAGGTCCTTTCCAACTCTGATATTCTATGATTCTACACTGGGATTAGGTTGATATAACTGCATTGCCAGCCTAAGTAATGTAATTACACCAACCAAATTTTGTAGTGTAGACCTGTCCAAAGAATCTCACACACACCTTGGGAGCAAAACTTCAGCTGCTCCTCTGCTTTACACAATCCAAACAGGAGCAACACTTGTCAGGTCCCAGTGGGGATTGGCAGAGAGTCAGGTGTGGGCAGACACGATGCTTTAAATAACAGCAGGTACCATGGCTTAGCTGGTTAAAGTGCCTGTTTTGTAAACAGAAGATCCTGGGTTCAACTCCCAGTGCTGCCTTGAGGAGTGGCTTTGGGAGACCTGGTATTGGCTACTGTGAGAAAACAAGATTCAGAGCTGGATAGACTCCTATGCTGCCCCTTCCTCCTGCTCACTGCTCTCCTCCCTCACTTGCCCTTACGGTCATTACAAAGTGGCAAGGCAGAGCCCTCCCATTTTTAAAGTCCTGGGGTGGTGTTCCCCCCTGTTCAGGCCCCCCTGGGGCCCTGCACGTCACACAGCTCTCCTGATTTCAGCTGTTAGTGAGGAGCCTCACTGCTAGCGCAGACTGGGCAGTTTCTTGCATGAGAGACACTCTCCCAAAGCAGGACTAATGCTTAGAGCTGGTTATCAGTGATTTCAGATCTGTTGGTCTGCAGCAAGACTCTCCATTGAGTCTTAACCAGCTCTGTTATTACACAGGGAAGAACAAAAGGGTGAAATGGTGCCTGGAACCCTTAAGAAGAATCCACCCCACCAAGTACCAACACTTGTTGCTATCCGCTCTCAGCTCAGTTTTGGGGTCACTCCTTGCCTTTATCAACCTGGGGGGGGGGGCTCAGAAAATCATAGCAAGCATGTTCTCCAGTGGTGCAATTAGTTAGTGCACAGTACTTATAGAGCAGTGCTGAGGAGCTATGCTGAGGTTGTGAGTTCAAGCTGCACCTAGAGCACTGGTTTCCATTAACCAAGTGGCATCACCCCCTCATTTGGTCCTGTGGAATGTAGAATTCCAGCCCTGGGACACGGAGGAGAGGAGACAAACACGCTCCCTTCAATTATTACCTCCTCTCTAGAGCACAGGTCAGAATCTACAATCCTTTCCCTCCCCCCACCCCAGCCCCTGTGCCAGGATCCCTCAAGCAGAGCCTGGAGTCCTGCCCCTGGCGTCTGTACTATTGACAAACTCTAAGTGACAGGGACAAAACACTCAAATCCCGCCTGGTGCGGGGAGCCAGGTTTGCTCTTCAAATTCTGTCGTTGGTACATTTCCAAGTCTGGGAATGTCCCACAACAGCATTGAATGGGAAGCTGCCTGCAGAACAGTTACACTGCACAGAGCTCCGGTGGAGGAGGGTGGGAATTAGTAACATTTTGAAGATCGTTTGGGAAATGAGCCTTTGCTGACAAGGTTTGTCTCTGTTCATATTTCACCTTCAGGTGTTATGTTGAGGGATCTTTAATATATTTTTGTGAGGTTAACAACTATCTCCTCAACTTTATTTACTCAACTTAAAAATTGATGTAAGTTGATTTTTGCATCTCCCTGTGAAAAGACAACTGACACGGGTGGCTTTCTAGAGGGGTCATGATGTTAAAGTTGGGGAAATCAGGTCTCTGTACTTCTGTGGAGGG
The DNA here is from genome assembly GCF_016161935.1 of Mauremys reevesii. NCBI lineage: Eukaryota > Metazoa > Chordata > Testudines > Geoemydidae > Mauremys > Mauremys reevesii. The sequence continues at coordinate 266,223 of NW_024100910.1, forward strand.
GGGGTTGCTTTTTTACAGCTGAATCACTGCCAGGCACACCGGGCTGTTAGCTGCACCCACTGTCCTTGCCGGGGCCCCTGCTGAACCCTGGGCGGCTGCACTGCCGTGCTGGAGTGACTCTGCAGGGGGAGAAGCTGCTGTGGAGCAAGGTAGAGCAGGTGCAGGAAGGAGACGGGGTCACTATTCACATTCTGAACTGCACAATTTTCCAAATTTGGGAATAGATTCATAGACTTAAGGTCAGAAGGGACCATTATGATCATCTAGTCTGACCTCCTGCACAATGCAGGCCACAGAATCTCACCCACCCACTCCTGTAACAAACCCCTACAGGACCTATGTCTGAGTTACTGAAATCCTCAAATCGTGGCTTAAAGACTTCAAGGTGCAGGGAATCCTCCAGCAAGTGACCCGTGCCCCACGCTGCAGAGGAAGGCGAATGTCCGAGAACAATTCTAAGGGGAAGGTGAACGCAGAGCAGTGACACTGGAGATGCCCAGACCTCCAATGGGGGCAGCGTAGAAATTAATATTGGGAAGATCATTTGTGAAATTAGTCGTCACTGACAAGCTTTGTCTCTGTTCCTATTTCACGCAATGGTGTTAGTTAGAGGCATCAGGACAGGTTTCTACTATAGTCATGAAACACTTAATGTTAGTTACCCAAGCCAAAAACTTAGTGTCACTTATTTGTTCTCTGTCCTAGCAAGAATGAATTGAATTTCATGACTTTCTGGAAAGTGCAGCGAGATGAAATGTGGGGAATTCAGTCTGTGTGTTTGTGAGCTGATGTTTTCCTCTCACAGGTCAGTGCCTGCATTGAAATACCAAGAGGGATCTAAGGGCTGGTGTACGCTGGGCACTGAACTGACAGAGCGACGTCTCTCAGGGTGTGAATCCCCCCTCCCCCCAAACCCATAGAGTTAAGGTGACCTAAGCCCTGGTTAGATAGTGCTAAAGAAAAGGAAGAATTGTTCTGTCAATGCAGCTATTACAGGGATGGGAAAACCCCTCCAGTCACTGTCTACTCCAAAGTGCTATAGCAATGCCACAGCAGCATTTTAAGTGTAGACAGAGTGAAGCTAGATCTGGCTCCAATTTGCACTGTGGATGCTCAGGCACTAAGACTACAATAATAACAACAACAACAGCACAGTGCTTGCGTAGTTGGCAGGATTTAAACCTGCATGAGGTGACCCCAAGGGATTTCTAGTCCATCGCCTTAACCACTCGGCCACACCTACTTGATGTACAGCTGTTCCACTGCATGATGATTCAGTTCTCACTGAATTATCACTTCAAGTGTTTGCTCAGACCAGCTTCCCCAGCACACTCACGGCTGCGCATCAGTGTAAGTGTGTCCTGGGCTGAACAGTGAGAATTCCTGCCCATTTCCCTTCTGGCTGGAGCAGGCTGAGAGTGTGTTTGTGTTAATGGCATTGCTGTAGATTGTTGTTCATTCCCCACTCTGACAATACAGGGAATAAGGGAATCTCTCTGATTTACCTAACTACTTTTGTTGTTACAGTGGATGAAATGACATTTTCCCCTATCCCTGCCCTGTTCCTGCTCTTTGTTATAGTTCAATATATTTTAACTGAGGAAAATGATAATAAAAATATCTGCTCTCAGCAAAACTTGAAGCAACATCAAAGCAACGGGAATGAAACAATTTGTTCCCGAAGAGGACTTGATGACTAACAATTGCTTTGAAATGGGGAACAGTCAAACCGTGACGCTCAGGCTTTGGCCAGCCCTAATCAAGGCATTTCTCACATTCTCTCCCATGTGGCTTGTCTGATGTCTAATAGGAACGTCCTCTGATTGAAGCTTTTCCCAAATGCAGAGCATGTGTAGGGTCTCTCTCCACTGTGGATTCTACGATGTCTGACAAGGTTTGAGCTGTCAATGAAGGTTTTCCACACTCAGAGCATGTGTAGGGTCTCTCTCCTGTGTGGATTCTACGATGCCTGCTCAGGCTAGGGCTCTGTTTGAAGCTTTTCCCGCACTCAGAGCATCCATAAGGTTTCTCACCTGTGTGGATTATCTGAGGTGTGATAAGGGCTGACGACCGACTGAAGCATTTCCCACACTCAGAGCACGTGTAGGGTTTCTCTCCTGTGTGGATTCTCTGATGCGCGACAAGGGCATATCTCCAACTGAAGCGTTTCCCACACTCAGAGCATCCATAAGGTTTCTCACCCGTGTGGATTCTCCTATGTGTGATAAGGTAGGAGCTCCGACTGAAGCTTTTCCCACACTCAGAGCACATGTAGGGTCTCTCTCCTCTGTGGATCCCCTGATGTGTGAAAGGTCTGAACTCCCATTGATGCTTTTCCCACACTCATGCCATGTGTAGTGTGTCTCTTCCAAGTTGATTCTCTCGTGTGTAATAAGGTCTGAGAGGCTACTCAGGTTTTCCTCTGGCCTCTGCTGAGACTCACAGGCTTTTGCTTTTTCTGGGAGTGCACAACTCTCAGGAAACATTCCCTTTGGGTCTTCCTGATAATGTCCTATGTGGTTCTACTTGCTCAGCATCTTCCTACTGGGGATTCTCCTCATTCTCACTCACCATCCCAACACCTGATGGGAGACAGAGAGAATCAGACATAGGTCACTCCCTGCGCTGGAGAGAAAGGAAATCTCAGAGACAAGAAGGAAAAAGGGATGAACAAACCAAAATACGTGTGGGAGAGATCAAACCTATCAGGAGCTCATTTTCCTCAAACCCTTCCCCAGATGAGAGAGGAAGGGATCAGTTCTGGGTGTGCATCTCACCACAACACTCAGGGGAAAGTGAGATTGGGGAGGGACCTGCTGCCAGTTGTCAGTTAGGGTAGGTGGGAAGCCATGAGTGACATCTGCCTAATGATTCCACATCTGAAGGGAACAATCCTGAACTTGCAGAGCTCACAAGGTCTTTGTAGGGCATCCCAAATGTTTCCTGTATTCATGGAGAGTTTTTGAGTTGGTTTAACCAATCCCTCACCTGTGCAGGCAGCTCTCGGGAGCACTTCTTTCTCAGAGCCCTGGCGGTCTGGGACCCACGGCTCTTCCCCTCGTTCCAGCTGCGAGATCACATCAGGTTTGGAATTTAGAAACCCTACGCCAGGCAAAGAAAACAAGGGAGGTCAGTGGAATTTGTGGGATACTTGTCACAAAGAAGTTTTAACCGCAGCTCATTTTTAAGCAGTAACGTCCCAAGGCCAGCTTCCTTGGCTCAAAGTGGCAGGAGAGTTATTATTATTATAAATCATATGTATTACCTTAGTGCCTAAGGACCAGCTAACAGTGGGTCCCCATTGTGCTAGGCAAAGTACAAACACAGAATAGTAGATGGCCCATGCCCTAAACGATTTACAATCTAACTAGACAAGACAACCACAGAATGGGGGAAGGGGTAGAACCACCCGATAACGAAATAGATATTAAAATGCTTAAAGAAAATTTAGTTTGATAGCATCCTGTCTGGCAAGAAATCACTTATCAACAGTTGTGGTACCCTCATTTCTGTATTGTTTTATCTTTATGTCCACCACTTTTCTGGTTCTGTAATTTTTCTGCCAGCGGTATAATTAATTTTGCTGGGTGTAAGTTAATTAGGATAGTAGGATATAATTGGTTAGGTAATTATGTTGCAATACGTTAGGACTGGTTAGTTACATTTCAGTAAAATGATTGGTTAAGGTGTAGCTGGGAATATGACTATATAAAGTGGGGTCAAACAGGAGGAAGGAAATTGGAATCAGGTTTATTAATGGGGAAATGGGAACAGGGACACAGACAAGGCTCTGTGTCCTCCGAGCTGGGTCGGGTGATGCAGGCTAAACGCTCTGCGGCCTCAGAGCTGGGAACGGCACACTGGGGAACAGACTCTCTGGGCGTACAGCGATGAGCCCGACTGGTGTGAAGGGCTTCGGAATCTGCTTGCTTGGAAATAACCCCAATAAACATCGCACTATCTGCCCTTCGGACTTCTGGTCTTTTGCTGCTTGCTGTCTGCGTGACAAGAACCAGGGAAGTGGGCGGGGGGAGGGAAAGCCCTCTAACAAAACTGACACGACCTGATAACCAAGAGGTGAGCCTTAGGGAAGGTTTTAATACACTTTGTAACTGATGAGGGATTCCCACAAGGACTGATGAGGGTGCAATGGTAAATACACATTTAGATCCTTTTCTTGTTTTATCTCTTTTTCCCATAAGGCTTAACATCTGGCGCAGTGTCATGGATGCACAGGATCTGTGCAATGCCCTGGCTTTTAAACAGTCCTTGGGAGGTGCCCCTTGAGTGCGCTGGACCCCCAAGGGGTCCCACTCTTCCACAAGGAGAGACCATGTAGCTTCAACACTTGAGACTGAGCCTCTGGATTCAACACTCCTATTTCAACCTGTGAGCTCTGCCAGCAGGTCCAGCTGAATGACACTCCTGTTCAGAGACTGCTCCTCATTCATGCTTCAATGCACCTCAGCAAGTTTTTGCTGTGACACTGGGCAGACTGTTAAAATATAGCAGGGTTTATTAGTCAACTGAAACACAGCATTAGAAAGGCTTTAGATTAGGACAGAGAAGCAAAGAAGACAATATAGTCCATATTGGCCAATGCTCTTGAGCCAGGCTGCTGTTAAAAAAATCCCCTCCATAAAAGTATTAAGCGTAGTCTTGAAGCCAGATATGTCTTTTGCCCCCAATACTCCTTGGAAGGCACTAAACTCCTAGTGTCCACTTGATAGCCACTGGTTCTTCTTCTTCTCCACGGCATCGCTCGTGGAGAACAAGGACCTGCAAATCTACAGTCGTACTCTATCTTTGTTTCAAGAATGAAAACAAACTAGCGCCTCAGAGGACCGGAACGGATTTCAGCTGATGGACAGCTTTCCTCAGTGTTTGTACATTTTAACAGGAATATATTGAATGATGAAATTCATTTCACGTCCCCGTTCAGCGGAACTCCTGAACATACAGGAGATGGATATGAAAATATAGATCACTTAAAAAAGAGGACATGTAAGAGAGCAGGTGGACTTGAACCAAAAACCTCTCGATCCACCCTCAAATGCACCACCACTGAGTTCCCTGAGGCAGTGTTGGAGCCAGTGATCTTGAAGAGTATGAAGGGGACACTTATTTCAAAGAGCTTCTCTTCCATTCCCAGACATAAGTGGTTTTAAAAATGGAGTTTCATTACATTTTCTATGTGCATGTAAACACCACAGCTTGCACAATCCCACAACTGCTCAGTCTCACCAGAGCACAATAACTTTGGAGGCCCCACCCCCAGCTACCCAGCTCTGCGGCCTTTAACCTCTTCAGCAGTTCTCCAATGCCTTAAAGCCACAGGGCACAGCATGGAATTTGACCCCATTAATCCTAAATCAATTTGGATGAAAAATCTTTGCAAAAATAGTTCGTTTTCCAAACCAAAAGCATCTCCCGTTTGTGGCGTCCTTAAAGTGTCTCTTTGCACACAAGAGGAGACACTTTAATTTGGAAACGAGATAAGATGCTTCAGTCAGGGTAAGCAGTTGCTCCCTTCATGATTGAAAGATCATAAAATGCCAGTCAAATTGACTCTTTCAGCCCTTACACAGCAGACCGCACTGGCGGCAACTAACCGGGGCGGGTGGAGCCAGCTCACCTTCTCAAACCTTCCCATACCCGGGGAACAGGAAAGTGCGAGGCTGCAGCGCCACCTGGCGGCCACAGGACAAATCGCCGGCTGCTGCACCTGTGGGCACTGGGAGTTCGCTTAACATGGAAAGCTGCCTAATGCACGGTTGGCAAAACGGGGGTCTGCTGCACTACATCATCATCTGCAATGACTCAACCCGATAGGACACCTCCTGTGCTACGCTGCTACTAGTGACCCTCTCAAACAGGTCCCCACAGCTCCCCAGCCTCCCCCCACCAGGAGGCAGCTAGGAGAGGCTTGTTACACTGCTCTACAGCCAAAATGCTTCTGAAATAAATGGAGTCCAACTTTACTAATTCTGGGTCACTGAGAACGAAAATGATGCTTAAAATTCTTGATTGGCTCTAGTTTTCAAGATATGCTATTGGGTCAGTATTTATGACCCTTGACTTGGGAATGGCGGAGGATAAGTGAGTTATAAAGGGACGGGATCTCAATTTAAACCAGTAATGACTAAAATCCATCTTTGACTGGATCTATGAATAAATCTATGAATGGCTTTGGACAGTACTTGCTTTTTAGGCAAAACAATGAAGGATACAATCTGAAGCTGGTATTGCCTCATACATGATATGAATTGCATCATGTTATTCCTAGAAGTCATGGATGATGCAATCATAATGAAGCTGAACCAATTGCCCTATATCAGCTCTAGAAATCATACAGTGTCTTGCTCTCTTATTTGTCAGTGTTTGATTTTGCAAAGGGACCCATTTCTCTTTAGCCAAAGTGAGCAGAGATGCCTCGTACTTGTGTGAACAGTGCAGATAACTTGTGCTATGTTTGTGGTGAAGTGACTTTTGCATCACAAAAGTGCAGTATAAACACTATGGTAAAGAAAGCCTATCACTTTTCTTTTGGCTGCAAAATTGGAGATCAGGTGTGTGTTGGAAGCAATGAGTGTGGCAATCTCAGTGAACCGACGGAGGGTGATGGTGGTCAGAGAGAGACAACGGAAGATTAAAGGGGCAACGATGGGCATAACGATGATGATTGTGTTGTATTTCATTCCTTAGATCTGGTGCCAGTGCCCGTCTCTTTAGCCTTGTAGTTTACCAAGAGTAAAACTAAATATCTGTTGAGATACAAGGGAGAGTCTGTGTCCATTCCTGCTAGCTGCACAGGGGTTTGACATTGCTGCTTTCAATCCTCCGGCCCTGCCGAGACAAGGAACAATTCAGGCGGTCACTGAACTGAAGGAGGGAGATGATTTTCTGACAGGGAGGGACGGCTCCTCTTAAAGGTGTTTGGCAGGCAGCCTCCTTCCCAGGTCTGTCCCGACAACACCCAGTTGAAGGACTCTCCTCAGCCCTTCTCAGCCCGGTGAAAACAGCGAGTGAGTGAGCGTGGGGAGAGCGGCGACGGAGGGAGATGGATTGAGCGGGCCGGGACCTCGGTGAAGGGGCAGGATGAGGGTGTTCAGTTTTGTTGGGTCAGAAAGTTGGCAACCCCAGATCCAGGGAAACAACTCAAACACCCAACGAGTCTGGCCAGGGCAGGACATCAGCTTTGAGGAGGGTGGGTGTGGCAGTGACATCACAAAGGCCTTTTGCAGGAACTCGGCCTATTGGGCAAGGTGGTGGGGAGGGTGACCTCACAGAGACCCCGACATCAGCCGGGCAGGACAGAGGTGTAGGGCCAGGCCAGTCTCTGAGACCTCCCGGCTTTGCTGCCGCAAGTCTCCTTCGTGAGGTCTCTCCTCGAGGGCTGAGAGAGAATTAGGATTCACGGATGTGAGCATGAGGAGGAACCTCTGTGGAGTTTTCTCCTTTCCTACCACTGACTGTGCCGAAAAGAAACTTCCCTTTGAGAAGGTAAGAGGCTCAGAGAGGTTTGGAACCTGTTCCGTCTGATCCACCTGGCGCAGGCAGCATTCTAGGCACAGACAGCACTGGCTTCAGGTGGCAGAATTTGATTTCCTCCCTAGGTTTTGATGATTGGAATCCCTGGGGACATTGGGGTGTATCCTTTTTGGTTTCCCTTTTCCTCTTTCCTCCCTCCTTTCGCCTCTTGCTTCTTTTTTCCCTTTTCCCAGCTTCCCTCCTTCTAACAATGAGGGACGTGTCTGGAGTGTGGGCGGGGGAGGGGGTTGCTCTCATTGCAGAGGTCCTCACCAAGAGGTGGGGCTGGATCTGAGAGTGATCCCCTGTGATGGTGACCTGGGCCATCCTTTGGGACATCTGGTGAGACCCCTCAGCCTCCCGCCCCTCAGAGTCTCAGTGGTGATTGGCCGAGCAGGGGGCTATTGAGAGTGAGGAGACTCAGGTCCTTTTGGTCTTTTTTCAAATCAGGCAAAGAAGTCACAACCAATCCAATGTACGGGATTAATCTTGCTGCTTCTCTCCATTAATTGTCTCTTAGCAGGTGATGATTTCCTCTAATGTTCTAGGTCTTCTAAAATACTTGCTGAATAATTACTATGAACCACTGTTGGTCTGTAGCTCACTTGAGGGCACTTTATTCTGATCAGTCAGCGTATGAAATTGAAGATCTGAGAGAGAGGTTGAAAGTCAGGAGCAGTGTTTCCTCTAATTTGCTATGTCCGTGTGCGGAATGAATTTTGTTGTGTGCACCAATACGGAGGTGAGGTGTGACACATCACCTGTCTATTGGTGCTCATTCCAAACTTCATTCTGCACATGGATGGTGTGTGACGTGGTGAGACTGAAGGGTTAGGAGTGTGGAGGGGGGCTCAGGAAGGGCAGAGGTTGGGGTGCCAGGGCTCCGGCTGGGGGTGCAGTCTCTGGGGTGGGGTTGGGGATGAGAGGCTGAGAGCTGGAGCAAAGGGTTGGGGTGCAGGGGTGTGAGGGCTCCGGCTAGGGATGCGGCCTCTGGGGTGGGGCTGAGAATAAGGGGCTTGGAGTGCAGGTTGCCCCAGGGAGAGAGGACTCCCCCACAGCTCTCTCTCACCACAGCAGATCAGGGTCAGGTGAGAGGGCACCTGTCTCCTGGCCACAGCAGCGCTGGTGGGGCTTGGCTGGGTCGGGCTGGGGCAGGGGGAGGGAACAGGATTTATTTTTCCTAAGTCAAAGGAGGAAGGGATGGAGTTATGCTTCAGTTTTTACCTTATAAACTTAAGTCCTGTCTAACCTACAGGACACTATGGGAATAAGACACCATGTCATGTGGTGACATCACAAGAGCAGAGGATGTGAGAACTACAGCAACTGAGAGGGTGGGGGGTTAGAATCAGATTGTTTCAAATGCTGCATTCGTCGGCTGACATTTAACAGCAACGCTTAGCTAACACAATGGAGAAAGGAATTCTCTGCTAAAGATTCAACCTGCCCCTTTGGCCAACTCCACCCCTTCCTGACCGGGTGTGCTCAGAACACCCCTCCCCACACTCACACCATCACCCCCACACAAGCCCACAGCTGGGCACCCAGCACAAAGCAAGGAGGAGTTGCTTGGCTTATTTTACTTTTACTTTGCAAAGGTTTTTAAAAGCATTTTCTGCTCCTGTTCCCCATGATGGAGAAGCAGATGGTTGTGGAGAAGGGATCTGCAGTGGTGGAGTCAGGAACTTGGGGCGAGGCAGAGGAGGAGTGTGTGAGGGGAAGGGGCAGTCGGGGTGAAGGGAGGCTAAAGGGGTCAGGTCAGGCAGCTGGGTGCGGGGTTTGGGGGAGGCTGAAGGAGGCAGTTGGATGTAGGGGAGACTGAAAGGGCAGCTGGGGAGGAGCCTGGGGGCAGGGGAAAGCTGAGGGGACAATGAGGAAGGGACCGGGGCAGTTGTGGGAGGCAGAAGGGGGCAATTGGGGCAGTTGAGGGAGGCTGAAGAGGGTAATGGGGAAGTTGAGGGAGGATAAAGGGGTGATGGGGGCAGTTGGGGAGGCTGAAGGGGCAATGGGTTGAAGGAGGGGGGCAGAGAGGCTGTTGGGGGCTGCTCGTCCCCACGGGAGGGGAGGAGGAAGAGGAGCTGCCCTTCTTACTGAAGCTGTTTCCTGTTAGATCTTGCAACTTCACTGTTCCTGAGCAGGGTCCTGTGATGAAAAGGAAACTAGAGAGATTCGTGGTCCTGCTTTCAGCAGGGGCTTAGGCTGGATGACCTCCTGGGGTCTCTTCCAACCCTCATTGTCTAGGATTCTGTGTTTCTGTGGAGGACAGGTCCATCAATGGCTGTTGGCCAGGGTGGGCAGGGATGGTGCCCCTAACCTCTGTCTGTCACAAGCTGGGAATTGGGCGACAGGGGATGGCTCCCTGGATGATTCCTGTCTGTTCATTCCCTCTGGGGCACCTGGCACCGGCCGCTATCGGCCGACAGGACACTGGGCTAGATGGAGCTTTGGTTTGACCAAGTCTGGCCGGTCTTCTCTTCTAATGCTCTTCTCACATGCTCAGTAACAGCTGCAAGCTGCTGCCCTCACGCGCCATCAGAATCTGCTCCCTGCAATCAAAGGCCAGAAAATCCCCCTGAAGGGGGGAAATCGGAGGGGCGGGATGGGAAGAGGGACAAAACTGGGACAGGATCTGGGGTTCAGACGGGGGCTGCCATGCCAGGTAGGTGCAGAAGGGAAAACCCCCAGCTAGAGGGAGACAGAGGGGATAGAAGTTCCCACAGATGGGGTGAGCCGGCAGCAGCAGTTCCACACTAGGGTGTGGTGGATGGTAGAAGGACTCATGTTCCTTGCAGGATGGTCCATCTCAGCCCCCCCTCCCCAGGGCTGTGGTGTTAAAGGCCCCGAGTGGCCCAGTGCCCAGGCTCCACCGCTCTGCTCTAGCTGAAATGGTGACTGAGCTGCCAAGGGAGATGTGATTCAGGGAAATAGTTTAAACCTCCCTCCCCCCATCCCCTCATCATAAAGCAAACTGATACTTTTAGACGTGTTTACGCCGTTTCAGAGAATTCCTGGCCAGTTTCCGTCTCGGTAACATGTCTGCTTGGAGCCTCAGAGTAGCTCAAGGTTTGTCTTATCTGCTGCTCTGATTGCCTGAGTTAGTCTCCCTGTCCTGAGCTCCCTGGAGTTCTGCACCTTTTCATTGTTTATTTCTAGCAATGGTATTTGGATGACAGCGTCCAGTAGTTCAGGCACCCAGCTGAGAGGCAGGAATTAGGACACACCGGGGAGCTGATCCCCCTGCCCCACTCGCTCTCATTAGTTAGCCCCAATGAACCCCCTTCAAAGGGAGAGCTGGACAGAGCCCCACCACGGCACACTGCTTCGTGCACTGACCTGAAGCATGAGGGACCCCGGTTCAAATCCTTTCTCCCTTGTGGACAGTGGCGGGGGGCGGGGGTGATGCTGGCAGCCCAAGCTCATGCCTGTGGCCTCAGGCCTCCCTGAGGCACAGATCTAGCCCAAAGGCAGACTTGCCTTGGTGGCAGGATAGCCCCCAGTGCCGAAGGGGACTGTCTGTGACTCCCTGCTCAGGCTGTTCGTGTGCCTGGGGAGTTCGCTCTCGGGGGGTGGAAGCTCCCAGTCCCCATGGGGAGTGCCCTGGTGTGTAACAGTCTGCCCTGAGCTTGGTACTCACGTCCCTGAGCTACTCTCTGCAGCTGGACAGAGGGAATTGAACCTGGATCTCCCACATGGCAGGTGGGTGCTGGGAGCACAGGACCTATCTGTGAGAGAGGAGCAGGGCTAGGACACCTCCCCGTTGTCAGTGTCTCCCTGGGCGGGCTTGGCTGGCTCCCTGCCTGGGGAGCTGGTGGTTGGGAGTTATGTTGTAAGGTGCCTGTGTTGCCCGTGCATCATACAGGGAGTTCAGGCCCCTAACTCCGCTTAGTGGATCACTGGGTTGTTCCTGTAAAAGCAGCAAAGAATCCTGTGGCACCTTATAGACTAACAGACGTTTTTGCAGCATGAGCTTTCGTGGGTGAAACAACAATTCGGTTGTTCCTGGATTTTCTCGCTGCTGAAACCAGGTCCTGTGACGCTCAGCACTGCCCCCCCTCAGTCCCGTCACGGGGTGTAGCCAGTCCGGTCTCTGCAGAGCCCAGCTGAGCAATGCCTGATTGACATGGGTGTGCACAGGAGAAAAGACAGAGCACAGGCTGGAAAGTGACACATCACAGCAAAGCCCAAACGCTCCTCCTAGGGGCACGATATTCCCTGTGGGTGCTGGGGGGACACGCTGTGATGGGATCCGCTGTGCCCCCGAACCCTCTCCAGCCTGGTCTGTCTCCCACAATGCCCTGCTAGTGACCAGCAGCAACCCCTCCAGGCGCTGTTATCCCTCGGCACAACGGCATGTGGAGCGGCTTGATTGCATGGATGCTGCCGGAGCCACTCGTGAATCCCACAGTGAGGTGCCCACCAGATCCCCCCAGCTCCCAGCACTGCGCCTCAGGAATATGCTGTGTGTGTTAGTAATTGGTTCCCCACTTCCCCACTGGAAGGTGGAGCTACACCAGGAACGTGGGGTCTGTGGTGTCGTGGTTTGGGTGGGTTATTGGAAGAGCGGGGAGGACTAGTCTATGGCAGAAGCCTGCGATTTGCCTTGCCTGCCCGGCTTGCGCTTTTGGCTTCACTTTTGGTTTTTGATTTTTTTCCTCCACTGTCATCAGTTCATCCCTTCCCACTGAACTGCCCAGTGCCTGGCTCGGAGGTGGAGGCAGGAGGAGAGAGACAAGAGTGAGATTTCAGCATCTCCAGTAGCCCCAACAAACACTGTGGGGTTTTAATTCATAGCTGTTGTCGGTCTGGGGGAGACCCTGGTGCACCAGCGGGGGAGGGTGTCTGATGGGGTTGGTGGTCTGGCTGGGGGCAGACATTGCATCCCCTTTCCCACTGCTAATTGAATGAGAAGACAGACGTTCCTGTGGAGCAGATAAGAGCCTCCGAGAGGTTTCATGTTGTTGTTTCATGTTGTCCTAGGTTTCCTTCCTATGGACTGCATCACCAAGTGGAATTCATGGCAAACCATTGCCATTACGCAGTAAAACATCTTTAAGACTTCGTCTTTGATGAATCAATGAACAGTCTCCACTCATGTGGATTGTGAACGATGTTGCAATGTCCTGGTGAAATCGCTCGCCCAAAACTGTGGAGCTGCAGTAGTGCTGGGGCAGTGATCCCCACCAGTGACCTGGGCCATCCTTTGAGCTCTCTGGTGAGACCCCTCAGCCTTCCATCCTCAGTCTCTACCCTGATTGGCTGAGCAGGGCGTTAATGACAGGGAGGAGACTCAAGGCCTTTTTGTTCTCTTTTAAGACCAAGTAAATAAGTCGTAACCAGTTATATGTTTCATGGATTGTGCTGCTTCTCTGCATTAATTGTCTCTGAGCAGTTCATGATTCTCTCTAACATTGCAGTTCTCCTAAAATACTGGCTGAATAATTACTGTGCACACTTGTTGGACTGGAGCTCATCTAAGAGCACTTTCTTGAGGTCATTCAATGTATGAATTTCAAGATCCGATGGTTAATTTAAAAATCAGGACTCTGGGGGTCCTATTCCCAATTCAGCCATTGACTGGCTTTGTGACCTAAGGCAAGTCAATTCTCCTTTTTCAGTCTGAGCATCTCCCTCTTTCAAGTAGGGATAATAATGATCCGCTCCTACCTACCTCAACACACTCACTCTTCCCCAGCACACACACACTCTCTCTCCCCACACACAAACTGTCTCCACACTGAAGCTGAAAAGCAGCTGGCAATCTAGTAGGATGACCCTGGAACAATGGGATAGAGAAACCTTCATCACTGAAAGTGCAGCCACAAAGACACCACACACCAGCTTCCCCTAGCTGGTAAGAATCAAACCTCCACAGAAAGATCCCTATGGTATCGTAGGCCAGCTTCCTAAGGCCTCAGCCTCAACCACTTAACACAGGGGCCTTTCTACACTCTGGTTCTGTTCTAACGGAAGGATCATTTCCAAGTGTTCGCTCAGACCAGCTTGCCCAGCACCCTCACTGCTGTGCATCTCTGTATGTGTGGCCATGGCTGAACAGCAAGAATTCCTGCCCATTTCCCTTCTGGCTGGAGCATGGTTAGAGTGTGTTTGTGGTTAATGATTTTGCTGTAGATCGTTGGCTTCCTGCTTTGGCAATTCAGACAGTCCCTTTTCCCAACATATCTCCAGCACATCAGTCCCTGGCTGAGTCTCCTGGGCAGTGGAAAACATCCCTTGTTTGGTGCTGCCAAGGGGATCGTGCAGAGCTGAGATGTCTCTCGGCTTGGATCAAAGGGGAATGTTGGATGGAATTTATCACACAACCCTCCCTGCTCCGCAGAGCCCCATGGGGAGAATGTAGAGAAGGGGAGTCATTCCTTCCCTGCACTCCCAGAAGAGTTGCTAGGACTCCTTCCTGCCAGCTACTCACCCCTGGATTCATCCTTAGCTCCTAGGATCTTTCTGCTCCAAAGGCTCCATAGTCCTGGGGTGGGGAGGGTGTCACTGCACAGTCTGAAACACAAGAGAAGTTTCTGGAATTGAAGGAAGGAGCAGAAAATGGAGAGGAAAGAAAAGAGAGAAAACGCCTCGTCTCTCTCCCCTTCCCCTGCCCCAATCAGGAAATGTTACCAAGGACCAGCGTTAGGAAACGGAGCCCTGGGCAAAACTTGTACTTTGGCAAAGTTCTTGGTTCAGGCTTGTAGCAGTGATGGAATAAACTGCAGGTTCAAATCAAGTCTCTGGAGTACATCCACAACTGGGATGGGCCATTCAGTCCTTTGTACAGAGCTTCAGTTTGTAGACAAGTCCCTCCAGAAGTATGAAGCAGGACTGAAGACCAGATGGAGATGAAGCATCAGTCTTTTATAGTCTCTTGCCATGTGGTCTTTGCTTTCTTTGTCCCAAGGACACTCTATCCAGCACGTGACATAGAAAAACCTTAGAGTTCTGTCCATAGGCAGGTCCCTGCACACCTTGCTGAGCCACAAGGCATATCTGCCTTCTCTCAATGGGTCAGTTGTATAGCTGATGGTCCTTAATGGGCCATCAAGCAGGCTAGGCAGAGCTGACACCAATTTGTCTGGCTGGGGTGTTCCCCAGAAGCATAGCACAAGTTTGAAATACAGGCAGCATAGAGCCAATATTCATAATGTCAACTGCAAAAATGATACATATCTAGAGATAGCATAATTATAATCAGCCAATCATAACCTCTCCATAGACCCTTTATGTGACCACCTTTATACAATATTGGCTGCAAATATAGAACAGTGGTGGCAACGGTGATCTATACAGTTACAGATTATGTCAAGAACGTCACAGGAGGTGACATGGTATCAGTGAGACTGATACTGGAATACAGCCTCCAGTTTTGGTGTCCTCATTTGAAAAAGATGGTGTGAAATTGGAGTTGAGGCAGCAAAGAGCCACCAAATGTTCTGAGGGCTGGAGAAAAATGCCTTCTAGTGAGCTATTGAAAGAGCTCAACCTGTTTAGCTTCTCAAAAGAAGATTGAAAGGTGACTTCACTGAAACGTTGAAATGCCTTAATGGAGAGAAAAGATTGGCTATTAAAGGGCTCTTTAATGTAGCAGAGAAAGGCATTAAAATCCCAATGGCTGGAAGGTGAAAAGAGACAAATTCATATTACAATTAAGGCACAAATATTCAACAGCGAGGTTGATTCACCACAGGAACAAGCTACCAAGGAAAGTGGTGGATTCTCCGTCTCGTGACGTCATTTCATGAAGACTAGATGCCTTTCTGGAATGTGTTTACCCCAAAAGTAGCTAGTGTGTCATACAGGAGGCCTGTGATATGCAGGGGTCAGATTAGATGCTCTAATGGTCTCTTCTGGCAATAAAGTCAACTAATTCCTAAAAAACTGAATGTAGAATTGGGAGCAGCAGCGTCAGATGTTTTCCTGTCTATCCGGCTTGCTTCCTAGAACGAACGCTCCTTGAGTGGGGTGATCCACAGGGAGTAGCTCAAACCTCCAAAGTGCCTGGCCAGGGGCAGGACATTAGCCCAGCAAGGGAGGGTGTGGCAGTGACATCACAAAGGCCTTTGCAGGACCTCAGACTATTGGCCAAAGGTGGTGGGGAGGTGGTGACCTCACAGAGAGATGCTGACATCAGCCAGGCAGGACAGGGGCGAGGGGCCAGGGAAACCTCAGAGACCCTGTGGCTTTGCTTCAGCAAGTCTCCTTCTCCAGGTCTCTCTATGAGGACTGAGAGTATTCGGGTTCACGGACGTGAGCGCCAGGAGGAACCTCTCTTGAGTTTTCTCCTTCCTTTTAGTGATTTTACTAGAAAACAGATGTCCCTGTTTAGAGGGTTAGAGCCTCCTCGAGGTTTGAAACTGTTCGGTCTGATCATTCTGGTGACAGTTGAATTCATGCAAAACATGATCTTAAGGATGCAGAATTTTATTCCACACCTGGGATTTTGTCCCTTAGAATCACTGGGGCATTAGGGTTTGTCCTTTTTGTTTCAACTTTTCCTCCATTCCCCCCCCCTTTCTCTTCCTCTCTTGCTTCTTTTGTCCTTTCTCCTGTTCCCCTCCCAACACCAGGAGGGGTGTGTGTGTGTGTGTGTGTGTGTGTGTTGCGGGGGAGTGCTCGGCAGCTCTCACTGTGGGAGGTCCACCCAAAACTGTGGAGCTGCAGTAGTGCTGGGGCAGTGATTCCCGCCAGTGACCTGGGCCATGCTTTTAGCTCTCTGGTGAGACCCCTCAGCCTCCCCTCCTCAGTCTCTACCCTGATTGCCTGAGCAGGGGGTTATTGACAGGGAGGAGACTCAGGTCCTTGTTGTTCTCTTTTAAGACCAAGTAAATAAGTCATAACCAGTTATATGTTTGACAAATTTTGCTGCTTCTCTGCATTAGTGGTCTCTGAGCAGTTCATGCTTCTCTCTAACATTGCAGTTCTCCTCAAATACTGGCTGAATAATTACTGTGCACACTTGTTGGACTGGAGCTCATCTAAGAGCACTTTATTGAGGTCATTCAATGTATGAATTTCAAGATCCGATGGTTAATTTAAAAATCAGGTCTCTGGGGGTCCTATTCCCAATTCAGCCATTGACTGGCTTTGTGACCTAAGTCAAGTCAATTCTCCTTTTTCAGTCTGAGCATCTCCCTCTTTCAAGTAGGGATAATAATGATCCGCTCCTACCTACCTCAACACACTCACTCTTCCCCAGCACACACACACTGTCTCTCCCCACACACAATCAGTCTCCACACTGCAGCTGAAAAGCAGCTGGCAATCTAGTAGGATGACCCTGGAACAACGGGATAGAGAAACCTGCATCACTGAAAGTGCAGCCACAAAGACACCACACACCAGCTTCCCCTAGCTGGCAAGAATCAAACCTCCACAGAAAGATTCCTGTGGTATCGTAGGCCAGCTTCCTAAGGCCTCAGCCTCAACCACTTAACACAGGGGCCTTTCTACATTCTGGTTCTGTTCTAACGGAAGGATCATTTCCAATTGTTCGCTCAGACCAGCTTGCCCAGCACCCTCACTGTTGTGCATCTCTGGTTGTGTGGCCATGGCTGAACAGCAAGAATTCCTGCCCATTTCCCTTCTGGCTGGAGCATGCTTAGAGTGGTTAATGATGTTTGAGTTTGTGGTTAATGATGTTGCTGTAGATTGTTGGCTTCCTGCCTTGGGAATTCAGTCAGTTCCTTTTCCCAACATATCTCCAGCACATCAGTCCCTGGCTGGGTCTCCTGGGCAGTGGAAAACATAAGAACATAAGAAAGGCCGTACCGGGTCAGATCAAAGGTCCATCTAGCCCAGTATCTGTCTACCGACAGTGGCCAATGCCAGGTGCCCCAGAGGGAGTGAACCTAACAGGCAATGATCAAGTGATCTTCCTCCTGCCATCCATCTCCATCCTCTGACAAACAGAGGCTAGGGACACCATTCTTACCCATCCTCGCTAATAGCCATTTATGGACTTAGCCACCATGAATTTATCCAGTTCCCTTTTAAACATTGTCATAGTCCTAGCCTTCACAACCTCCTCAGGCAAGGAGTTCCACAAGTTGACTGTGCGCTGCATGAAGAAGAACTTCCTTTTATTTGTTTTAAACCTGCTGCCTATTAATTTCATTTGGTGACCCCTAGTTCTTGTATTATGGGAATAAGTAAATAACTTTTCCTTATCCACTTTCTCAACATCACTCATGATTTTATATACCTCTATCATGTCCCCCCTTAGTCTTCTCTTTTCCAAACTGAAGAGTCCTAGCCTCTTTAATCTTTCCTCATATGGGACCCTCTCTAAACCCCTAATCATTTTAGTTGCTCTTTTCTGAACCTTTTCTAGTGCTAGAATATCTTTTTTGAGGTGAGGAGACCATATCTGTACACAGTATTCGAGATGTGGGCGTACCATGGACTTATATAAGGGCAATAATATATTCTCAGTCTTATTCTCTAATCCCTTTTTAATGATTCCTAACATCCTGTTTGCTTTTTTGACCACCTCTGCACACTGCGTGGACATCTTTAGAGAACTATCTACGATAACTCCAAGATCTTTTTCTTGGGGAACTGGAAGGAACTGGAGGAACTGGAGAAAGGACAAAAGAAGCAAGAGAGGAAGAGAAAGGAGGGATGGATGGAGGAAAGGTGAAACAAAAGGACAAACCTAATGTCCTCAGTGATTCTAAGGGACAAGATGCCAGGTTTGGAATAAAATTCTGCCTCCTTAAGATCATGTTTTCCATGAATTCAACTGTCACCAGATGGATCAGACTGAACAGTTTCAAACCTCGAGGAGGCTCTTACCTTCTAAACAGGGTCGGCTGTTTTCAAGTAAAATCACTAAAAGGGAAGGAGAAAACTCGAAAGAGGTTCCTCCTGGCGCTCAGGTACGTGAACCGCAATACTCCCCCAGTCCTCAAAGAGAGACCTGGAGAAGGAGACTTGCTGAAGCAAAGCCACAGGGTCTCTGAGGTTTCCCTGGCCCCTCGCCCCTGTCCTGCCTGGCTGATGTCAGCATCTCTCTGTGAGGTCACCACCTCCCCACCACCTTTGGCCAATAGTCTGAGGTCCTGCAAAAGGCCTTTGTGATGTCACTGCCACACCCCTCCCTTGCTGGGCTAATGTCCTGCCCCTGGCCAGGCACTTTGGAGGTTTGAGCTACTCCCTGTGGATCACCCCACTCAAGGAGCATTCGTTCTAGGAAGCAAGCCGGCTAGACAGGAAAACATCAGATGCTGCTGCTCCCAATGCTACACTCAGTTCTAAAGAAATTAGTCGACTTTATTGCCAGAAGAGACCATTAGAGCATCTAATCTGACCCCTGCATATCACAGGCCTCCTGTATGACACACTAGCTACTTTTGGGGTAAACACATTCCAGAAAGGCATCTAGTCTTCATGAAATGACGTCACGAGACGGAGAATCCACCACTTTCCTTGGTAGCTTGTTCCTGTGGTGAATCATCCTCGCTGTTGAATATTTGTGCCTTAATTGTAATATGAATTTGTCTCTTTTCACCTTAGGACCCTGGGAGGTGGGAGTGTGCCAGACCTTGGGCTGCAGCCCAAGCCGGAACTTCTACATGACAATTAAACAGCCCCACAGCCTGAGTCGTGTGAGCCCAAGTCAGTGGTACGGGCCAGCCACCGGTGTGTAACAAGTTTGCGTGGAGAATTTGCGGCAAAACTGGGAACTGAACCCAGATTGTTTCAATTCTTGCCTCCCCCCTTAACCGCAAGCCCAGCGTGTGTGTGTACAGCATTGTTTTGGTCTGTGTTTGCCTTGTATTGGCTTCCAAGTGAGGCTGTGGAATTTCCTTCATTGGAGGTTTTTAAGACCAGGTTAGAGATACGCCAGTCTGCGAATGTCTAGGGATACTTGGTCCTGCCTTAGCACAGCGGGCTGGAGTAGATGACTTCTCAAGATCCCTTCCAGACCTACATTGAAATAATTCTCTTTTGTGCTGCGTCATGTTCTACGCTGAGCTGTTTTGCATGGTGCCATTTGGAACTGTGACCGCACCATGTCGTGTAGCAGTTTTATGGTGAATTGTTTTGCCTCAGCTTGTTTTCCATTGTGTACTTTTGTCCTAGGATGTCATAGTTCGCATCGTGTTGCTTTCTTTTCCTTTGTATTGTCATTTTATGCTGTGGAGTGTAGGTTGTGTTTTTTTCCCCCCTGGATTTGCCTGACATTATGTTGTGGTGAGTTTTATTCTGTATGTTGTGTTTTTATATGTATATATTGCATAGCATCCTAGAAATGTAGGGCTAGATAGGACCTCAAGATGTCATCAAGTCCAGCTTTCTCTGCTGAGGCAGGACCAAGTATATGTATATTATCTCTGACAGAGCTTTGTCCTATTTGTTCTTAAAAACTTCCAGGGAAAGAGACTCCCCAGCCCCCTTGTAAGACTGTTCCAGAGCTGAACTGCCTTAGCTCTGGGGACACCCACACAGATTTTAGTGGTGAGCAGCTCTGGAGAGAGAGGAGACCCCAGTGAGTGGGCAGTTGGATAAAGAGACTAAAGTTGGGAGGAGAAACATTGACGTGTCCAAGGTCACCCAGGCTGTCTGTGACCGAGCTAGAAATAGGTTCTAGTGCCACTGTACTGCTGTTTCTGAAGGTCTCTGCCACACTGCTGTTTTAGGCACTGGTGCAAACCCTTAGTATAGACAGAATTTACATTAGTGCACTCTGGCACTGGTGCACCATGTCCCAGTGTAAACGCTTCAGGCATTGTAACAGCATTAACATGGAATCACAGACAGTCCTCTTGGGTCATCCCATATATCTCACCATGCAGGTGAGCTCACCTTTGTGACAGGTGGTCCCTTACTCCAGGGGTTCCCAATTTTTTCTTTCTGAGCCTCCCCACCCCCCACCCCCACACACGCTATAAAAACTCCACTGCCCATGTGGGCCACAATAACTGGTTTTCTGCATATAAAATCCAGGGCTGGCGTTAGGGGTAGCAAGCAGGGCAACTGCCTGCGGCCCCATGCCACAGGGGCCCCCGCAAAGCTACATTGCTTAGGCTTTGGCTTCAGCCCTGGTGATGGGGCTCAGGGCCCTGGACTTCAGCCCCCTGCGCTGGGACTTCAGCTTTCTGCCCTGGGACTCAGTGAGTCTAATGCCGGCTTTGCTTGGCAGCCCCCTGAAAGCTGCTCACGGCCCCCCAGGGGGGCCCTGGTTGAGAACCACTGCCTTACAGCACGAATCACAGCAATGTTCAAGTTACTGCCAGTCCCGTCACTTCCTTAGGTCAATTAAATCTTAGATCTTCCAACAAAGACACTTGTAGCCAGCCCTGTCATAACCTGTATTAAGACTTATTTAAAAGGAAACGAGAGTTGTTAACAAAGTTAAAGCAGGTAATCCTATAGATGCAGATGAGTTGCAGTCTTAAATTTCAGAGGTAATAGAAGCTTCTGAAATAAGCAAGCTCTACATATTCTTTAGGACTAACGCAGGCTAAGCAGCTGGGGATCTCTTGCTTATGCCTAGAAACTTTGCCCCCCCCCCCCCCGCCGAGTCCAGGCAGCATACAGACAATCAGTTCCTTCTCTATGGGGTTTTTCATCCCCTTCCTACCATGTGCTCTGAGCAGGAAACTCAGCTAATGGGAAGTGAAGAGCACAACAACAGTCTTGTGTCCTTGTTAACATCCCATAATAGTCTCTCTGGTGTTGATGGACCTTTCCTGCCAGGCATTCTGTTGCCAATCAGCACTTCACATAGGTAAAGTCTCTCTCCTGTCTGGTGATTTACAGAGCCACAGAGGCTCACAATGCAACTAGTCAGATGTTAACTCAGGCAGCAACTTACAAGCATTCAATAAAGTCTAAACACAAAACACATTCTTATGTTCACAGTCTGTATGAGGAGTATCTACTCATTTCGACTCACTGGGGAGCCACAGAAAGAAACAAGGTGTGCTGAGGCAAGAAGGCCCAATCTCAGAGCCCCCAGGGTTTCAAAAATCAGTTTAATATACAGTCCTCAAATAAAGGACATATCAGATATTCAACTGATAAGAACAGATTTAAAGTTTATTAGAGAATATTTGAAAATAAACGATACAAAGTGTTTGCAGCGTCAGTTATTGTGTCATTGGGGGTAACATACAGGTTGTAGGGGGATATTAGCGTTTTGGTATTGGACAGCATATACCAGGGATAGAATGACCCTTAAGTTAAGGTCTGTCGCACTCGATCTTACCCAAAAGACCAAGAAGCACAGAGCTTTACATAACGGTGGGTGAGTTCAAGGTACAGCCAGCAAACAGTGAGGGTACATCACTCATACTACACTCGATCTTAGCCAAAAGGCCGAGAAGCACACTTGTGATCTTAGCCAAAAGGCCGAGAAGCACAGAGCTTTACATAACATATACAGGCTGCAACATCCCTAATGCAGGATATACGGTGGGTGAGTTCAAGGTACAGCCAGCAAATAAAAACAAACAGATCAAAACTCCCCGCGCCCTGCAAAGCTCTGTGCCTCTCGGCTCTCTGAGCCCAGATCAAGTACATCACTCAGGCTGGTCCGAAGGTAGTGGGTTAGAGTCTCCTTCCCATGGGTCCAGATGATGAAGATGTCATCAATGTAGCGTAGGTAGAGAAGGGGCGTGAGTGGACAGGAGCTGAGGAAGCGTTGTTCCAGGTCAGCCATAAAAATATTGGCATATTGTGGGGCCATGCGGGTGCCCATAGCGGTGCCACTGATCTGGAGATATATATTGTCATTAAATTTGAAATAGTTGTGTGTGAGGATAAAGGCACAGAGCTCAGCAACCAGTTGTGCTGTGGCATCATCAGGGATACTGTTCCTGACAGCTTGTATTACATCAGTGTGTGGGATGTTTGTGTAGAGAGCCTCTACATCCATGGTGGCTAGGATGGTGTTCTCTGGAAGGTCACCAATGCATTGTACATTGATGACGCTACATTTATGACATCTTCATCATCTGGACCCATGGGAAGGAGACTCTAGAAAAATTCCACCATGATTTCAACAGCTTCCACCCCTCCATCAACCTCAGCCTGGACCTATCTACACGGGAGGTCCACTTCCTAGACACCACGGTGCAAATAAGTGGTGGTCACATTAACACCACCCTATACCGAAAACCTACCGACCGCTATGCCTACCTTCATGCCTCCAGCTTCCATCCCGGGCACACCACAAGATCCATTGTCTACAGCCAAGCACTGAGGTACAACCGTATCTGCTCTAACCCCGCAGACAGAGACCAACACTTAGAAAATCTCCACCAAGCATTCTCAAGACTACAGTACCCACATGAGGAAATAAGGAAACACATCAACAGAGCCAGATGTGTACCCAGAAGCCTCCTACTGCAAGACAAGCCCAAGAAAGAAACCAACAGGACTCCACTGGCCATCACATACAGTCCCCAGCTCAAACCCTCCACTGCATCATCAGGGATCTACAACCCATCCTGGACAATGATCCCACACTTTCACAGGCCTTGGGTGGCAGGCCAGTCCTCGCCCACAGACAACCTGCCAACCTGAAGCATATTCTCACCAGCAACTGCACACCGCACCATAGTAACTCTAGCTCAGGAACCAACCCATGCAACAAACCTCGATGCCAACTCTGCCCACATATCTACACCAGCAACACCATCACAGGACCTAACCAGATCAGCCACACCATCACCGGTTCATTCACCTGCACGTCCACCAATGTAATATATGCCATCATATGCCAGCAATGCCCCTCTGCTATGTACATCGGCCAAACTGGACAGTCTCTAAGGAAAAGGATAAATGGACACAAATCAGACATTAGGAATGGCAATATACAAAAACCTGTAGGAGAACACTTCAACCTCCATGGCCACACAATAGCAGATTTTAAAGTGGCCATCCTCCAGCAAAAAAACTTTAGGACCAGACTCCAGAGAGAAACTGCTGAGCTCCAATTCATTTGCAAATTTAACACCATCAGTTTAGGACTAAACAAAGACTGTGAATGGCTTGCCAATTACAGAACCAGTTTCTCCTCCCTTGGTTTTCACACCTCAGCTGCTGGAACAGGGCCCCATCCTCCCTGATTGATCTAACCTCGTTATCTCTAGCCTGCTTCTTGCTTGCTTATATATACACACCTGCCCCTGGAAATTTCCACTGCTTGCATCCGAAGAAGTGGGTATTCACCCACGAAAGCTCATGCTGCAAAACATCTGTTAGTCTATAAGGTGCCACAGGATTCTTTGCTGCTTCTACAGAACCAGACTAACACGGCTACCCCTCTGATACTGGAATAAGGTCATTTTGTGCTACACAGTGTGGCAGAACCTAGAATGTCCATTACCAGGGAAAAATGCTGGGGGGAATTGACATATGGAAAGGACAGAAACCCTGTCTGAATTCTCTCATTTTGCCCTTCTTGCCCTGGCAGGCTACAGAATAATGTCCACCTTTCACCCTAAATCATCCCCTCCTCCCAGTAGGAAGGAAACGGCTGCAATGGAGCTGGCTCAGGTAAGGGATTATCAGGACGCTGGTGGTGGGTTCTGCTTGGAGGGAGAGGAGAAGTAAATGAATAGGAGGGTGGGAACTGCTAGAGGTAGTGGGAGGCAGGAACTGTCTAGGGTGTGGAATGGGAGGGGAAATGATGTGACAAATCTGCTGAGACTTGTGTACTCTAGGGTGTGATGGGCTGTCACCCCGGGGGTGCAGTCTGGGGGGCTTCTGGGAAACACTGTCCCTCTAACCCTCAAACTGGGTTGGCCCTTCTCACACTGCCAGCCTCTCCAGGCCCTGTTATTACCCAACAGGACAGCAGGTGGCATCACGCATCCAACTAAGCTACCTGAGTGCGTTACCTAAGCCACTCAAAGACAGATAGAAGAACAAAGCCAATTTCCCAGCCATAAGTGGTAGCAAACAGATCAAAGCAGATTACTTAACAAATAACCAAAAACTCAAACTAAGCTTAACATACTATCTGGATAGAATTTGAATACCAGTTTCTCACCCTGACTGATGATACAAGCAGTCCACCAAGTTTCCATACACAAGCTAAAAATCCCTTTACCCTGGGACCAGCAGTTCCCCCAGTTCAGTCTTTCTTCCTCAGGTGTTTCCAGGAGTTCTCTTGTGTGGGGAATGAGGCCAAGAAATGATGTCACACTCCACCGTATGTAGCTTTTCCATATTGCGGGAACCATTTGTTCCAAACTTGTTTCCCAGTCCAGTTTGTGGAAAAATACAGGTACCAAAATGGAGTTTGTTGTCATGTGGTCTGCTCACATGCCCTAGCATGCCCTGCTGAGTCATAGTAGCCATGGCTCATAGGCTAGCTGAAAAATTCACAAGAGGGCTAAGCTCTTCCACGGTCCATTGTCTTTCTTGATGAGCCATGAACACTGTCTGGCTTCTTTGTTGTACCTGAAAGGCTTGTTGTGAGTGTTACCCAGAGTAAACACATTTGAAATACAGATACAGAGTCAATATCCATAACTTCAGTTACGAACATGATACATGCGCACAAATAGGACAGTCATATTCAGCAAATCATAACTTTTCCAATGACACTGAACATGACGCATCTTGCACAAAATGCAACATAATTATGTCCTAATCATTTTATAATCATACAACTATGCTGAATGTGTGGTGTAGTGTCAGGGCCTAATTTCAAGGCACAGGAGTTGGGAATGGAACTTCCACTCTTTGTGGAACAGGAAATAACCCTCCAGCCAGGGCTGGAAAACTTCCCGGACTCCCAGTGCTGGAGCCTGAATCTTCTGACACTTCATTAGTTACCACGAACCCCAATCTTTGTGGCAACTGCAAACTTTATCAATGATGATTTTATATTCTCTTCCAGGTCATTGATAAGAATGTTAAATAGCACAGGGCCAAGAACCAATCCTTGTGGGAACCCCCTAGAAAGAAATCTACTCAAGCATGGTTCCCCATTTACAATCATAGTTTTTAATCTGTTTAATGTATGCTGTGTTTATTTTGTATCTTTCTAGTTTTCTAGTCAAAATATTGTGCTGAACCAAGTCATATGCCTTACAGAAGCCTAGGTAATGTTTTCACCTCTCAGCTCATCAATACTATTAGCTGCAACCAAACTTTTGATCTCACCCAATAAGGATATCCAGTTAGATTGATTGGATCTGTTGTCTCTGAACCTTTGTTAATTGGTACTAATTATATTACCCTCCTTTACCTCTTTATTAATTAAATCCATATTCGCTGCTCTATTATCTTGCCCTGTATTGGACTAACACTCTTGTAATTAGCTGGGTCATCTCTTTTACACTTTTTAAATATTGGCACAGCATTAGCTTTATTCCATTCTTCTGGAATTTCCCCATTGGTCCAAGTCCTAATTAAAATCAACATTAACAGTCCTCCACCAGGTCTTTCAAAACTCTTAATACAAGTTATCTGGACCTGCTTATTTAAATATGTCTAACTGTAATAGCTGCTCTTAACATCCTCGTGAGTTATTGTTGGGATGGAAAGACTGTCGTTGTCAACGTCTTATATGATTAAATCATCTGTTTTTCTCCAACTCCAGGAGTGAAATATTTATTGAACACTTTTACCTCTTCTGTATTATTTTTGATAATACTGCCATTTCCATCTAGTAATTTACCACTACCATTGTTAGGGATTAATTTTGTACTTAATATACTTTTTTTAAACTTCCTTCTTATTTTCATTAAGTGGTCATTGATTTCTGATAGCTTCCCTTACCAATTTTCTACAATTCTGACTTTCTAACTTATATTCTTTACTGTTGACTTCCCCTTTCTTCCATATATTTTATTTGGAGATTCCTACCAGGGAGCCACCAGCAGGGTCCAGAGACAGCCCCATCTCCTATATCAAGCCCTGGCTAGTAGCTATGTGATAAATGTGATGACTCTGCCTCTGTCTGTCAGCTGGGAGACACAAAGGTTCTCTCTTTCCACCCTCTGATGCCTCCTGGCTGCTCTAAGCAAGGTGGGGTGGGACTCTGTTAACATGTGCCTCCTGGAGCTCCCATTTACCTGGTGCTGCTATTCCGTGAATAGTGGGGTTGTGAGTGGGGCAGCAGGTACTGAGTGTTGGACTCTTGCTCTTTCAGGGGCCGGTGACCTTCGAGGAGGTGGCTGTGTATTTCACCAGGGAAGAGTGGGTTCTGCTGGACCCCACTCAGAGAGCCCTCTACAGGGATGTCATGCAGGAGAACTATGAGACGGTGGTCTTGCTGGGTAAGGAGTCCTGTCGCCTGGGTTATTAGAAGCTGTGGGGTCTCTAAAGAACCTGAGTAGTAATAACTGTATACCTTTATTCATCATACAAGTTTTGCAGGTTTTCTTGCTCCCCTTTTTTTGCCTTATCTCCCACATTCTAGTATCATTTTTGGACATGTGCCTTTTTGGTGCCGTCAGTCATTTTAAAATTGGATTTAATATATCCTTATTGGCTATATTAATCACTGTAGCTTTCATGCCTTTTCCTCATTTTAAGAGGAAAATATGCCTCCTGTAGAATTCTAAATTGAGTAAATATGTGTATGACTCATGCATGGTTTGTGTGACAGTGAGATGAGCTCTTTTAGGAGAGCGTGTAATGTTGCCATTCAGGATCCCATGGGTGAAGGGATAAGAGAGCCATGGGAGGGGCGGAGAAGTGGGGGGAGTAGATAATTCTGGGGTGCCAGGACATGGGGAGGTGTGTGCAGGGTTAGAGCTAGAAGCAGCAGGGAGGTAGGAGGTAGTGAGAGTTGAGGAGAAAATACAAGAAGCTCCCATGGTGCGGGGATGTGGTGCGGGCTGTGAGTATTGGGAAGATGGGGTGGGGAGGGTGGAGGAAGGGCACCGGGGATGTGGGCTGGGTGGGTCATTGGGAGGGAGGAGAGGTTTGAAAATCTAGAGGTGTGGGGGATCCCAGACCTTTAACCCTCAATACCTCCGGAAGCCTTGGTGCTTTAGAGCCTACACTCCAGTGTTATTTCTGTTCAGTGTCACTTCTTTTACATTTTCCCCAAATATCATTATTTTAACATTTGACCTCCTCTCCCACTCATAACCCCTCTCCCCATATAACCTCCCCATGTCTATGCTCAGTGACCCTGGCCACTGATCCTGAGTCCTTGCTGCATTCCTCCCTGTGACGATGCGGTTCTGGCGGGACCCAACTGAGAGTGTCAAATCAGTTCCAATTGCTCAAACAGGGCAGTCACAGCCCTAGGCTGGGGTTTTTCCACCTCTAAGGCAAACCAAACCAGCCAGACAAAGAGGACTTTGGTTTCACCCCAGTGGCTAACCACAAGTCACACAAGCAATTCCCTTAGACACTCCAGTCTCCCAGTATCACCACCAGTGCCACTCGTCCTGGGGATGAATGGTTATGAAAACCAACACCCCAATAAAAGAAAACGGTTCTCTCGATCCCAAAGGACCAAGCCCCAGACCCAGGTCAATATACACATCAGATCTTACCCACAAATCACACTGTTGCCAATCCTTTAGAATCTAAAATCTAAAGGTTTATTCATAAAGGAAAAAAGGTAGAGATGAGAGCTAGAATTGGTTAAATGGAATCAATTACATTCAGTAATGGCAAAGTTCTTAGTTCAGGCTTGTAGCAGTGATGGCATAAACTGCAGGTTCAAATCAAGTCTCTGGAGTACATCCCCCGCTGGGATGGGTCATCAGTCCTTTGTGCAGAGCTTCAGTTTGTAGCAAAGCCCTCCAGAGGTAAGAAGCAGGATTGTAGACCAGATGGAGATGAGGCATCAGCCTTAGATAGGCTTTTCCAGGTGTAAGAACCTCTTTGTCCTTACTGTGGAAAATTACAGCAAAATGGAGTCTGGAGTCACATGGGCCAGTCCCTGCAGACTTTGCTGAGTCACAAGGCGTGTCTGCCTTCTCTCCATGGGTCAATTGTGTAGCTGATGGTCCTTAATGGGCCATCAAGCAAGCTGGGCAGAGCTAACACCAACTTGTCTGGGATGTTTCCCAGAAGCACAGCACCAACTTGAAATACAGACAGTATAGAGCCAATATACATAACTTCAACTAAAAATGACACATGCACACAGACAGCATAATCATAACCAGCCACCCATAACCTGGTCATAGACATCTTATATGACCCCCTTTATCTAAGATTTGGTGACACTACAGGACCTTGGTTACAAACCATGTTCTATATGGTCCCAGTTTATACCAATAACGTCACACTCCCTCCCATAGCAGGGCCGCTACCCAGACACAAATGGGCACTTTGTTGATGATGTCACTGGGTGGTTGTGTAGCCTGTACAATTGTTACACCTATAAGGTTACATATTCGAAGCCCTTCACACCACTCAGGCTTATCTCTATACACCCATACAGTCTGTTCCCCAGTGTTCCCTTCCCAGCTCTGATGCTGCAGAGCATTTACCCCGTCCTCCTTCCCAGCCTTGCCTGTGTCCCAGTTCCTGTTCCCCCCACTTAATAAACATGATTCCAATTTCCCTTCCCCCTCCTGTTTGACCCCAGTTTATATAGTCATATTGCCAGCTACACCTAGCACGATTGATTGTACAGAAGAGAGAAACAATTAGAGAACCAAACAGATAAACAACAGAAAAGTGAGGGCCATAAAGATAGAACAATACAGAAATGAGAGTTTCGCAGTCAGAGCCATTGATAAGTGATTTCTTGCCAGACAGGATGCTGTCAAACTAAGTTTCTTTTATCCATCTTAAGATCTGTTTCTTTATCTGGTGGTGATGGGCATCATACAGACAGTATCGTCTTCCTAACAGCCTAATAGCACCTTATTTCAGTGTGACTGGTTTGGGATGAGAGGATGTGACCCTTCACTTCCCAGCTAATGGCTGCCCCTGCTGCTTAGCCAAAGTCCTTAGCCTAAGAAAAAGGCCACAGACTATCCTAGTGAGAGAAGACCCATACACAGGCAGACTGAGATTTTAAAGTGCTCTCAGATGAGCTCCAGACCAACAAGTGTGCACAGTAATTATTCAGCCAGTATTTTAGGAGAACTGCAATGTTAGAGAGAATCATGAACTGCTCAGAGACAATTAATGCAGAGAAGCAGCAAAATCCATCAAACATATAAGTGGTTATGACTTATTTACTTGGTCTTCAAAGAGAACAAAAAGGCCTTGAGTCTCCTCCCTGTCATTAACCTCCTGCTCAGCCAGTCAGGGTAGAGACTGAGGATGGGAGGCTGAGGGGTCTCACCAGAAAGCTCAAAGGATGGCCCAGGTCACTGGCGGGGATCACTGCCCCAGCACTCCTGCAGCTCCACAGTTTTGGGTGGACCTCCCACAGTGAGAGCTGCCGAGCACTCCCCTGCAACACACACACACACACACACACACACACCCTCTCCTGGTGGGGTCGGGCAGGGCAGCGTCTGTGGTTTACATTCTGCATTGCCTGGTGCTGAGCCATTGCACAATCCCCAGTCACGCACAGCACACCTCAAGAGGCGGTGGGGCCAAGCAGATGATCCAGAACGAGGGGAGAGGAAATGTGGCTGGGGAGGAAAGGTCTTAGGCTGCACTGGGAGTGCAGAGCAGGGTGACCCCAGAAACCTGCAGCAAAGGGATGGACAGGTGGGCTGGGTGGATAGAGGAGGCAGTGAGCCTAAAGGGAGTGGGGTCTAATGGTCAGAGCAGGGTGGGGTTGTGTTCTATCCCTAGCTCTGGGAGCTGAGTGGGGTCTAGAGGTGAGAGCGGGGACTGGGAGCCAGGACTCCTGGGTTCCATAGTGGCAACTGTTTTTCCTGTGTCTCCTCCTAGAGATCCCTGCCCAGCCCCTAGCAGAATCTGACTGGGGGAGGGGGTTGCCCTGCCACTCCAGACTTGTGATTAGAACCCCTCCTCCCACGGGCTCTGCCATCACGGAATCTCCCTCCCACATCAGAAAGTAGGAGCCCTTCCCCACATGAGGAGGAAGCTAGTGAGTTTCTTGGGGGTCTCTGGCAGAGGTGACAGCACCCACCAGACACCTACTGAGGGCTGCAAGGAGACCCCCCTACACACCCCCTGCTACGAGGGGCTGCGGGGTGCCCAGCCAGGGTCAGGAGGTGAGATGGGGTCGCAGTGGCAGGAAGGGGGCAGAGCTGGGGGTGGTGCCAGGTCGTTGCTGGCTACACAGGGAAAAACCACACTGCTCCATTACCTATTTCCCAAGGTTATGGCTGAATACAGGGTTTGGAATGACTTCAGGGAAATATTTTGTTTCCAAACAGACTCCATATACCAAATGATGGTACTAATATGCTCCCCCTGAACCCTCCCCCATGACTCCAGGATCCCAGCATCTTCCTAATTTGTAGGGTAGTTCTCCTCCCAGGCTCGTGCGAAGGCGGGAAGCACCACATAGCCCCATTTCCCGCACGGGAGAACTGAGGCCCAGAGAGGCTGAGTGATGTGCCCAAGGACACTTGGAAGTCTGTGGCAGAGCAAAGCATGTTTATGCCTCCCCCGTCCCGGGTCTGGCCTGCTCCCGGGTCACTGGGTGGTGCAGGGGCGGGAGCTTGGGGGAAGGGGCAATGTGAGGGCAGAGGAGGGGTGTATTGGGAGGGCAGTGCGGGAGTGGGGATTGGGGAAGGGGCAGAGTGAGGGTGGGGCATTGGAGGAAGGGACAGGTGATGTGAGGCAGGGACCTCGGGGCAGGGGCAGCATGAGGGCAGGACCTCAGGGGCAGGGGCAGGGCTTTGGGGGAACCCTCATAGCGAGGGGCGGCTCGGGGATGAGGCGGCTTAATTCAGTTCAGTGGCAGCTTTGTATGTGGGTGACACTGTTACTGCAGGGGGTTTTCAAAGCCGGGCTCGCACGAGGGAGGAGGACGTGGGGGTGGCTGGGGAGGGACAGCGGGAGTGAGGCGCTGACCAGTAGCCGGGTACAAGGCTCCTCAGACACGCACAGAAACCAGCTCACCCGGGGGTTAGCCCCAGCAAACACGGGGCGCTGGGACTATCCCCGCGGTGCAGACACAGGTGTAAAGTCACCGGACGGAGACAGACCCGGCACTCACCTGCCCCGCACAGACCTGCCCCCCCCCCCCGCGCCAGGTTTGGGGGGCGGGAGCTTCGGCCGCCCCGGGCCGCGCCCCTCCCCCCGCCCCCCGCAGCTGCTCTGGGCAGGGGCGAAGCAGCGGCACGTTCCTACGGGGCAGGTCAATACACTGCACGGGGTGGGGGTGGGGAGAGGTGTCAGGTTGACCCAGGGACCCGCCCTTCCCTGGGCTCGAGAGGACAGGCGCCCGGGCAGGCTGGGAGTTGTAGTTCCTGGCTCTTCTCAGAGCGGCAGGGACGGCCTGGTTGCTCAGACAACGCTCCCCTCCCAGTGCACACTGGGTAGTGTAGTTCTCCCTCTGGCAGGCGGCCTCTAGTGGAGGAGGGGCCCTATCCCGTCACTTCGCGCACCCCTCCCGCTCCCGGATTGGCGGAGAGCGCGGGACAGAGACTCGGTGCGAGGGTAATGCCCGCTTCCCTCGCCCGAGCTTCGCCGCCCCCACCCGCCCGGCGCGCGCTGCGGCCGTTGGGATTCGAATCCTGCTCGCGGCCAGGGGCGGCCCCAGCCCCGGGGAGCCGCGGGGGGTTGCGCGGCTCAGTCCCCGCGGGCGGCACCAGTGGGACTCCCGCCCCGGCGCTGCTGGGGGCTCGAAGCGGGGCGCGGGCAGCCGGCGGCCGGGGCGGGCAGGTCCGAGGAGCGCTGGCGGGACGGTGAGTGGCGGCTCCGCACGGGCTGGGGCTCAGACCCCAGTGCCAGGCGTCAGGCCCAGCCCCTGCCGCGCCCCTGCCCGGGAGCCGGGCTGGGGCGGGGGCATAGGGCAGAGGCAGCGCGAGTGAAAGGGCTTCACACACACCCCCGCGGGGTCTGGGGGCAGCAGCAGGTGGGGCAGGGGCTGAGCTGCCGGGAGCAGCCCACGAGCGGCGGCCTGGGGCGCGGGGCGGGCGAGTCCCGTCCCATGTGCGCAGGGACCGAGGGCAGAGTCAAGCTGTGCGTTGTTCGGCAGTTCTGGGGCTGCAGCCTCTTGCGCCCACGGGCGCCGTGACCTCAGAGCAGCCCGGATCTGCCGTGGACCTCCCGAGGCCCTGCCCTGCTCACGCCGGGCCCCTCCCTCCCGCACCCTCACTCACTGTAACCAGGCGGGGGGGGGGCAGGGTCTGGGGGGGGTAACGATGGGGGCAAATAACATCAGGACCTTTCCCGAGGGGGAGGGGGGTTCAGGTGTTGCTAAAGGGGGGGGAAGCCCTCAGTCTCTGTCTGATTGTGTGTCTCTCTCTCTCCTCAGGAGATTGGCGTTGACTTTCCTGGGTGAGACGCTGCTGATTCAGAAAAGGATTACACATTTATATGGACCATATCATCCAAACTTCGCTGGTATACAAAATGTAGAAGGGATATAAATCCTTATGCTTCAGGATATAAGCCTACCACCAACTGATAGGGGTCAGGAAGAAACTTCTCCTATGGGCAGGTTAATCCATAATTGTTTGATATTGTGTTTCTCAGACTTTCCTCTGAGGCAGCTGGGCCTGTGACTTGCCCTGAAAACTAGATCATTGGTGGGCCTTTATATTATGGGGCTGATCATTTTTGTTTTATGGTAGTGTTTAGATGTGCCAACCAAAATTCAGGGTCCCATTACAAAACATAGTAAGAGATTGTCCCGTGCCTCAAATACAATCTAAACAAATAGACAAGATAGGCAAACAGTAGGATAAAGTATTATTAACCTCCATTTATAGATGGGGAACTGAGGCAGAGATGAAGGACCAGATTTTCAAAGATATTTAGGTGCTTAAGATGCAAACAGATGCTTAAAGGTGCTTTTGAAAATTGCACCAGCAGATTAGGTGCATAACACCCACTGATTTCAATAGGAGTTAGGCGCCAAACCTAACTTAAGCACGACTGGTCTATTTCCCATTCCAATTTTCACCAAAACCAATACGGTTCTGCTCACTGATGCCTAGAATATTCCTGGAATTTTGGAATTGCTTGGATGTGGTGTTCACAAGTTCATGTTACAAGCAGAGAAATGCTATCAAGTAGAGTGAAGAACTCACATTACCCAGTAAACAAGTTTTCAAATGTTTTCCTCATACAGATCACTTCTTCAGATAAAGAATATTTCTTCTCCCAACCCGCCCTGCCTCACACCTACAGTACCCCACAGCAACAAGAGAGCTTAGTGACATGAAAAGGTAATTTTAGGACAGGATTAAGGGCATGGTGCAAACCAAGTGGTTTAAAAGTGGTGGGTGCAGTCAGTCATTACATGATGATGTACACAGTCTGTGACATCACACTCCATTGCCAATGAAACAATAGTGACATCTCATGCAGAGAAGTGTAAACAAGAAGCAGGCAGCATTATCTTCTGCAGATATAAACAACTTCTTTGTCTGAGTGATTGGCTGAATAAGATATTATATTACGCCCATAACATCACAGGCCATAGGTGGT